>NW_024412376.1:6469311-6613233 GCF_014898765.1 Herpailurus yagouaroundi
ATATATATATATATATATATATATATATATATATATATATATATATGTATATATACAAATGGCTAGAGCTTAAAGGAAGACAACAAGGAAATTATTTCTTGTGTGTTCAGCTGAGTCTAGTTAGAACTAGGTGGCAGGGGAATGGTAAAAGACCGACATGTATATCTAATTCTAAACTGGACAAAGCTGAGGACAATATTCAAAGTAACATCTGGGTCCAACATGAACATTATTATTTTAAAGGTGTTTTTAAGTTTGTTTTTGTTTTTTTGAGAGAGAGGGAGAGATGGAGACAGGGAGGGTGAGAGACAGAGAATCCCAAGCAGGCTCCATGCTATCAGCACAGAGCTTGATGCGGGGCTTGATCTCATGAACCGTGAGACCATGACCTGAAACAAGAGTCAGACACTAAACTGACTGAGCCACCCAGGCACCCCCCGACATTGAGTATTAATATGTTACATACCTCGATCATGTAGGGCTAACAAAACCCGTTCATATAAGCAGGCTCTGTAGAGGTCTCCAGGAATAGGTTTTCCTGCCCAGCAGTCAAGTTCAAGTTTCTCAGGGTCAGGGGCATGGGGATCAGGCTCAGCTAGAATATACCGATAGCCGTCTTTGTTAAATGGGTGTTCCAAGGGGTAGCCATGAGGGGGAAGGCGCTGAGCAGAAAACAAAGGATCACTGCAGAAAAGAAAAAAATAATATCAAGAAACTAAAACCCCCTTAGTTCAAATGGCTTCAATTCTTTAAGAAGGACATCTGATTTATTAGATTTCAGCAGGAACACATGCAATTTCACACATGCTTTTCATTGCTCAAACAGAGGATCCTGCCCTCTGCAGGTAAAACAGGGAAACAAAAAGCATCCGCTTTTAAATTTAGCAAAGTAGTTTTGGTCAAATTACTCTAGCCTGTAGGAATAGCTATGAAAAGGAGGCAGTATGTCCTAAGGGGAAAGTAAGGAAGAAGGGGAACAAGGGTGATTTCCTTTATTATGTTAATTACTAAAACTAATGAACAGAAACTCAGAGATAAGACTGGGAGTACTTACAATCTTAAATAAGAAAAGACCAGGATTTACTGAATAAAGAGAAGGGAAGAGGCTTGAGGGCAGAGGCACACAGCTGAAGTAAAAGAGATAAAGTTCAATCCTTTCTCAGGATGTCTTAACAGCATTGAACTCTACTCCCCAGGCAATGCGCCCCAGGTGCTGCCCCAGCACTCCCCTAACAAAACAAATGTGTAAACTTCGATTCCCAGCCTGGCATTATTTTATCCCTCAAAGCGCTCAAGATTTGAGAAAAATGGACAGGCTTTTTAATCTCAGACACCTGAGCTACTGAAGAGTGCAGCTCTGTTCCCTCTGATGGGCTGTGCCAGCACCAAAGATGGCCTAACAGTGGTGAGTGCGAGTGGGTGTTTCTGCCCACCTCCGGGCCTTCTTGGTGGTCCCCGCGGTCCCTCCATCTTGCTGCTTGCGCTTCGCCCCTCTTCCTTTTCCACTGCTTCCTGCTGCAATTCCCCCTTTGAAGAGAAGGCAGATCACTTTCAATAAGCTGTCACAGAAGCTTCATGTGGATGTGGAAATTCCATGGTGACTAACACTCCTGTCGTGCATTTGTGTAACACCACACACAGGAGGATTTCCTTCCTGAAAGCATATTGGGGTTTCACCCTGGTTCTGAGAGAGTCGGCTGAAGGTCTCACAGCTCAGAACATTGGGTTCTGGCAGTAAGCTCAAATGAACCTAGCACTAATGACACCTGTGTTACACATTCAACCTTCCTTTCTTAAGGAACTGCAACTACTGGTACACTTTCTGAGGATGTGACACAAATGCATTTTCGCGCATTTAGACTCCAAACACCCACATCTAAAAACAACTGCAAGGATAAAATCTGTTTTCCACCCAAATCAATACGAACACCCACAACGAATATCCTCACTACAAGTAGATGTTCACTCACTTGATCTATGCAGGATATATTCCATAAACATAATAAAGGCACAGTATCCGCTAAAGCACTTAACTTGAATACCCAACAAGACAAAGGTACATAAAACATAGAAAACAGAAACAAAAATACTAAAAAGGTGTTTCTCTCCAGTGCTGCTAGGTATCCACTCTGGTTGTTCGTGACCCAAGTAGAAAGGCTTTAAATTTAGTAGGCAACTTTTACAATTAAGATTGTGCCAATGCATAAAATTCAGGTCAGACTAACCCAGCTTGTGGAATTAAGAGCGAGTATCAATAAAAAATTTACATATTTTATGCAAAATATAATTTAGCAACGTACTAAGGCCACAAGGAATACTACCTAGTGATTTCTGAAATAGGTACTTTGAAGTTTTTGTCCAGTTCTGTCTTTCCTCTCAATTTGTTTTTCTGTCAGAAAATGTCCCGAACTGCAGGAAAACACCTTTATGGTAACAACTGCATAGAGTACTGTATCTTAATTTGGGGCAAGCTTGGAAATTCTCAGCAGTTCTGCTGGAATAAAAAGGATCAAGACATTGAGAGCAGGTCATATTCTGCATATACAGGACCAGACTGATGCAGAACTTCCTTTTATGAACACACCATGTATTATTCCTATTTTTCATTTTTAAAAAGGTTTAATGTTATGCTGTTGCAATATCAATTTGAGTTTGTGTTACCTTAAAAGACTATGGATTTCTTACTGTTATTGGTATTTTAATTAATTTGAAAGAGAAGTTTTAGAACCATCTTGAACAAGACGCACTATATTAAGGTGACTGCTGGCCATGTTAGGCAGAATATGACAACGTACAAGCTTTTAATTACTAACATTCAACTGGAACTATGGTTTCATATCAAGTGCTATTGCCATCATTTCACGATGCTTTAAAATTTTAATCTAGTTTTAGCTTCTACCACAACTCAGCAAAAAGCGTTTTCCAAACCACATAATACTTAAGTCTGAGAGGATGAAAGAAGACAGAGGAGGAATTCACCTCCAAAAGAGACTCCACCTGTAAGAACAGAAGTGGCACCATGTATTTGTCAAATTTTAACAATTAAAAAGGGAAAAAATGGTGTAAAAAGATAAACAATACAGTTAGCTATTTCCAACCCATCTCAGAATACTAGTGACAGTGGAAATGATTACACATTTAAGATGCTACTGCACCAAAGGACAAGTTAATGTTGCCAAGTGTTAGATGAATAGTTAGTTGCCTCCCAGCTACCCCGACCTTTGTTAGATTACCATTAGTAATAAAGTACATTCCTGTCATTAGGTGGATTACTGACAGAAAAACATCTACAGCTAGTGATCAGTACAGAAACGCTGTCATGGGAATAAGCTGAAGTTTCAGGGCAAGAACAATTAGAAGATGGGCAGAGGAAGTCTGTTAAATAACAGCTGAATTAGCAGTAAGAGAGAACAACCAAAACCACACTGGGTGTCAGTGATAAGGATATAGATGGGGAGTCTAAGATAATAAGCACAGTAAATCTGACTTTAAACCTGTACTTTGCTTTATGCTAAATCTGTTTCACTTAAGACCAAACTGTGGTGTAAAGGAACAAACAATTCTCCACTACCATCTGTCAAATCTTTGGCCAGCTTCACAAAACTGAGGTTTGGACTGTAAAGCATCTTTCTAAATATCCAGTTAAGAGTCAACCCAAAGGATGCCCAATTCTAGGCATATTTGGATCCAACAGCTTACAAATATTTCATCAAGACATTTAAACACTTACCATTTAGATTCCCGCTTGTAGACACAGCGCTGCTTTGTTTTTGGTTGTCATAAGCAGGACCAATGTTACTAAGATCCTAGAAGGAAAAACATTCAATTATAAAGGGAGGCTATATAATCAAACCTATCTGGCAATGCTCAAAAAACCAGGAAATCCTAGTAGAATGTGAATCAAAACTGACAATCCTAAGAAGCCTGAAATTTACAGGGGTCCAAACCTGGATGCTTCAGAGATCAACAAGTAACATGTGTGAGGCAGGCCAAGTGTAAGGATCGAAGTTGTTAACAGTGAATAGGCAGGGGGCGGGGCGGGGGTGTTGGAGCGGGAGATGGCAAACAGGAGTGCATGAATGCTATTTTCTCAGCCCCCTGTGGGAATTCAGGCCCACTGTAATCAGATCTTCTCATTCTAGAAGAAAAGACAGAAATCTGAATTTCTGCCCCCAGCACATTAAGTTAACAAATGCTTGATTCATCTACCCTAAGAAAACTCTGGCTAACCTGACTGATTCACATGAGCCTGTTTTGTAGAGTCGCCTGACCACAGATAAGGGGAGCCAAGCAACTGCGAAGAAGGGACCAGGAGTGAACAAAAGTAACCTCTGTGAGGACATGCCCCAAGATCCCTCCACCCCACGTCATCATCCTTTATGCGGTCATTTTTTAAGCACGCGTCCCATGAAGAGGCTTGATTCCTCAATGTGCACGCCCAGAAAGGAAGAGACCTCCTTTTGTCCCTATATCAAATCAGCATATTCCATTCAACCTACATACCACCCCGTGACATCCTGACTCCTACCGTTAAAGGCACCCAACCCACACCCTTTGTGAAGGCCGATTTGAGAAATTTTCTCCCATCTCCTTGCTTCGCACCCTGCGATAAAACCCTTTATGCTACAAAACCGGTGTCAGCGTTTGGCTTATGTGCATCATCGGGCAATGGGTCCTCACAGAGTAACATTTCTATGTGAAACCTTTAACTTTCAATGCTGGCAGATCAAACATTTCAAGGCACAGCTGAAAGATTTGGCCTCCTGAGATGCCAAATGTGACCCATCGAACAAAGAGTGGACATTTTCTTTCTCCTCAGTTGTTCACCACAAATTTCTCTTAATAACACATTTTGAAGAGTAAAATTTGAGATGGAAAGAAAATTAGAAATAACGTGGCCCAGCATATTTGTGTTACAAGTGAGGAAATTAAAATTAAAAAAGATAAAAATGATATGCAAAAGGTTGTAATGTTAAGGGGAAGAACCACAACTAAAACACTAGTCTCCTGGTTTAAGGTAGGGGTTTTTCTCCCCACACATGACAATAACTGCTTACTTGGGGCTCACCACGTTAGAGGCTTGGAATGGCCTGCAGCAAACAGACAAATGTAAACAAAACCTGATTCTGTCTCCAAATCAAAAGGGGAATATAAAGTACCTGATCCAAAAGTCCAAATTTGGGGTAATCTTCTTCTGGGTCCTTACTCCCGGGATCAGGATGTTCCTTTACTAAGAATACATCTCTTTCTTTACTCTAAAAGGAAGCAGTATTTTAGCGTTACCGGAAATTTTATACTTCAAAGTAGTATCAAATGGATGATCAACGAGCAACTCCAATTCCTAAGTGTAATCTCCCCAAATGACAGTATTGCTTTTCCCTCTGATTAGAAAATACACGACCATCAAAAAATTCAAACAGAGGAACTTGAAGAAATGAGAGCCAAAGTCCTTTGGAATCCTCCCCTATCCCTCCACCTCACAGATATAAGCACTGTTAACAGCTTGCTGTGGCCTTCTCCCCAGGTACTCTCTTTAATTCTAAGGACAATAATGTTTAGAACAGTGTTGTTTTTGTTTTTAAATCAAAGGGAAAAACAGTCTGCCATGTCAATATAAATTATACTTGCAAAAGCACAGTGGACCAAGGTTCCCGTCGTGTATAAAACGACATTGATGTTCACTTCAGACACAACTTGGTGATTGTGCGAAAACTATTAAACTTTACAATCAGTGATACCTCACTGTCCAAGATTTAAAACTAAGTTGTTCTCGTTTTCTTAGTCATCACGTTATTTCAGTGAGACTAAAACAGATTTAATACTTACAAAGAACACGGATTTTTGAAACGTCAAGTCTGATCATTTTGGTCTACTCACCATTGTTTTAACAATATTATTTGGCCAGGTCATTTTCCCAGGTCTCTGTCTGGTCGTCATGCACTCCCAGTATTTATCAATAAACGGTATGATATCCTAATTTTTTAAAACAAAATATATTAAGAGTTCTATAGTTGCTTTCAAAGTTATACTCACAAAAATGGAATGAAAACTGCAGCATTTTCAAAGAGCTTGTCAGAATCGAGAGAAAAATCCACGTTTAGTTTTTTCATGATTAAACAAATACATAATTGCATGCAAACAATATACAGATTGTGAGGAATTTCATATAAGTATATACAAGTCTTAGCCTCAGAAGGTTTACAATCCAGTTGGAGGGAAAGATCCACCCCATTCCCTTGGGTGACATTTGGACAATGACTCCAAAGTGATTCTCTCTCCTGAGCTCCTGTTTTACCTGCTTCTAACATCTCTATTTGGTCATCCCAAAGGCACCTCAAACTTCTTGTTACAAAACTAAACTTTGTATCTCAACTCATAAATCTGCCCTGCAGATCTCTATTCTTGCTCTTAATGCTCAGAATCACCTACCTCCTAGAATCACAAGCTAGAAGCCAAGGGCATCATCCTTGATTCTTCTCTTGTGCACAACCATCACATCTAAACCGACACCAAATGAATTTTAAGATTTCAGAAAATTTCTCACCCATCAGGTCTCTTCTATCCCCACTGCTCTAATTATTATCCTCACCAGTTCTTGCTGACATGACTAAACAGATATCTGAGCTTGACCTTGACATCGACCTTCCCCCACTGTCACCATTCTGCCAAAGTCCATCAGAGTTAGAGTCTACCACCAAAACCTTCCACCACTTAGTTCCATGAAATGACAACCAAATCTTTACCAAAAGGAACTATTTGGAGTGCCTGGCTGGCTCAGTCAGTGGAGTGTGTGGCTCTTGCTCTTTTTAAAAAAAAACCCCACTCCCTCTTATTATTTTTAAATAAAAAAAAAAAAAAAAAAAAAAAAAAAAAAAAAATCTTTAAATAAATAAAAGGAACCAGGGTCGAATCAGGGAAAGTAGAAGGGAAATCTGGAATATTCTCTTGTTCCAGAAAGTAAGGAAGAGTTCAAAAACCCATAGGGACATATCAAAAAGTGCAGGCATCAGACTCAATGGGGATATACTGATCAAATCTGAGCACCAGAAATCAGAAATCCACAAATTGGGGCACCTGGGTAGATCATTTGGTTAAGCCTCCAACTCTTGAGTTCGACTCAGGTCATGATCTCACAGTTGGTGACATCAAGCCCTGCGTCAGGCTCTGCACTGAGGGTGCAGCCTGCTTGGCACTCTCTCTCTCCTTTTTCTCTGCCTCTCCACCTCTCTCTCTCTCTCTCTCTCTCACTCTCTCTCCCTCCCCCTGCCTCCCCACTCTCTCTCAAAAATAAACAAACTTAAAAAAAATAATCCACAAATCTGCAGGGATACTTTAAAAAAAAAAAAAAAAGATGGACAGAAAGGAAAACTCTCTTAACAGAAGAATTGCAAGTAACAAATGTATTCTTTTTCACAATGACCACTCTATTAACTGATTCAGGCTAGGATAATCAGGCTAGTTGCTAAAACCATTGCTTGAAGGGGTCCCAATGAGACATTTACACAATCTCAACACATCACCACACAGACTGCTTAATAATTACAAAGACAAGGGGCGCCTGGGTGGCGCCTGGGTGGCGCAGTCGGTTAAGCGTCCGACTTCAGCCAGGTCACGATCTCGCGGTCCGTGAGTTCGAGCCCCGCGTAAGGCTCTGGGGCTGATGGCTCGGAGCCTGGAGCCTGTTTCCGAATCTGTGTCTCCCTCTCTCTCTGCCCCTCCCCCATTCATGCTCTGTCTCTGTCCCAAAAATAAATAAACGTTGAAAAAAAAATTAAAAAAAAAAAAATAATTACAAAGACAAAAGGTCCCTTTACAATGGAGAAATCTGATAGATACCTCCTCTTTACCCAAGTAATCAAATTTAAGGTCATTAATAATAAAACAAACCAGTATTTTATGCCTCCTGATGTGATACAAGGAAAAAATACACTATACATACATTATCTACATAATATTCTTGCCAAAAATGTTTAACCTGAACTCTATCATGGGGAAACAATCAGATAAATGCAAACAGAAGAATCACGCCAAACAACTGTCTGGGCTCCCCAAAATTTTAAATGTCATAGCAGACTGGGGTGCCTGGCTGAGTCAGTTGGAGAAACACACAACTCTTGATCTCGGGGCCATGAGCCCCACGTTGGGTGTAGAGATTACTTTTTTTTTTTAATTTTTTTGGGGTTTATTTATTTTTGAGAGACAGAGAGAGAGGACGAGCAGAGGAGGGGCAAAGAGAGAGGGAGACACAGAATCTGACACAGGTTCCAGGCTCTGAGCTGCCATAGAGAGCCCAATGTGGGGCTTGAACTCACAGACCGTGAGATCTTGACCTGAGCTGAAGTTGGATGCTTAACCGACTGAGCCACCCAGGCATCCCTGGGTGTAGAGATTACTTAAATAAATAAACTTTATAAAGAAATAAACTTTATAGAGAAATAAGTAAATAAATGTATGTCACAGCAGACCAAAAAAACAAAGTAAAATAAATTCAGGAACCATTTTAGATTAAAGACAAAAAAGACATTACAGGGCACCTGGCTGGCTTGGTTGGTAGAGCATGCAACTCTTGATCTCAGGGTTGTGAGTTCCAGCCCCATGTTGGGCATGGAACCTACTTAAAAAAAAAAGAGCAAGAGAGACATTACAACTAAATGTAATGTGCAATCTTTGCCTGGATCCTGGATAGAGAAAAAAAGCTATGGAGGATATTAAAATGATAATTAACAATGAGAAAATATAATTATATACTTTATATAAAAAATAAAAACTATATATTAGATAGTAGTATTACATCAACATTAAGTTTTCTGAGTATGATCACTGTACTATGGTTATGGGAAAATACTGGGTATATATTCAGTTTAGTCTCATATAACTTAGGGAGATAAAGCAAATGCAGTAAAATATTAATAACTGGCAAATCTAGGAAAATAACTAACAGATGGTTCACTGTACTATCTGAATTTTTCTATGTTTGAAATTTCAAAATAAGAATTTGGGAGGAATAAAAAAACCAGAAAAAATGCAAATCTAATCATAACACATCTCTACTGCAGGAATAAAAAGGAGGTGAGAGGGCTGTCTGACTACTCCAGCCTGCAGGATTAAGTCCTAACTTCTATTCAGTAGAAAAGCCCTTACAGGTCTGATCCCAACTCTATTGGTCTCACCATATACCCTATGCCAGTGTCTTTCAAACTGTAGATTGCAATCTATTAGTAGGTTATAAAATCAATTCTGTAAGTCAAAACTAGCACTGACTAGAACAGAAAATAACAATGCAGAGGAAAAAGAGTGGAGGGTAAGCACTGTTCAGTGAAAAAAAAATTTTTTTCAAGTTTATTTTGAGAGAGAGTATGTGTGCACACACATAACAAGGGAGGGACAGTGAGAGGGAGAGAGAGAATCCCAAGCAGGCTCTGTGCCGTCAATCTCACAGACCACCTCACAGACTGTGAGATCATGACCTGAGTGGAGATCGAGAATCAGAAGCATAACCAACTGAGCCACCTAGGCACCTGTGTTTGGTGAAATTTTTATTTATTTTTCAAGATTTTATGTTTTATATTTTTTGAATTTTTAAAAATATTTGTTATTTATCTTTGAAAGAGAGAGCGTGAGTGGGGGAGGGACAGAGAGAAAGAGAGGGAGAGAGAATCATAAGCAGAGAGAATCCACACTGTCAGCACAGAGCCTGGCGTGGGGCTCGATCTCTCAAACCATGACATCATGACCTGAGCAGAAATCAAGAGTTGGATGCTTAACTGAACCACCAGGGACCCTTAAAGATTTTATTTTTAAGCAATCTCTACCTACGCCCAACATGAGACTCGAACTCAAGATGCTCTACTGACTGAGCCAGCCAGGTGCCCCTTGTTTCAGCTTAAATGAAAGTGGGCAGGTATGAATGTATAGTAGGCATAATGTAAACTCCATCATTCTAAAATTTACTTAATTTTCATATTTTCTTACCGTGAATCACAGTAGGAAAGACTCATGGGTGGGCTAGTCGTCTAATTTTGAGTCCTGACTTCAGTTGTGTGGTTTTGCAGTTTAATAATAAAGGATAATTCGTTTAAATAAAAGGCATGTATAAACCTACCCCCTTCCCTCTGACAAAATCTATAATAATCGTCTATAAAAATAGTTAAACTGGGCTGAGAAGGTTCAGCTCGAGATCTGATTTTTTTTCCTGGTTAAGTTTATTTTTGAGTAATCTTTATGCACAATGTGGGGCTCGAACTCAAGACCCTGAGATCAAGAGTCACATGCTGTACTGACTGAGCCAGCCAGGCACCCCCTCAAGATTTTTTTTTTTTTTTAAGTTTGAGAGAGACAGAGATAGCGCCAATAGGGGAGGGGCAGACAGAGAGGGAGAGAGAGAGAATCCGAACCAGGCTGTCAGCGCAGAGCCCGACATGGGACCAAAGTCACGAAACCGTAAGATCATGACCTGAGCCGAAACCAAGAGTCAGACACTTAACCAACTGAGCCATGCAGGTGCCTCAAGATCTGATTATTAATTGGGGGATAGACAGTTGTTTGCTTCTATAAAGCCAACCAAAACTATTTAAGGATTCCCCCAACTAATAATTTAGCCAACTGACATAATGTGCACATATTAGAAGTTAGTAAATCACATGAAATCAGTAACAACCACTGAATCTACAGTCATATATTCATAAAAATTGGGGGCAAAGTACTCATTGTTAAAGAGTATATTTAGATGTTCTACCAGATTCTTTGGCATAATTGCAATTACATTAATCTCTTCTCTACCTTATCTTTGGAGAACATGGTTTTTGGATGTTCATCTTGTGTTCGAGACTGCCAAGTTAGGTTGGCCAAAGCACTAAGGCACATTTCTTTCAAGTCTGTTAAAAACAAAAAGGAAGAAAAAATTATCTATAGTATTATAGTCATGTTACCTAAAGGATATTCAACTAGGTGATCGACAAGTTAACAATTATAGCAGCAAAAAAATAAGAGTCATGATTTTACCTGAAGTGGACCATAGCCATTATTTGGAGCTAAACTCCAATGTTACATAACTTTTACCGGCTACTAGGCAGGAGTTCCCTGATCCTGCTAAGCCCAAATCTCTTTTCTTTTGCAGCTACCCAGAGGACAATTTTGCGGCACTCGTGAGTTTGTTCTTACTTGCTTGCTTCCGGAGGAAATAGGTATTCCCACTATGATGGCACACGTTGCAATGAAAACTGTAGTTGGTCATGAAAGGCAGACAGGATCTGCAGAACAGCCAGATTAAAAAATCAGTAAACTTCTAAATACACACTTCTTTGTAGAAGTAAATCAACTGAATCGACAGGGATCCCTTCCCTGCAGTGAAAATAATAATGTTAATATATTAATATATGATTAAAACTTACAAAGGTCATCAAAACCAAAACAGGGCTTATATTTTCACAAATACCTGGATTTTTCTGTTAAAACATTTAATAAGATATTATCTATCATAGTAGATAATTCAGCACCAGGAAGATTATCACTGTTGCCTTGTCCAAGCTAGTTTATTATAGTATTTAAGCACCTAAAAAGAGCATGCCAGGCCAGTTGTGGAAGACAAAGTAGTCTCCTTAAATACAGTTACATGCAAATATTTGTATGTAAATTATATTTAAATATATACAACTCTAATTTACACACAGACATTTATACACTTAAATACTTAAATATCTCTTTAAAAGGCCAATAATACTGCTGGAAAGGGCAGACAGAAGATATGACAAGATTAATTAAAAATGTAAATATAATTATTCAAGAAGACAACACGTAAGTCACAAAACATTACTTGTCTCAGTACCAAAGGAATCCTACAGGTGATAATTACTCCAGAGGAGTTTTAAGGATCCAAGTAGTAACTTCAGATTTAAGAGTTAGAAACATTTTGGAGAACGTAAGTTATGAACTAGATTTGGGAAGATGAGTTGGTTTTCTTTTGTCTAAGTGAACTATATACAGAGATGAGAAAGGCCAACAAGGGGGCAGAGGAGCAAACTGCTGTAGATAAGTTTGTCCCAGAGAGGGGATTTGGAAGAAAAAAAGAAAAAAAGAAAAAAAAATAAAGAAAAATAAAAAAGGCTTGAAAGGCAGGAAGTGCAAGGAGCCAGGTAGAGTTGGATTTTTTCTGTGGGTAATGGGAACTCCTTGAAGGGGAAGTGACATGGTTAAAATTTTAAGTGACAGGTTGGGTCTGAAGGAAGAGATGAGAAAAAGCAAATGTAGGGGCACTTGGGTGGCTCAGTCAGTTAAGCATTAGACTCGACTTTGACTCATGTCATGATCTTACAGTTTGTGAGTTTGAGCCCCAAGTTGGGCTCCGCACTGACAGAGCACTTAACAGAATGAGCCACCCAGGCACCCCTACGTAAGACACTTTTGTAGCAGTTCCAGCAGAAGGCAAAGAAGGCCTCACTTAGGGTGAAAGAATAAAAACGGAAAGGACAAGCCCATATACAAGAGAAAAAAAATTGGTAAAGCTTGGTGACTGATTAGATATGGAAGATGGGGCAGGGGAAAGGAAGTGAAAGGAGTTCTAACTATTAAGACTGCTTGTATCACAAAGATATCTCCTCAGAAGTGAGTTTGGGGGCAAGTGAAAACTTGTCTGTATTGTATAAGGGGGCCTTACTCTTTTTTTTGTTTTTAGTATTTATTTTTGAGAGAGAGAGCAAGAGAGAGCTAGCGCACGGGAGGTGGGGAGGAGGGAGGGGCAGAGAGAGGGAGACACCGGGAAATCGCAGGCTCCGGGCTCTGAGCTGTCAGTACAGAGTTCCACCCTGGGCCTGAACTCACAGAACCAGGAGACCATGACCTGAGCTGATGTCAGGCGCTTAAGTCACTGAGCCACCCAGGTGCCCCAGGAGACCTTAGTCTTAACAAGGAGAAAGTAACAGAAAAATACAAGACCGGTTTAGGTTGTAAGAGAAGAAATCAAAATAAAAGCAGATTTATCTGGACTCAACTGAAACTTGCTTTAAGTATCCTCAAAGAGAAGGTTCCCAAATGTGTGTCTATTGTCACCACTCAAGAAATTAAGAAACATTCTTGTGAATGTTAAGACTGAATTCCCTTGCCTTTACCTTGCTCTTGAACCCTTTCTGTTCAACAGCCCACCATGATAAAATCACCTACAGAAAGTAAAGCCTCAAACTAGAGACATGTAGAAGTATAGTTATTAATTCAAATATAATCAGGTATTCACAGCAGCCTTTTTCCTACCCTGACTAGCTCCCTTCCTCCATCTCAGCTGTGAAAGACAATCCGTCTCACCTAGTTGGGCTTTAGGTGTAACTTCTCAAATTCAGGTACAAACTGGTTTCTACCAAAACTCTTGAACTGTGGTTTGCTTCTTCCCTAGATCACCCCAAGTTAGCTCTCTGGTAAATTTCCTTTCCTAGGCTCTGTCTATCCAAATAAATTCTCTTTGGCCAAAGCAGCCAGATTTTAGTTGGGTCTTACTAAGTGACCAGCTTTGCTTATCTTGTATACTTTCCCTATAGATCTTTCTACCAAGATCAATTCTTTCTTCCAGATCCTTCAGTATTTTTTTTTAAATACTGTATCCTAGATCACTAAACACATGTTAATTAGAACATTAGCATTTCTAAAGTGCCCTACAACTTTTTAATTAGAAAGCACACAATAAATTATAAAGGAAGGCGTTTCCTCGACAACCCACCCAAGAAGGAAGAATTTCAAAATAGTGCAGCCTTATTTTGAGGCAGTCTTATCTGAATTTACTTGCACAATAAGAACCATAAAAAACACCAAAGAGAGCCAGCAGTACAATAATTTCCATAGACAGTATGTCAATATCAAGCACTTGCTAGCTGTTGGCTAACTCCCTGCAATAAAGCAAAAATTCTTTTACTTTCAATCAATCATAAAGTGATTTTGATTTATTAGAAGAGGTAAAAGATAGGAAATATGTTTTGCTGAGAAGTGAACACAGAATACTTAAAGGGAGTGAGTTTGAAGCCAAAAGGGAAAAAAGGATCGCTCAAGCATGAAGAGTCACTAGTTATCTCAAATTTTTGACAACAGGCTTTGTCCACCATATACACCAACCCTCTCCCCAAAATCCGTAACACCAAATACAACATCTAAATGCTACTGTCCCATAACTGTTTATATAATGCTTCGTAATTGTATGGTTTTGTCTCCTAACCAGGTTGTAAGCTCAAAGCAGGGAGAATACCTATCATTGTACCTATTAGGGCTCGACCCTCAATAGATAGAAAACAGTTCAGATTATTAAAACAATTCTTGATTCAAATCCTACTACTCACTGAAGGTGAGGTTAGAAGGCATAGGAAATAATATGCTTTTATATTTGCCTACAAATTATTATTCAACTGTTGAACATACTGAGATTTATTTTAAAAAGCGATTTTTTTTTTAATTTTAAAAAATTTTTTTTAACGTTTATGTATTTTTGAGACAGAGAGAGACAGAGCATGAATGGGGGAGGGTCAGAGAGAGAGGGAGACACAGAATCCAAAACAGGCTCCAGGCTCTGAGCTGTCAGAACAGAGCCTGATGCGGAGCTCGAACTCACCGACCGTGAGATCATGACCTGAGCCGAAGTCGGACGCTCAACCGACTGAGCCACCCAGGCGCCCCTAAAAAGCGATTTTTTTAAGCATTTTTTTAAATGTTTATTTACTTTTGAAAGAGAGACAGAGCATGAGCGGAGGAGGGCACAGAGAGAGAGAAAGAGACACACACACACATAGAATCCGAAGCAGGCTCCAGGCTCTGAGCTGTCAGCAAAGGGCCCAACGCAGGCCTCAAACTCACAGACCGCGAGATCATGACCTGAGCCGAAGTCGGACATTCAACTGACTAAGCCACACAAGTGCCCCTTAAAAAGCGATTCTTAACAAAGATTACAAAAAATACTCACGAGGTATCTATGCCAAAGGTGTCCGCTGTGAACCATTTTGTACATATGCCACACTGCAGCTCTACCTCTCCTAACTGTCGGCCATTCTCTTCATCCACGGAGCCCGCCTGAGTATCCATCACCTCTGAAGTGTCCCCAGCACCTTCCTGTGTCCACACAGCAATTAGAGAATCAGGTCAGTTGATCCTATTGTATTTAACTCACTTAAAAACAAAACAAACAAACAAAAAACAGAACCTATTTTGCCTTGCATACATCCAAAAAGAAATACTTACTAGTGTATCTTTTCCATTAGAAGATTCAGTCTCCAAACCACCACCTACATCAACTGAATTTGCATCCCTACAAGATAGTGAAAGTACTCAAGTGAGAATCTTCAAGGGAAACAAACCTCAAAACGCCTATGCCTAAGGATAATGATCAAAGTACAGGTGAACTTCACACTCCTACAGCTTTTTCAGCTAAGCCTATTCTCTCAGCCTGGGTGCCCAGGGTTAGGAAGAATATGACCAAGACAGACGCAGGCCCATAGGGCAGAGGGAAGCCTAATCTGTCCTTACTGACAAATCTACAGGAGATGGAATTAGTCCTGGGGGAGGTTCGCCTAGATGCAGCTCTCTCACTCTTGTTTTCAGAGGAACCGTTACTTCTTCCAGTCCGGCAATGCAAAGTGGTTTCTCCTCTGGGATACCTGAGGAGTTCCTGCTATAAGAGTGAGCTACCAGACCTCTCAGGAGCCTGAGACAGAACAAGAACCTTGACTCTCAGGACCCGCGAAAGGTACGGAAAGGGGCGTAGTTACAGACACAGTTCAGAGGGGAGGGAGAAGGGGACGGGCCAAGCGGCGGGCGGGACTACAGTCCTGGAGGGGGGGGGGGGGGGCGCAGGGTGAGCCGTTGGCTGCAGGGCCTAGGTTCGGAGAGTGCGGCAGGAGAGTTCCAGGGAGCCGCGGGACTCCAGGAGGGGTGGGCCTCCCTCCCAGTGTCCCCCTCGGGCTGCAGGACATCTTACCCACTTTCTGCCTCTCCAGAACCGGCTTCTGCTGCTGGAGCAACAGATGTTCCCTCCCCAGCCGGGGCAGTTGCCACCGCTACCACCGGTTTTGTCTCCCCTTCTTCTGCCACTGTTGCATTTGCTGCCGCTGCTGGGCCGGGTCCTGCATCCACTCCAGGTCCCGGTCCGGTTCCCGCCGCCGCCATCACTGCCGCCTCCCAGAGTTCTCGCGAGAATACGCTCTCCGTCTCGCGTGAGTTGCTGACTGGCTTTGTAATCTTCAAACAGTAAACGCGTTTGGTGGGTCCACCGCTTGCCTTGACGGATGGGCCCTCCAGGCCCACTTTAAGGTCGGGCAGGCGGAGGCGGGCAGGGTCCTGGGATTTGGAGTGGTAGCCGCAGAGCTAGGAGAAGGCGGAGGTACTAGTTTGATTTCCTCCAGGGCTCACTTCGTTTTCCGGGCTGGATGTTGTGATTTTCGTGGCCGACACTGGAAATCAGCGCTGTTGAGGCGCCTTGAGAGCGCTGGGTGCCTACGGACTCTGAAGGCTGTGGTGTGCATTGCAAACGTTCCTCACCATTAAATGTAGGAAATGTCTTCTACAAACACTAGCACTCACTGCCCTCCCGCCCCAGAAGCAGTTCGTTACTGGCGTGGTGATCTGCCACTTTGAGCACGTTTTCAAGTGGCTACTTAGCCTAGAAAGTAGGAGTCCAGAGTCCCAGCTACATAGGTGAGGACCGGAGAGGGGATGTTCCATCCAGGCGGAAGAGGTAAGCAGCAATGTGTGTTCTAGAAGCTGCAAGCCACTTAATATTTTAAGAGGAGGAAAGTGAAGCCCGAGTTAGGAAGCCAGGTGCTGGAGGACTTTCCAGTTGAGAGAAGATTGTCCTTAGAGGAAGGAACAGGTAGCGACCAAAGGTAAGAGAGGAATCAACCTCAGTATTGGTAGGTGAAATCACTGGAGTAGACTTATTCAGAGTCTTCAAACTCAAGAATATAAACCTCTAGAAGGAGAGGCCAGGAGAGTTTTCAGAAAATCAGTGTGTACATCCTAATTTTTACAGAGTCGCCCGAGAACACACTTTTCTCCCACTTTACAAAAAAAAAAAAGGCATACCTCTCTCCAATCGTGAATCAAATCTTACTATGGTGTCTTGCCCAAGGGTGTACAAACCTATGGGACACCAGACACAAGAACAATTGGAAATATGTAAGTATTTGGATTTCCCAATTGGTTCCCAATTATTTGTTTTCAACAAAATTGAAGGGGATCCTAATTGAGTTACCAGTTGATAGATTATTTTAAAAACTGGTTATTATTATTTGTTAAATGTTTATATATTTAGTTTTGAGAGAGAGAGACAGCACAAGCGGGGGAGGGACAGAGAAAGAGAGGGAGACACAGAATCTGAAGGAGGCTACAGGCTCCGAGCTGACAGTCCATCGCAGGTCTTGAACCCATGAACCGGGAGATCATGACCTGAGCCCAAGTCGGATGCTCAACTGGCTGAGCTACCCGGGTGCCCGGAAAAATTGATAGATTATTTTAAAATTTTAAATAATTATTTTAAAAGTGGTGGGTGAAATTTTAAGAAGAAACAGAATACTTTGCACAGACTCAAAGTATCTCCTCCAAAATATTTACTCTAGTTTTAAATGTTTTAACATACAGCTACAAAATCTTTGATACTGCTTCCTCCGAGGTAGAGCTTGAATCCCACCTCTTATTGAGTGTGTGGGCTGGATTTAGATACTTGTTTCTGAACAATAGAATATGGAAAAGGAAAATGGTAAGTTTTACAGTAGAGAAACTGGCAGATACCACCTTAACCAAGTGGTCAAGGTTAACACCACCAGTAATAAATCAGGTTGATATCATTTGCCCCTTTGATAGGATGCAATGAGAAGGACTTTATCTCTGTGGAATTCTTCCCCCAAATCTATAACCCCAGTCTAATCAAGAGAAAACAGCCAAATCCAAGTTGAGACATTCTAGAAAATATCTAACCAGTACACCTCAAAACTTTTCACATCATGAAAGACATGAGAAACTCTGGAGGAGACGAGGAGATGACAACTAAATGCAACGTATCCTGGATTGAATCTTGGAAGAGGAAAGGGACATTAGAGGGAAGAAATGGTGAAATCAATAATGTCTGTAGTTCATAGTATTACAGCAATGTTAATTTCTTAGTTCTGATCAATGTACCATGCTTCAAGATGTCAACATTAGGGGAAGAGCTGGGTTAAGGCTATGTGGGGGAACTCTTTGCACTATCTTTGTGACGCTTCTGTAAATCTAAAAGTAATTGAAAATCTAAATTAAAAAACTGGTGGTAGATCACAATGTGATTTGGCATAGAACTTCGAAGGAGTTCAAATAATTGAGTTCTGGGGCGCCTGAGTGGCTTAGGCAGTTGAGCGTCTGACTCTTGATTTTGGCTTAGGTCATGGTCCCAGGGTTGTGGGATCGAGCGCCTCCTTGGGCTCCTCACTGAGCATGGAGACTGCTTAGGATTCTCTCTCCCCCTCTCTCTTCCCCTCCCCTGCTTGTGTGTGTGTGTGTGCATATGCATGCTCCTTCTCTCTCTCTCTCTCAAAATAAACATTAAAAAAAAAGTTGCACAGTCCACAGACTGAGCCAGCTGGCACCCCAGAAATTTTTTTTTTAGTTTTATTTAACAATGCTGATGTTTGCAATCTGTCTGAAACCCCCTGTGGGTAATTAAATTTACAATGATAAATTCATTCATGCAAACAAAATTTTGAAGACCACTAATTTAGAACAATGTCTTTCAAATGTTTGGCCACAACTCCCGTAAGAAACACATTTTGCAATGTGACCTAGTATACACGTTATATTAGTTACAATTAGGAGATTTATGAAACAATCTGCATTTGTATTATTTTTTTTTTTTTTTTTTTTTTTTTAATGCCAGTAGTGACACTCTAAATTGATTGGACAACCTCTGATACAGAATTGTTTTCAAAGAGCTGTGATCTGGGGGTTGTGTTCTGGGCAGCAACTTCATTTTATTTTATTAAAAAAATTTTTTAAAAATTTTTATTTCTTTTTGACAGAGAGACAGTGTAAGCAGGGGAGGGCCAGAGAGATGGAGACACAGAATCCGTAGCAGGCCCTAGGCTCTGAGCTGTAGCACAGAGCCCGACGCTGGGCTCGAACTCACAAGCCATGAGATCATGACCTGAGCTGAGGTCAGACGCTTAACCAACTGAGCCACCCAGGCGCCCCTTAAAAAAAAATTTTTTTTTTTTTTAATTTTAGAGAGCATGAGCAGGGGAGAGGCAGATGGAGAGAGAGAGAATCTTAAACAGGCTCCCTGCTCAGCAGAGAGCCTGATGGAGGGCTCGATCTCATGACCTGAGCCGAAATCAAGAGTTGGATGCTCAATCAACTGAGCCACCCAGGCACCCCATCAGCTACATTTTAAATGAAGGCCATGAATGATTCATTTTAAATGAAAGTGATGAGTGATTTCAGTTTCTTGGAATCATTTAGCAGAACCCACATTATAGTGGATTGAAAAGGGAGTGGAAGGATAGAAGCAGAAATAGCTGTGTAGACAGATCTTTCCAGTTTTTTGAGGCTCACGCTTTTTCTTTCTTCCTTCCTTCCTTCCTTCCTTCCTTCCTTCCTTCCTTCCTTCCTTCCTTTCTTTTTTTCTCTTTCTCGTTTATTTTGAGAGAGAGTTGGAGAGGGACAGAAAGAGAGGGAGAATCCCAAGCAGCCTCCAAGCTATCAGTCAGTACAGAGTCCAACACGGGGCTTGATCTCATGACCTCGAGATCATGAACTGAGCCGAGATCAAGAGTCAGGAGCTTAACTGACAGCCACCCAGACATCCGGAGGCATTTTATTTCTGCAAAGAAAAAACTGAGTCAATGTGGCAAAATGTTGACATTTGTTAAATCCTTGTTTGTTACCTGGTTCTTTGCTCTGTTTTCAGTGTGTTTGAAATAGTTCCTAAACAAAGGTTTGGTTCTGAAGGAGCAATTAGATGATAGCTGGAGGGGAATGCAGGGTTGGGAGAGAGGCTCATGACACACTTTTATTCATCAGTATGGAGCCAGAGGTTGAAAATGCAGGAGAGGTGGTAGTTGATGAACAGCTTTCTAAAGAAGCTGGGTCAGGGCACCTGGGTGGCTCAGTTGGTTAAGCATCTGACTCCTGATTTTGGCTGAGGTCATTATCTCACAGTCTGTGAGTTCGAGCCCTGCATTGGGCTCTGTGCTGACAGTACGGAGCCTGCTTGGGATTCTCTGTCTCCCTCTCTCAGCCCCTCGCCCCATGCATGCGCCCTCACTGTCTCTCAAAATAAATAAACTTAAAAAAAATTATTATTATTTTTTAACGTTTATTTACTTTTGAGACAGAGACAGAGCATGAACAGGGGAGGGGCAGAGAGAGAGGGAGACACAGAATCTGAAACAGGCTCCAGGCTCTAAGCGGTCAGCACAGAGCCTGACGCGGGGCTCGAACTCACGGACCGTGAGATCATGACCTGAGCCGAAGTCAGATGCTTAACCGACCGAGCCACCCAGGCGCCCCATATTATTTTAATGAACCGGGTCAAGGAGCTGAGTCAACTGGCAGAGATGAAGTTCGGCTTGATGACAAAGAGAGAATCCATTCATCTGAAACAGGAAGAAATCGGGAGGATGGAATAAGGACGTGGTTTGTAATTAGGAACAGGAGACTATGAGAAAATATTGGTGGCTGATAGTGAGGGCTTCACTGAGCTCTGAGCCTGCATATTGATAGTGCCTACAATTTATATCTTCCAGTTCCTGCAACACCACAATGCTATATAACAGCGAAGATGATTTGAAACAATCATCTGAGTTTTCAGTTTTGCCAGGCAGGTAAAAGTAAGGGCCAGGATAAAAGGCAGCCAAAGATGATAGCGAGAAAGCAGTTCAGGTGATTAACCATGGCATCTGAGGAAGCAGAAAGAGAAGGAAATGGGGGAATTCAGCGTCCAGAAGTCTGGATGAAAAGGCAGGAACTAGAATGGGGAGAGGTCAAAGTAAGAATATTTGAGTTCAGGATTTTCGGAGAATTCCACAGCCAGCTCACCTGTGGGTAAAAGTGGGTGAGGCTAAGGTGGAACCAGACCTAATTTCTAGAATTGGAAAGCAAGGCATCGCATACCCTGGACAGCTGCTCAAGATGAAGGTTAATAAAATCATTCATAGCACCAGCTTACAAGTTTAGGCTGGATAAAAACAGGAGAAACACATTTTGGGAAGGTTTCCCTGTCAGCAGCGGGGGAACTCACTCAGCTTGTCAGAAAGCGGACTGTCCAGCTGGAGTGTCGCTTATTCTCCTGGCCCTGGTGAAAATATGGAGCGCATTCTCTCATCCTCAAATACAGTATTCAGAATGTTCACAATTGTTATTCTTGAGCAGTGGGTTTATAAAGACTGCCTCTTACTCTCTTCTCTGTATTTTCCAAGTGTTTGACAGTGTGCCAAGAGTTGCTCAGAAGTAAATAAAGTCTTTAAAAAGAAAACTTGCCTCCTTCCACACTTTTCTCCACTAGGTCTCAGATTTGTCCCTTCTCCAACCTATTTGTCCCTCCAACCTATTGTGGTTTTGTTTTGTTTTGTTTTGTTTTGTTTTGTTTTGTTTTGTTTTGTTTTGTTTGAGAGAGAGAGAGCAAGCAGGGGAGAGGCAAAGAGAGAATCCCAAGCCAGCTCTGCACTGTCAGTGCAGAGCCCCATGCAATGCGGGGCTCGAACTCCTTGAGCCAAAGTCAAGAGTCTGACACTTAACCAACTGAGCCAGTCAGGTGCCCCCAGCCATTTTTTTTTCACCTCGATAGGATTACCACACCTGAATCTTCCTGATTTGGGCTTTCCTACTCCAATTCAGCCTGGCCAATCATCTGATACCTCTGCAGCACTTCATCTTTCTTTAGGGAACTACTTACTGCCTTTCAGAGAAAACTTAAGAGTCCAAGAGTGCCCAGCAAATGACCCCAATTCCTGTGGGAACCCACCATTCTCAGCATACTCCACCCCATCTTCCAATCTCTAGGTTTGGTCCTGCTTCCCTCCATCCCGATTGCCCCTGGCCCCCCATTGCCCCTGGCCCCCCGCGTCCATTACATCAAGACACATGCCTAAGTTACTTCCCCTGGAAACCTTGCTTCCCGCAGTCTTTATGTGAGTGTATGTGATTCACTAGGCCTCAGTTGCAAATTAGAACATTTTTATTGTAGACCCAGTGTTCATAATCCTGTTTGGCTCATCTGTACGGGGACCAACACGGGATCATTTCGTTTGTAACACACCATGATGTCTTATGAATAATTGACTTTAAAATGTTTAAAAGCAGTCAGCACCCCACTCTGCATTCAGTTCACTTTCATTTCCTTTTTCTTTTTTTAAAGATTTTATTTTTTTAAGTTTATTTTGAGAGAGAAGGAGCACAAGTGGGGGAGGGGCAGAGAGAACGGGAGAGAGAGAATCCCAAGCAGGACTGTCAGCGCAGAACCTGACATTGGGCTCAGAGCCTCACACGAACTGTGAGATCATGACCTGAGCTGAAAGTAAGAGATGCTTAACCGACTGAGCTACCCGGGCGCCCCTAAAGATTTTAAAGTAGTCTCTGCACCCAACCTGGGGCTCAAACCCACAATCCCAAGATCAAGAGTCACATGCTCCAGTGACTGAGCCAGCCAGGCACCCCATTGTCTCTCATTTCTTTGCTTGAGCTGTTCTCTCCAGTTCGAGTGGCAAATGTTAAAAATCAAGTTTCAAAAGAGTATCGTTTCATCCCATAGGGTTTTAATATTTTGGATGAAGTTAATAGCGCGCCTGGCTGGCTCAGGTGGTAGTGCATGCGACTCTTGATCTCAGCGTTATAAGTTTGAGTCTTGCGTTGGGTGTGGAGTTTACTTAAAAATAAATCTTTAAAAAAAAATTAAGCAGCGCCCCCCGGGTGGCTCAGTTGGTTATGTTTCTGGCTCTTGATTTCGGCTCAGGTCATGATCTCACAGTTGGTGAGTTCTAACCCCACCTAGGGGCTCTGCGCTGACAGTGCAGAGCCTGCTTGGGATTCTTTGTCTTCCTGTCTGCCCCTCCCCTGCTCTCACGCGTGCCCTCTCTGTCTCCAAAATAAATAAGTAAACATTTTTTTTTTTTTAATTTAAGAAGCAATTATTTTGACTAATGGATCTTCTGGATTTGAGAATAAAAGAGTGTAAAGAAAAAACAGTATTGGGGTGCTCTCTCAGTCGGTAGAGGAAGCAATTCTTGGAGTTTTGAGTTGGAGCCCCACATTGGATGTAGAGATGACTTAAATAAATAAACTTCAAAAGAGAAAAAACAGTAGTATGTTGTGATTCTACTTTTGTATATTTTTAGTATACACAAAGAAATCTGGAGTTACAGCTTATATCAGTGGTTATGTCTGAGGGAATGGAGGTGATTACAAAGACTTTCTGTAATGTACTTATGTAGTATCTTAGATTTTTCTGTGAACTAGATTTGTAATCTGAAAAAGGTGGACACATGTTCAAGAACTGTACACACGGGTAAACTAAACCACACAAAGTAATTTCCCCAGGATAAGTGTTGAAGTGAACTAACCTACTTCTATCATCGTTCAAGCAGAAAAAACGATGCTCCCTCTCCTTAAGGAACGGATCATTTTCTTCTCATTTAAAGACAAAACGAGGGGCGCCTGGGTGGCTCAGTAGGTTAAGCATCTGACTTCAGCTCAGGTCACAATCTTGCGTCCGTGAGTTCGAGCCCCGCATCGGGCTCTGGGCTGATGGCTCAGAGCCTGAGCCTCCTTCCGATTCTGTGTCTCCCTCTCTCTCTGCCCCTCCCCCATTCATGCTCTGTCTCTCTCTGTCTCAAAAATAAATAAAAACATTAAAAAAATAAAAAAAAATAAATAAAGACAAAACGAAGACATGGATGAGCTGGCTTCTAATTGTTTTGAATTACTCCTCACTCCTGAAACGCACCCAAGCTGTGTCCATTTTGTCTGTCACCAAGCAGCCCCACTAACTTCTTGCATGAGTGTTTTCTTGCTGTTTTCTCAGGGATGAATGAAGCTTTCCAGAAAGTTCTACAACTTAAAAACCCAGTTCCAGACTTTCCTCCTCCCAAGAGTCTGCTTTAGCAAAATAAATGTGTTAGGCAGTACTTCGCACATGCTGAAAGTCTGATGGGGGGGAGGGAGGGGAGGTGGGGGCTGAGATTCTTGCATTTCTAACAAGCTCCCAGGCGGGTGGCAGGAATGCTGGCCTGAGGATCATAAGTATTTCTGACCCTATTTCACCTGTCGACTAGCTTCTCTAACATGATCCCTTTCAACAGGGTTTTGTATACAGCTGGTAATAACTAACTATGCTTAGCTATTAGCTAACATAGAGTAATTCCACCTAGTAATGAATTTCCCATCTACCCCATCTCCCTTCCCACATAGTGCTTAATCCTGGCTATACTTTAAAATCACCTGAGGAACTTTACCAAAAAAAAGGCAAGGACCCTTGGCCAATACAATTTGACCTTGTGAACGGGGGATCCAGGCATTGATAGCTTTATTAATTTTTCAAAATTTTCTTAAAGTTTATTTATTTATTTTGAGAGAGAGAGAGAGAGAGAGAGAGAGAGCACAAGCAGGGTAGAGGCAGAGAGAAGGAGAGACAGAATCCCAACCAGACTCCGCGTCATCAGTGCAGAGCCTGATGGGCTCAGAACTCAGAAACTGTGAGATCATTACCTGAGTGGAGATCAAGAGTCTGGATGCTTGGCCGACTGCGCCACCCAGGCACCCCTAGGCATTGATAGCTTTAAAAAAGCTTCCTGTGTGGTTCTAAGATGCAACAAGCGTTGCTCTGTGCTTGTCACTGAAGGGGAGATAGGGCAAGGTGAAAGAGAAATAGTCTGTCATCTCCGTTCCTTACAGGTACAGAAAGAACTCAGAACTAAGATACTTGGGATACATACTTCTACCCCCATGTAGATTACCTACGAGATGAGAAAGGGACGCACCATGACTGTGGGGTAAGTCTAGACAGACCAAGACTGAGCCTTGCAGAGATTTGGGTGCCCTGGTGCAGCGCACGCAAGACGGGATGACTCCCATATCCTCTAACCTGGCCCAGAAATAGCAGAAGGGGCTGCTGGAGCTGCAGGGCCAAGGCTTCAATGCCCCACGTGGGGCCATAACTGAACATCCGATGGGGTGGCTGAGGAAGCCATTGGACGCCTTGGGGGTTAGGCTTGGGTATACCACGCTCAACAGAACAAGTTCAAGAGAACTTCGTTGGATTATAAAAAGACATGTAAAAAGAATGTAAATTATGTTGAATTAAAAAAAGATAGCCCTATTCCTTGCTAACGAGTTGCAGACCAAGATTCACATCTGTTACACTAGTAAAGATTAAAGTGTGAGCCCTTCAGAAGCACTGTATTTGTACTTTATATAGAGTTCTTGACTAGCAGAGGGCCTTCAGTACCCAAGGGAGAGAACCTGTGGGAAGCAAGCATCCCAGACCAGCCTTTGCCAAAAGTTTCCAGGCCCTTTCCCAAAAAAGAACAGTGGGTCGGATGTCCAGGACTCTGCTCCCTGCTCCCCCTTCCCCTGCCCATACCTCCATGTTTTTATCATCTGTAAAGCAAAACAACAACAACAACATGTTATGTTTGTTGTAACTATCAAAAAGATGACGATAACTACTGCGGTGGTTTGTCTCAATGGAGCATTTATTTAGTCTGCCTGAGTTCTTGGTCCTTAATCTCTAGTGTATATAAACTGAGTTAACTAAACACTCCTGATTCCTCCCAGTAACCACATATCTGAGTCCTGAAAGCAGTGAAAGGGTTTTATCCTTCCTTTTTAAAGAAAAAACGAAGCTCCACGTGGGTGGGGATTTTTGTGTTTTGCTCACTGATGTATCCCAGACACCTAGATCAGTGTCCAGCACACAGAAGGCACTCAGGAAATATTTGTTGAATGAATCAAACTGCATCACTCTCCTGTGAAGGCTTGTCCCACTATAAGGCCAAAGGTGCCACCAGTCCCACTGAGGAAAGTGGCCCAGAGGCTTCAGCAAGGGGGTCCTCTGGAGTCTGAGGAGGACCTACCCAAGGACGTAAGGGCACCTGCTGGCTGATTCTCCACTCTGGCTCTTGTAGTGGATGCAAGCTTGCTGTGATAGTTTGGACTAATAGAGCTGACGTCCTCAGATTATGTAGCTCAGTGGTTCTCACAGTGGACTAGCAGCATCAGAATCATCTGGGAATGTACTAGCAATGCAAATTCTCAGGCTCCACCCCAGACCTCCTGAATTAGAAATTCTGGGGGTCCAGCCTAGCAAGGTGTCTTAACAAGCTCCCCAAGTCGTTCTAATGCCCTCTGAAGTTTGAGCATCACTGATGTAGTAGGATGAGGGGCAAGAGGATGAGCTGGAGAGGGGACAAGGATTGGAAGTTCAGGGCCCATTTTGAGTCTTAGTGTGGGGTCTGCATCCAAGCAAAAAGATGCTTCCTGCCTTCCTGCGGTTCCTCAGGGAGCTGGTGATGAATACTGTTTAGAACACATGGGGTAGGCATGAGTTTCTCTGGTGAGAGTCCCTGTGGAATACTTGAGGCCAAAAATGTGGGCAGGGAAAGAGTGAGGTTACAGTTTTCCCTTGCTCTAGACATAGTTCTGACCAGGACATGGTGGATGGTTGTTCTGTTGGAATTGTAGGGGATGAGGTGTAGTCAGGAGCGCAGAACATAAATGAAGCTGTATGGTACAAGAAACCCAACTATCTGGGAAAGGTCAAGAAGACAGCAATTATCAGAGAATTGAAGTAGGGGAAATCAGAGAGTGGGTTTACTTCATTCAGGAGTCCATGAAGACTCCTGGGGAGACAATGTTACGACCTCCTTTCTTTCCCTTCCTTGGCAAAAGAAAGCTTCTGACTGAACTGAAAATTTTAATGCAGCTACTCATTCAGGGATTTAAGTTTTCATGATGCAGGCCTAAGAGCCAGGGCCCTCTGCTACCCACCCCTCACTGGATCCAAATACCCACTGGTCACATATACTTTGTGTGGCATCTATGTGAATGTTATACATAGCAGGCCAACTGTCTTGATGGGTCAGGATCAATAGCTCTCCTTGGGTTGATAATGTCTTCCTGTTTGCAATGGCTTATCTTCAACCCTGGAGGAACATGAAGGAAGCTGTCAAGTCTGAGATGAAGAAGAAAGAATTGGGAGTCTCCAGGAGGGAAAGAGGAATCAGTGGTAAAAGGTTTGTTCCATTTGAAGGTGCCAAATCTTGTCAAAGGAGGGACTATCCACTGATGATGGAGTGGCATTTCCAATTATATCTTGACTACAGCAGAAAAATGGTGGTGCCATCTTCTTCCTTTGTGATTTGAGATCTTCTAAACCCAGGGCTGAATAGGTGGAGGTAATGAACCACAGCCTCTGGGCCCCTTGCACTACAGAAAGCTGATCTGGTTCAGATACCATCTATGGAGGAAAGGAGAGAGGAAGTCATGCTACTTTCCCTCCAAATCAGTACCACTAGCATCATTTGTCAGTGAATTAAGTGGCAAAGTTCATCAGGCTTACAGAGTAGAGTTCAATGCCACTATGTAGGACATCAGAACTGTCTAGTACGTTGTAAAATGTCCCTAGTCTAAGTTAAGAGGCTCAGCTCGGGGGCCAGGAAACACAGTTGTGGATGGGCTTCTTGGTGGTTCTTGAATGGCTCAGAACTTGAAAGTCCCAAGAGCTGAGGGATTACCCGAGGGACAACCACATTTATTATTATTATTTTTCAATGTTTAGTTTTTACAGAGAGACAGACACAGAATCCATAGCAGGCTCCAGGCCCTGATCTGTCAGCGCAGAACCCAATGCAGCCCTCAAACTCATGAACTGTGAGATCATGACCTGAGCTGAAGTCAAACAACGGACTGAGCCACCCAGGTGCCCCAGGACAACGACATTTATATCCATGATTCCACTGCAAATCTGAACCTATCCTGATAGAGCCTAAGGAAAGAGTTCTTAATAGTTCAGAGTCCTGTCTGTCCTATGGGAAGGAAATCTTGTTCCTCCCATGTCAGGGTAGAGTGACTAGAAAAAGGTTTAAATGCAACTCAATGGCAAAAGCTCAAGTCGAGAAGCCATGCAAACTTTGTTCCTAGCTGGATAGAGCTGACTGATGAGTGGTGAACTGAGGTCAGAAGGTAGCACATCTGCCTGCATGGCTGTGTTTGACTGGAGAGGGGAGGCAGGGTTGTAATTAGCTTGTCCCAAACCAGATCTGAGCAGTGCAGAAGTGTTCTACGCTGTCCCTGGTTCTGCCCCCCCCCCCCCCCAGGCAACTCTGGTTAGGCTGTCTGGAACTTTTCCTTCAGTATTCATCTCAGACAGCATGAAGCCAGGTGCATAATCTTGAGATAATGTGAAGCAGTATGCTGAGGTGTACAATCCTTGTGGCACCCCTCACTGAATGGTACAGAAGCACCGAGACTAGACTTCCTTCCTTGTTTTAACGAACTCTTCCAGCAGGAGGCAGCACTAACTTGAGTATTGTGGCTGGAAACTAAACACACACACACACACACACACACACAAAACTTTTCATAAAGAACCTAAGAATAAGGAACAAATGACAGCTCAAAGGTCTTCCTTTATTTTTACTTTTTAACATTTTTAAAAATGTTTTATTATTTATTTTTTGAGAGAGAGACAGCGAGCAAGCGAGCAGGGGAGGGCCAGAGAGAGAGGGAGACACAGAATCCGAAGCAGGTTCCAGGTTCTGAGCTGTCAGTGCAGAGCCTGATGTGGGGCTCGAAGTCCAGAACTGTGAAATCGTGACTTGAGCCGAAGTCAGTACTCAACCAACTGAGCCACCCAGGTGCTCCCAAAGGTCTTCCGTTAAAAACCAGCTTCCTGTGCTATGGCCTCTTAACAGCTGGAGGAAGGAGGGATTTGCTTCTATTTTGGCCATGGGGTCCCTTCCCTCCCTGCAGGGCACATTCAAGTCATATTCTTTGGAATGTGTACATTCAAGAAAACCTAATCTTCAGGGGTTGTGCTTTCCCCCAATCAATCTACAGTTTCCTCTACTCCTCATATTCATTTAACCTGTTGCAGATGAGGAGGGAGGTTTGTTCTAGTTATTTCCAGAAAATAAGGTATCGACTGCCTGTCACTGGGGTGTTGGCTCTTCCATGCAGGAATACTTGTCCCACAGCACATGGCACCTGTCCTCTGCTTAGAAGGGCAGGGAGGGTTGGCTCTGCTAAATTCTGAACCTCATTTTGAGGGGGCCAGGTTTGTGATTTCAGCAACAAAAGCTGAATATACAAGATAAGAATCATGCGCAGGCTCAATCCCTAAATGTGTTACCTCCACTAGGTCAGCTCCTGGAAGGCAGTGCTTTGTTGTGCCACTGCTGTCTCTAGTGCCTGAAAGTGCCTGCATGCAGGCACACAGTAGGCACTCAATAAATAGCCCTTCTGGGGTGCCTGGGTGGCTCAGTCAGTTAAGAGTCTGACTTCAGCACAGGTTATGATCTCGCTGTCCGTGGGTTCGAGCCCTGCATTGGGCTCTGTGCTGACAGCTCAGAGCCTGGAGCTTGCTTCAGATTCTGTGTGTGTGTCTCTCTCTGCCCTTCCCCTGCTCATGCTGTCTCTCTCTCTCTCTCTCTCTCTCTCAAAAATAAACATTAAAAAAAATAGCCCCTGCATAAATGACAAAATGTACCAACCTTCTTTCACTCGCTACTTTTCACCCCCCACCCCCACCTCCCTAATTCTCAGCAACCCACCGAACATCTGAATGACTTCTTTGCTCTAGTTACCTTCACCTGATTCGCCTTAACACCTGTCACTGCCTTATTCGAATACCTCCATCCAACATCCTAGTTGTCTATGGCTCAGAATCTAAATAATGCAGACCTCCCTTCCGTCCAGTGTGGTACGAAGAGCATGGGCTGTGGACCTGGACAGACAGAAGCTGGAACCCCAATTCTGCCATGCATTCACCACGGACATAAATAAAATGGGAATAAGAACATCCACCTTCTAAGTTATTGGGGCCATAAATAAGATTGTAGTAAAGCTCCAGACATACAAAAGGCAATCAATGGCTTTTTACCCCAATAACCTAATCTTACGCTATCTAAATTTAGCTCGTGCTACCCCACACACCTGAGCCTCACATAGTCTTCCTATACACACCGTATGTATCCAGTCCAGACACCACCCCCGCAGCCTACCTATCCATCATACTCCGACTGCTCCTGCCCGGCTCTCATTCCACCTTCTTGCACTTCATCATGCCTCCTTGGATTTTTTCCTCACGTGGTAGTCTTGAAATATTGCTTGGAAGGTCTAGCACCATGCTGAGTATAGATAAGGGGCTTAGCAAAGGCTTGTTAAGTCAGAATGCAGTTGGATTTTAGCTGGAAAAGACCACATGTAGGTCTATTAATTAATGAACCCTGCCCCTCCTGAAATACCATGGGATTCCTTGGTTGGCTATGTGTCTTTGGGCCGCTCCTTGCGTCATTTCCACAGTGAATGTCTCACAAAAGGATGCTAGTAGAAAGACAGCCTCCATCAGGACCTCATCTAGCTTCTTGGGAATTGGAGGGATGCCCACAGCTGTGCCAACAGCATCACGGAGGCCGGAAAAATCACTGGCAGTCGAGGTCCCTACTCCGCTGGTGTTCCCTGGGAACATTCCCCAAGGTTCCGGTTTTAGCCTTCTCACTGTTTATTCTGTGCAACTCCTGACCCAGCCTTCCCTTCTGACCACTCTTCTGGGTCACCCAGACCAGAAACCTCCAGGACACGTTTTTCCGCCTTCCACTGCACCAAGTGCCTTCAAGCCTCCTTTCCCAGTATAGCCCTATTGCTGTCTCCACTGCCCCTGACCTGGCCTCTTCATTTGTGTATGGAAAACCCAACAGCTTTGACACTCCTCCAGCTAAACTGCTCTTGGCCCCTGTACCTCAGGCCATTCATGACCCAGGGAAGGCCCTTCCTAGGATCAAGTCCTACCCTCCTCCTCTCTGAAGACTTCTCAGATTCCCTTAACTCATGGCATCTGCATAACCACCACACTGGACAAACACAGAAGTATTGTTTTATGATGTTTCTAGGTGTACTTTTCCTATTCGTAGCAACTCTCGTCTCCAGACCGGGTCGATACATTGGAAACATATACTACAGCTTGAAACACTTCTTTGTATTCCCTGCTTCACAGCATGTGGTGTCTGTCCTAACAGTTGTCACTGGGGTCCCAACTGCCAGAAACAGTGCTGTTGGTGATGTCAGTGGGTGGGCAGGCCAAACTGATGGTTTCCTAGGGTATCTCTACAAAGGCTTTACGACTCACTACACTGGGATGTTCAATTGGGCCTGGGGAGCCTTATCTCCCAAAGATTTTAACTTCCTCAAGGGCAGGGACTGACCTAGATCTTGGCCACTCCATAGCATCCAGCTAAAATGATGTTCAAGAAACACGTGGGTTTTCTGAAGGATGCTTTCGTTCAGTGGGAAAGGCGTACAACTTATGATTTCCTTATTGTCAGAGAAGCCTCTTTTTTACACTTTCTTGGACCGTAAGATGTAGGACCAAGGGGACTAGATCTACCATGTAGACTTGTGGGCAAGACCTCAGGTTGGATGTCAGGAGGGGAGAGTAAGATGTTTTTACTGGAAAGCTAAGGGATGGGGAAGCCTGACTGGTCTCCATGCTGAACCTAGTTAGAGCTTCCGTTGTTGTCTTTGCTCTGATGGCTTCTCCAGTCTCACTTTCCATCTATAAGAAAAGGGTATCCTGTGTGCCTGGAGCCAACATGCCGCTACGGCTGGGCCCTTCCACACACCCTCACCAGGCACACCGATTCCAGCTGCCTTCACAGTCCTTGTGGGGGGAGGGGACTCCAACTTGGCTGTAGAAAAGGCCAGGCAAAGGACTTGACCACTAAGGCCTGCTGCTCCCAAATGGTAGACTGACAAGTGTTATGAGTCCAGAACTGTAAGGTCCAAGTCAACCACTGCCTCTTGCCAAAGGCCACCCATGCCCAGCATAGCCTATAATAAGAAACACCTGCTGCTTCTCCACAAGACCTCCGCCTGGCATTTAAGGCCCTGAGAAATCTGGCCCTTTTATGGCCATTTATACAAGCCGTCCCCACCCACACAAATTACCTGCTCTGGCTAAAGCGGGCAACTTGATGTCACGTCCTTGTATGTCCTGGTTCCCCAAGATCACTTGACCCTGGCAATTCTGGGCCCCTGCCTCTCCCCAGCCCACCCCTTCTCAGGACCCAGCTGTAGCATCACCTCCATGAAGCATTTACTTGCACAGACCACTCCCTGATAACCAATCCTATACAGTCTCTTTTACACTCCCTTTCCCTAGGGACGAATTTTGTGTGTCAGTGAAATCCTCAAGACAGAGCACCTGTCTCATGTGTGTGCCCTCCCATGACAGCTCACATGAAGGGATCACTGGACAAATATGAGGGGTGCATGCCTGTATCAGCCAAGGCTCAGGTTCTTCCCTTTGACTCTTGCAGGGAACGGGCGACAGAATGAAGGTGACCGGGTCACTTGACAGGCTTGGGGGACAAAGCCCAGAAAAGAAATCACACCCAGCACTGAACAACAAGAGATGGAGAGCAGCACAGCTCAAAGCCAGTGCCATCCGTCATTTACTGGTATGTGATTTTAACTTCTCTGAGCTGTACAATGAGGAGAACACTTAGCCTACTTACCTTACAGGTTCAGTGTGAGAAGCAATGGGAGAAGTATAGGAAAGTGCTTAGAGGCACCATGCAAACTGTAGTTGGGGTTAGTTATCCACATGGAGTTGAAAAGAGCTCAGACAGGGGCCAACTCTTGGCCCTAGGGCGAAGGTGGCTTTTATTTCCTCTCTTAGGGAAGGAGGGGAGGGCAGTTTTCCCACAACACTGACCTAAGGAAGGGGTGGGTGCGCCCCCAGAGGATGGGGCTGGAAGAGCTGGACAATCATTCAGAAGGGCTCCTCCATGTCCAGTTCCTGGCCCTGGGCTGCAGGGTGTGCTCCTGAGAGTCACTCCCCTTAGGGTGCATGAATGGAGGCACATGGAGGTATCTGCTGGTGTTCACGAAGAGGAAGGGGGAGCAGGTGCCCTGAGTAAGGGAGCAGAGGGCCGGGATGGCCGGCCCCAAGCTCAACGCCTGCCCAGGATTAGAACTTGCAAAAGATCTGGCTGGTGTTACTCTTCCCAAGAAGGGCCAGAGGGGCCCAGAGGCATCACTCAATCCAATGGCCGGTCCTTTAAATGTCCATCTCAAACTGTGACTCTTCACCTGGGGAGAGAAGGGACAGATGGCCAGGTAAGCAATGGGTGAATGGTAGGGCTCACATTTTAGAAGCCAGTGAGATGGTTTATTATTTTTCGTTTTGTTGTTCCTACAAGACTAGGAGAATGGAGGGAGGGCAGAACTCCACTAGGAATTCCTAGAAACAGGCCTGAAGTTTCCCTGTCCAGCTGTGCTCTCTTCCCTAGTCCCAAAGGAAGAAGGGAGACCAGGTATCCCCACAGAAGAAGTGGCAGTCCCGAATTTCATACAATTTTTATTGCTTTTTAAAAATATTTTATTTTAGGGGCACCTGGATGGCTCAGTCAGTTGAGCGTCCGACTGTGGCTCAGGTCATGATCTCATGGTTCGCAAATTCGAGTTCCACATAGGACTCTCCATTGTCAGTGCAGAGCCCGCTTTAGACCCTCCGTCCCTCTCTCTTTCTGCCCTTCCCTGACTCACGCACTCACGTTCTCTCTCTCAAAAATATTTAAAAAACATAAAGTAAAAATTGTATTTTTTGGAGACAGCATGCATGTGCAAACGGGGGAGGGGCAAAGGGCAAGGGGGAGAGAGAATCTTAGGCAGGCCCCCAGGCCCAGTGCAGAACCTGACTTGGGGCTTGATCTCACAACCGTGAGATCATTACTTGAGCCAAAATCAAGAGTTGGACGCTTAACCCAACTGAGCCACCCAGCCACCACTGATTTTTATTTTTTAAAATGTATTATTTGTTTTTGGGAGAGAAAGCATGAGCAGGGGAGAGGCAGAAAAAGAGGGAGTCAGAGGATCCAAAGTGGGCTCTACACTAAGAACAGAGAGCCCGATACAGGGCTCAAACTCACAAACCCATGAGATCATGACCCACGCCGAAGTCAGACACTTAACCAATTGAGCCAATTTTTATTGTTTTTAATAAAAGTGAATGGTTACTTGGATTTGACATAAATACAACCTCACAGGCACCTGGGTGGCTCAGTTGGTTAAGCGTCTGACTCTTGATCTCAGCTCAGGTCACGATCTCACAGTTCATGAGTTCGAGCCCTGTGTCAGGCTCTGCACGGACAGTGCAGAGACTGCTTGGAATTCTCTCTCCTCTCTCTGCCCTTTCTCCAGTCGTGCTCTCTCTCTCTCTCTTTCTCTCTCTCAAAATATACAAATAAACTAAAAAAAAAATTAAAACAAAAACACAACCTCACAGAAAAAATATTCATTAAACATAAAACTTTTTGAGCAACTGTGTCAGCTGTGGTTTAGAAAATGGTAATACAACCTACTAGGCATATGTCCAATTGCCCGCAGAATAGCCTGACTCTGCAGTAAAGGAGTTATTTTGGTAGTTCAGCTACTCACTGCCCTCACCCTAACTCTTTCCACAAAAATCTCCAAGTAACTCATGCTGCAGGAAGTTGTTTTCTGAAATGGAGCTGCCTCATTCATGATCTCCTGGGTAAGGCTGCTCTCTGGTTCTATATACTGAGATGCCGGCTCTGGCCCCCACGGGGAAACTGGCCACTTCTTCTGGTTATATTTACACAAATATATGGTCCAAGGCTAGGAGCTTTGGCTAATAGCCCGTTCAGCAAAATGAAAAACTATGTCCATCCCTACCACCCCATTACAATGGAACTCTTAGGCCATTATTGTGGGTTAAGGGTTGTCAGCCTGGGGCACCTCTGGGCCACCACTGCATTTGCTATGGGGATCACTGCTCCAGAAACTGGGAGGGGTTAGGGATAGCCTTCAGGCAGTGCTGGCTCAGCAATGTCAGGTGTGACCACCTTCATCCTCAACTTCCGGTTTTTGGTTTGAGGCAAAAGTGGGTGGCTGGGAAGCACCACCTTACTGACCACATGAATCTATCCATCTTTCTCTGCATCCTCTAATGAAAGGCAGGGAGCCACACTGCCTGGTGCCGTCTTTCATTTGGCTCTGTGTGTGCCCAACTCTGCCTCCCTCCCACTCTTGTCCAAGTCTGAAAGGAAAGACAAGGCAAGGGTTGCCTGTCATGGCTGTGGGGTTCGCTGGGTAACTATGAATCACATCCTGCAGGCCCTGGGTACATGAGCTCTGCTGCTGTCAGCAGGGCCATCCCAGCCTGAGGTCCCAGCTGCTTCCTGTCTGGGCTTGGTGCACTGCCTTCCAGGGGAAGGGTCAGAGGGTTCCAATCTGACTCAGGTCATCTGCAAGTGCTTACACTATGTTTTCCCACAATGGGAGCACTCAGACGCTCTGGCTAGCTAGTCATGATACCACAAAGAGTGCATTCACAAGGCCCTCTACCATGGTGGCTGCTCTGATTACTTAGGGGGCAGGTGGGGAGAGATACCAGGAAGGACCTAGCTGCCCAGTGTCAAACCTGCAGAAATAACCACTTGCACGATTTCTACCTGTCTTCATCAAGAATCCACTAGTGGACCAATACCCTGACAGAAGCCATCCTGGGTGCCTTTCTGATCCTGCAGACATGTGATTTCCTAGATGGCAAGTACACCGTATCTTTGAGAAGTCCTCTGCTGCACATGCACATTGTGGGTGTGGCCCACATGAGGCAGACAAGCAGAAATGCTTTAATACAATGATACAAAGGGTTATACTTATTTATGAAAGCTGCTGTGTGGAGTCCCCCTCATTTCAAACAAGCTCTCCACTAATTAGACTACCTGATGGTGCCAAGTCACCTCTCCTGGAGTTCTTGGGCCCCTTGCACGTGGAAAGTTGGCATTGGTGACAATACTGTCCCCCAACGCCACCTCTGCACTCTAAGCTGCTCCACAGAAGGTGGGGCAGCCACCATCAATCCCCCCCCCCGAAATTTCCTCTCTGAAGGGGATCCACGGGTTGCATATGTTCCCTTCCCAAGGGAGAGCCTGGCCAAGCCCGGCCACTCACCACCTGCCGGCTTCTCTTCTGGGCTGTTGCGCAGGTGGTTCTGTCTGGTGTCTGTGGGGGGCTCATCACTGGTAGGGCTGGTGACCCCGGGAATGGTGGGCAGGTCTCGTGGAGGTGTTTTGGTCACAGGTGAGTTCCGACATTCCATCAGGAACTTCCGGTCATAGATGATCCTGGTACCTGGGAGGAGGCAGGGACATTGGAAAAGCCATCTCAAACCTCCTGCCTATGCATTTTCCACATCTTTGAGGCATGGCTGCAGCAGAGGCAGCAAGTTTTTCTGCAAAAGCCAGATCAAGGAGGAGTGAGACCGGGGCACCTGGTTGGGTCAGTTGGTAGAGCATGAGACTCTTGATCTTAGGGTCATGAGTTTGAGCCCCACCTTTGGGGTAGAGTTTACTTTAAAAAAAAAAAAAAAAGAAAAGAAAAGAAACAAAAAGGGAAGGCACCTGGGTGGCTCAGTCAGTCGAGTGTCCGACTTTGGCTCAGGTCATGATCTCATGGTTCTTGAGTTCGAGTCCTGTCAGGCTTTCTGCCGTCAGCACAGAGCCCTCTTCAGATCCTCTGTCTCCCTCTCTCTCTGCCCCTCCCCCGCTAGCACTCTCTCTCAAAAATAAACATTTGGAAAGAAAAAAGGAAAAGAGGAGTGATGCAGATTCAGGTGTCTGGCTGCAGCCCTACTCTGCTGCCTCAGAACCACCGCCATCATGTGGGGCACACTGATGGAAGAGGGGCCTGGCAAGGCCACCATGCCATGCTTCTTCCCCTCGGATCAGCACATCCAGGGCTCTCTCCTTAAAGCCCATGTGGGGCTCGAATACCTAACCAGTGCTTAGTGTTATTAGGGGGCTCGAACCCATGATCATGAGATCATGACCGGGGCCAAAGTCGGATGCCCAACCGACTGAGCCACCCAGGTGCCCCAGGGATATCCAGAACCTTTAACTCCATTTTACAGATGAGCCAACAGAAAATTAAGTGACTCCCCCAGACTAGTAAAAATGAGAACACTTCCCTTCCTGGGCTTTGTGGACAGGAGTGCCACATGGGCTCCACCTTTCCCACCAAAGGCTCTCCTGCTACGTGTGTCCCCTTGTGACACCTGCTCTGACATGTCATTGCACCTCAGGGCTCGCACATGGTCTGTGTTCTACCCACTCCCTCTTCTCTCTCCTTTCCCAAGCATCACCCCAGGGCAAGGACCAACTCTGAGGGAGTTGGTCCTCCACCCACACCCTGGACCCATCCCATCCCGCCATCCTGTGAGGACGGCTGCCTGAGTGATACCTTTAAAAGGAGAATTTTCTAAAGTCCAGGACCCGGGATTCTGGTGGGAGAATCAGCTGATTTCATCAAAGAACAGTGACTAATGAGAGGTGATTCATGTTGGGTTCTTATTTAATCAGGATTACCTCTAAAGCACCAGTGTGGTACTAGTAACTTATCTTAAACACCTCGCTCACACTCCTGATTCTTCCTTTTCAACAAAGAGCAGGTCTCAGGCTCAAAGCCTTCAGCAGGCAGTGGAATCCAGATAGAATTTAAAACTCTCTTGGTGTCATATTTCTTTTTATAGTTACCTTCTATTTATGGTAAGTGGATCAGGTTTTCCATATATGGTCGTGATATCAAGTTTCCTTTCAATACATAACAGGATATAATTTAATATAATAGTATGTATGTTATAAATAATGCACATAATTAAAGTAACAAAAACTAAGTTAAAAAGGTACGAGATATAAGGAGAAATACTTAATATAGAATGCAAGCTGCAACTGTAATGCAAACTGCAGAGGGAATAAGTGCCCGGAGTTTAGAAGCTATGATCTTTTAAAATATTGTTTTAAATATTTATTTATTTATTCTGGGTGAGAGAGACTGCAAGCAGGGGAGGGGCAGGGAGAGAAGGAGAGCGAGAATCCTGAGCAGGCTCGGCTCTGTCAGCGCAGGACTCAATGTGGGGCTCGAATTCATGAAGCGTGAGATCATGACCTGAGCCGAGGTCAGGAGTTGGATGCTTCGCTGACTGAGCCACCCAGGTGTTCCTGATTTTTTTTTTTTAACAAGCTTTAATTCCTTTTAATTTTCTTGTATAAAACCATGTGGTGACCATAGCTGGAGCCTGGGTCTTCTGCACAGACACTCTGGTGTGGGTCTTTATAAGATGGCCAGTAAATTCCTGATAGGGAGACTTGGTGAACACCATCTTTTTCCAGAGGCCAGGGGTGAGACAGCTGTAGATCTTGGAAATGGCATCAAAAGTAGCCATGGTGAAGTTGCCCAGGGTGGCAGTGCAGCCCATGGGGGCAGGGATGAGGCGCACCAGCACAGCCACAGCAGCCGGTCACCTTGCATGGGACAATATAAGGCTTGCTGATCTTGTCTCCCCACCCCCCCTCAGCAGCCTTGCTGCACCGGGATGATGGAAAGCTTGGCAAGGATGATGGCCCCTTGGACAGCAGTGGCAACCTCCTTGGAGCACTTAACATCCACACCAGCGTGTCAATTGTAATCTCTGATGGCAACAAATGCCTCGAACCTGGTGCACTGGCAGCACGGGTCTGCTTTTACACGGCATAATCTTCAAAACCTCATCTTTGGGGGATGCCCCCAAGAAAAGTCAATGATTTCAGATTCCTTGATGAGCAGGGAGAAGAGACAGATCTCCAGGAACTTGATCTTCATGTCCTTGACTAGGCGGCCCAGCTTGGTGATGCAGACCCACTCCTTGTCCTTGGCCTTGCCTCCTGGAGCTCCACGGCCCCACCCTGGCCACAGATGCCACTGCCCAAGACTCTGTGGAAGCCTTCTTGGCCTCCCATTTCCGCAGCACCAAGGTCATCCGCCATTTGGTATTTTCCTGGAGAAGTAGCTAGAAGCTATGGTTTAGACTTCAGGAATGCCCCTCCTTATCAATAGCCCTCAAGTATTTCCCTCACTTAAAGGCTATGACAGTGTGCTGTCCCAACAGCAGGGACTCCCGTCTCAGATGTTGAGCACTGGCTCTCTGTGAGTGGCATCCTAGAGAGGAATTCATTCGCATCTCTGGGCTCTGAGTAGGCTTGCGTGGGGTCGGGGTCCTTCTGCTGAGAGCTAGGATGCTAAAGAGCAGAAAAATGGTCAGAGACACCAAAACGTGCACTTGGCCTACTCATGCAGGATGTCCTAGTCTGACTCTGGCCCTAAGTTACCCAGAGCCTTGCTCTCCTTGGCTGAGAGGCAATGATGCTGAAGTTGAGTCTTGTTCATCATCACTATGTGGGCTAAAGTTCACAGTTCACATTTCTTTCTTTTTTTTTTTTTTTTAAGTTTATTTTGAGAGAGAGAGAGAGAGAGAATGAGAGAGGGAGCACAAGCAAGGGAGGGGCAGAGAGAGAGAGAGACAGAGAGAGAGAGAGAGAGAGAGAGGGAGAATGAATTCCAAGCAGGCTCCGTACTGACAGTGTAAAGCAAAGAACACAGAACCCAGGCTGCATTTTAGGCTCGGCCACTGGCCAGTAGTGTGACCCTGTGCACACAGACCTCCCCCGTTTGAACCTCAGTTTCCTCGTCTGTAACATGAAGGGCTGTGAGCCCAGTGGGCTACAAATGGAGAACAACAGTGCCTTCTCCTTGAGGGTAAATGCCTTGGCTTCAGAGAGGGACCACTCTTCTCTGTTTCTTAATCTTCAAGGCTCGGCAAGAGTCTCCCCTGTCCTGGCCTCCCTCCAGCTTTGCTTCTTTGTTGGTTTGTTCACCACAGAATAGGGAACTGACCCCATCTGAGTGCAACCTAAGAGCTGGAGATTCAAGGGTCTCAAAAAACAAAAGAGGGGGGTCAGCACTCCTGGAGAAGCTCTTTAAAGGCCACTAGCCCCCAGAAATTTTTCTGTAATTGTGGTAAAATACAAATAACATACAATTCACCATCTTAAACATTCCTAAGTATACAGTTCAGCAGTGTTCAGTACCTCCACGGTGTTCTGCAACCAATCTCCAAGATGCTTTTCATCTTGCGAAACTGAAACTCTACACCCATGAAATAGCAACTCCCATTTCCCTCCCCGCTAAGCCTTGGAAAGCACCGTTTTATTTTCTGTATCTATGAATTGGGCTGCTCCAGGTACCTCGTATAAGTGGAATTATACAGTGTTTGTCTTTCTGTGACTGGCTTATTTCATTTCGCATGATGTCCTCTAGGTTCATCTACATTGTTGGCCATGTCTCAGAATTTCCTTCCTTTTTAAGGCTGAATGATATTCCATTGTGTGGATATGCCACATTTTGTTTATTCACCCTCCATCTTTTGGTTAGTGTGAATAATACTGCTGTAAACCTGGGTGTGTAACTATCTCTTCGAGAGCCTGCTTTCAGTTCTTTGGGGGTCTATACCGGGCGATTTTTAAGTCATTAATTATACTTAAAGGAGAAAAAGAAAGAACTTCTGTGCCCCTTGCCCTCCACCTAGGTAGGGCACTTGTTTAAAAATAGGAATCCTCATTTGCGCTAATAAAATCCAGAAACCAAATGCCAGCAGAGGTGGTTCCCAAGATGCCCACTGTGGGAGTATTTCAGCTGGGGAGGGAGGCCACGCGGGGGGCAGGAACAGTGGTGTTCAGAAAGTCAGCTGGCAAGGTGTCAAGCCTAGGAGGGGACCACTAACCCGCACTGACTCATCTGGGGTCAGTGAGGAATGTGAGCTGGAGATCAATGTAGTGGAAATGTTTCCTGTGGAAGCAGTTTTAGCTTTTTAACCCTTTCTTCCCCCTGTCCCTTCATGGGATCCACCAATACATGGCAACAGTGATCTTCTGGAAATTCCCTATGTCTCCCACAGATGAGGCAAACAGCAAAACACACAGTCTCATATCGTCAAAAATAGGTACCCTTGGCTGAAACGCAGTCTCCAGGAGCTGGGGACTTGGCCTGCATACAGGAACAGGAAATGGAAACCGGGGGGGGCGGGGGGGGGTGGAGGGCGGCCACGGTCCCTACAAAGCGCTGAGCAGCAGGCAGCTCCTTGGGTGTCGGTCAGGTGTGGTCTTCTGGGGTATGTGGGTATCACACCCGTGGTATCCACATAATCCTTTTCAGCCGAGGGCCTACCTTTTCTCTCTATATTAGGGACATGATCCAACTCCATTAGGCTTCTATAAACAAGATCATGAAGAGCTTTTGAGGATCCAGGCGGCTCTAAGATGGCAAAGCCAAGACACTTTTTTCCCTGATGCTTCTCTCAAAAGTCTCATAAACACCGAGAAATAAAACAAGAAACAGAAGCCCATACTCAAGTTGGAAGCAAGTGGGGCTCAAACTGTTACCCCAAATCACAATACATGAAGACAGAAAGTGAATGGAGGAATAGTTCTAACAGAGAGGATGAGGGTGGCATCTAAATGCAGGGAGGTTCGTGGGTTTGAGCCCCGCACCAGGCTCTGTGCTAACAAACAGCTCGGAGCCTGGAGCCTGCTTCGGATTCTGTATCTTCCTCTCTCTCTCCCCCTCCCCTGCTCATGCTCTCTCTCTCTCTGTCTCTCAAAAGTGAATAAATGTTAAAAAAATTTTTTTAATGCAGGGAGGTAGGGGTGGACATTACACCAGGAAGCGGGGTTCTGAAGAACCCCAGGAAGGTTCAGGAATTAGAGTCAACATGGAAAATGGGAATGGGGAGAGGTCCCCTATGTCCCTCACCCCAGGAGGGAGGGGAGACAGAGAAATTAAGTTTAGGTTGACCTCTTGAATGGTGAGCCTCACACCCCCCTCCCTGCTCTGCTTTAGAATAAACAGCAAAAATAAAGACCAATAGAAGTTGATTTGGGGGGGTGTCTGGGTGGTTCAGTCAGTTAAGCGTCTGACTCTTGACTTCAGCTTAGATCATGATCTCTGGTTCACAGAGTTCAAGCCCATGTCAGGCTCTGTGCTGAGAGTGAGGAGCCTGCTTGGGATTCTGTCTCCCTCTCTCTCTGCCCCTCCCCTGCTTGCTTTTGTGGGCGCTCTCTCTCTCAAAACAGATAAAAATAAATGTAAAAAAAATGCAGAATATTTAAAAAAAAAAAAAAGAAGTTGATTTTGGGAAGGGGATTCCCAATGAAAAATACCAGCTAGCCACCAGATTGAACCCACCAGCCTCCAGACCTCACAAAGGGCTTCCAGTCAGCTCTGGAGTGCCTAACTCTTAAATATAACCAGCCAGATGTCTCCATACATTTCTGAGAAAAGCTTACATCTAAGGAGAGATCCAAACAAACCAACAGAAGGAAACAGTTAAGGTACTTTACTGTTTGTTTGTTTGTTTGTTTAAGTTTAAGAGAGAAAAAGAGAGAGCAAACGTGGGGGAGGGGCAGAGAGCGAGGGACAGGTTCCGAAGCAGGTTCCGCACTATTAGCAGAGGCTGATGTGGGGCTACAATTCATGTAAGATCATGATGTGACCCAAAGTCAGGCGCTTAACCAACTGAGCCACCCAGGCGCCCCAGACTTTACTGTTTTTTAAACTTTTCAACTTTTTAAAGACTTTTTTTGAAAGAATATATATATTTTTAATTTATTTGAGACAGAGACAGAGATACAGAGAGAGTGAGTGGGAGATAGGGATAGAGGGAGAGAGAGAATTTTTTTTTTAACATTTATTTACTTTTGAGAGAGAGACAGAGACAGAGAGTGCAAGCGAGGAAGGGGCAGAGAGAGGGAGAGGCAGAATCTGAAGCAGGCTCCAAGCCCTGAGCTGTCAGCACAGAGCCCGATGCGGGGCTCGAATCCTTGAACTGATAGGTCACGACCTGAGCCCAGACACTTAGCCGACATAGCCACCCAGGCACCCTAACTTTTTAGAGACTTTAAAGAACAGAAAGACAAAAGTAACAGGCAAAAAGAGACCAAATTAGAAATCCAGCATCAGATAACAAGAAGTTAAGAAAGAGAGAAAAGACAAACTGCTAAGAGGAATTTACCTAAAAAGACAAAAAGGGAAGAAAAATTTCCCGAATTGAAAGAGATCAGTCTTGAAATGCCCCTTGAGTATCCTGTGTAATGAATTAAAAACACCAACTTAACATTCACTGCAGAATTTCACAACACTGAGGATAAAAAGATCCTAAAATCTTCCAGAAAGGGTGAGAAAACAGCAGGTGCACACAAGGATTGGGAATAAAAATGGCATAAATGTTTTCAATGGCAAGGCTGGAAACCTGAAGATGGTGGGTCAATGCCTTCACAATCTCCAGGGAGAATTCATTTTGGCCTCATTTTATACCCAGCCAAATACCAACCAAGTAAAAGTATAATAGAAACATTTTCAGAAAGCTACAGGATGAATATTGTAACAAAATTATAATAAGATGAAGGGCTTCAGGAGATCTCATGTCAGCAGCTACTAGAGCCGTTCTAGAGCCACCAAACCCTGTCAGTTCAGGACAGAAGGAAAGAATGTACTGATAAATCCACAAGTCGAATTTGTGTGTAAAACTGTATTTTGTTTAGTATTTTAGAGGTACTGGAGGGTGTGGGAGACTTACCTGAATGAAAACCAAGCACATTTAAAAAAAATGTTTATTGGGGCGCCTGGATCCCTCAGTCGGTTAAGCGGCCGACTTCGGCTCAGGTCATGATCTCTCGGTCCGTGAGTTCGAGCCCCACGTCGGGCTCTGTGCTGACAGCTCAGAGCCTGGAGCCTGTTTCAGATTCTGTGTCTCCCTCTCTCTGACTCTCCCCTGTTCATGCTCTGTCTCTCACTGTCTCAAAAATAAATAGAACGTTAACAAAATTAAAAAAAATGTTTATTTATTTTGAAAGACAGAGAGTGAGTGGGGGAGGGGCAGAGAGAGAGGGAGACAATCCCAAGTGGGCTCTACACTGTCAGCGCAGAGCCCGATGTGGGACTCGAACCCATGAGCTGTGAGAGCATGACCAGAGCCGAAATCAAGAGTCAAATGCTCCACTGACTGAACCACCCAGGCATCCTTTAACTAAGCACATTTTTAAAAAATGGTTTTATTTGGAAAAAGTGCTTCTTATAAAGGGCAATTGCAAAATACAGACACTCCTGCAACAATTACTTGTTTTCTCTTAAAGTAAAAGAATGGGTGGGACCCAAGGAATCACAGCAGTGGATGGACAATTGAGGAGCATCTCCAAGTTACTTCAGGAACTAGAGCAACAAAGCTCAAAGCTAAAATTTCCAATCAAATTCTCCTAACAACTTAACTTTAGCTTATCCCATGGATTACCACCCCTCCCCCACCTTGAGCGGAAAAGCGTGACTTATTCCTGCAAACCAATTACTCTGCTGCAAGAAACACCTCAGGATGTGAGTTTTGAATCACATCTGTCTACCTGCAAAGCTCAGGGATGGAATATTCACAAAAACAAACGCAAAATCCCAACAACGAACCTCACACAAGGACAAAGGTTTGTCCAAAAGCTCCTGGGCTGGAAAGGCTAGCAGACCACAAAACACTAAATACAACTGTGTATCCGAGCCCCGGGTTGTGTTCATGTATGGGACAACCAGATAGTTTAAACCTCTGTGGCTAAGCTAAGTCCATTTCTCTATTTCAATAGACAGACAGGGCTAGCACTGGTCTATGCTACCGAGATACTGCTTTGTCCTTTACAATCTATTTGCCCCCCTAGGCTGAAACCACCAAACCAAGGTTTTCCACTAAGGCTAAGAACACTGCATCTATACAGGGACGAGAAGCTCATCACAGGCTCACAGTCCTGCATACCAAGTCTAGCAGCCCCAGGGAGTCCACTTCCAGCTCTGCATTTATTTTATGCCCTGGACCTTTTCTGTGTGTTTCTACATTTTCACAATTTGCTGATCATGCTAAACACAGCAAAAACCTCAACGCATTTGCACCTGTTTCTGGCTACCCAGTAATATTACAAGACACCAGAACCACAGAACAAGTGCACAGGTGTGGGTTAGAGGGTAGGAAACAGATATGAAGCACAGATGTGCAGATTTCACCAGAAGCCTCAAATAGCCACCTCGTAAGTCTGTAACAGGTTACTTGCCACAGTCCAGGTCCTTCACCCATCACGCCTATTCTTAGACCCCAAAGTAGGGCCAACACTGTTACTTTTGAACCTGGGGTCCTTAAAGTGAGTGTAAGCACATTTTTTAAACGTAATCTCTACACCCAATGTGGAGCTCAAACTCACACCCGAGATCAAAAGTCCTATGCTCTACAAACAGAGCCAGCCAGGCCCCTGAAAACGAATTACATTTTAAAATGAAGCAATTATTAACTCTATTTTTCTAAGTTGTACAATAATTAACTACCTGGCTCATCAAGAGCCATAGTAATAAAAATAATGTGTATTTTTTTTTTAATTTGTGATACAATTAAATTAGGGAAATTGTGATACAATTAAATGGGAAGAGATGAGAGGGGTACCTGGGTGGCTCAATCGGTTACACCTCCGACTTCGACTCAGGTCACAATCTTACGGCTTGTGAGTTCAAGCCCCATGTCGGGCTCTGAGCTGACAGTTCAGAGCCTGGAACCTGCTTCGGATTCTGTGTCTCCCGCTCTCTCTGCCCCTCCCCCAGGTCGCACTCTCCCTCTCTCTCTCTCAAAACTAAACATTAAAAAAAAAAAAAAGGAAGAGATGAGGGTGTACAGACAATAAGTCCTCAACTATCAATAAAAGTCAAGAAAAAGTCAGAAATATGGAAGTAAATCCCCAGAGAAAGGGCTGAAAAATATTAGCTGCATCTAAAGAGTGAGATGGGGGGGGGGGGGGCGCCTGGGTGGCTCAGTTGATTGAGCGTCCGACTTCGGCTCCGGTCACGATATCACGGTGGGTTTGAGCCCTGCATTGGGCTCTGTGCTGACAGTTTAGAGCCTAGAGCCTGCTTCGGATTCTGTGTCTCCTTCTCTCTCTGTCCATCCCCCACTCACGCTTTGTCTCACTCTGTTTCTCAAAAATAAATAAATGTAAAAAAAAATATTTTTTTTAAAGAGATGGGGGTGGAGAGAGGTACGGGGTTACTGTTTTGTTGGGAGGTTTTCAGTAATTTTGAGATTTAACTACTTACCTACATAAACAATTTACAAATCATGTTCACATACTTGTATTACAGAAAAAAATCAAGTACATACAAAAGAAGATAGAATTATATAATTATACACACACATATATATGTATATAAAACTTTGATTTATTTTTTAAATTAAAGGACAGGTTAAATTATGGATCAGACCTATAATTCGGTGCTGTGTGGTTACTATTTGGAACAAGTGCACATTGTGTGCAACATATTGTGTGGAAGAGTCACAGAACTGTATGTATTTTGTGTCTGGTCACCTCTGGGGGTGAGATAAGGATCAAGGCAAGACGAACATCTTTTACGCTGAGTATATTTTGTTTTTTAATACAAAACTCTAACACATAGGGCATTAAGCAAACAAATAAATAAGGATACAGGGTCAGAATGTCTTTTCTAGTAAGTCAAGTGAAAATGGCCTTGACTGGAACTAGGTAGACTCCCCTCACTCCCCACAAAAAGCCTAGGGGCTCTCTGCTGGGCAGGGTAAGTGGAGTGGTGAGCCCGTCCCTCCAGCACCTCTCTGGGCTGTGTACTAGGCCCTGTCCATGCTAGACTGTAACTCCCAGGACATGTATCCAAGGATAGGGACCAATCCAGGGACAAGTGTTAACCTCCATGGACAAGTGTTTACCCTCACCTACACATTTATCAATCTTTGCTTGATCCTGCATCCCCAAACAGGTGTATTGGTCTCATGTATTTGAACCCCTTTGTACCAGCACCATGTCAAGTGCTAGGCATGTAAAGAACAATTTCTGATCTCACTCGGAATTTAGTTGGAAAGATCTGTAAACAAACAACTATAGTCAAGTGGGTAAAGCCTGAGAGCAGAGGCATATGTGGGGATCAGAGACAGGGGAGAGATCTACCCTGTGTGTGCCAGTGTGGACAGAGACATCAAGCCCTCCAAAAGTCAGAGGCATCCAGAGAAATCAGTGTCACCCCAATTCTGCACTCTCCCAAAGTGGAATGGGTCTATGGACTGACGGTGGTCTAGACTGGAAAAACTGGAGGTACAGAGCAGGGGTATCCAGAACTTGCCTCCCAGCAGGGTAGGAAAAGAACAAAGGCAGACCCCCACCCCCCATGCTTCAAACCATTTGTGTAGCTGGGATCCTGCTGGGTGCAGGGGTAGCAGTCAGGTTTGGTTCTGAACTACTTGTAGAGAAGAACTGAGTCTATTTTCTAAGTGAAAGCCTTTTTATTCATTTATTTTTAATGTTTGTTTATTTTTGAGAGAGAGAAGAAGGGCAGAGAGAAAAGGAGACAGAGCATCTGAAGCAGGCTTGAACCCACGAACCTTGAGCTCATGACCTGAGCCGAAGTCATACGCTTAACCAACTGACGCCCCGAAGTGAAAGCCTTTTAAACACGTCACCACATAAACACATGTGGGGAAGACGTTAAGTCCAGCGGGCTGCAAGAGTTACCTGCCCTGTAGAGAGAGGGTGTGGGTACAACACGCCAGGATGAATACGAGCTCCTCTCCCCATACAGTCTAGTGGTTAGAAACCCAGCTCTCCCATTTGCTAACTCTACTGACCCTGGGCAAGTTATTACTCAATCTCTCTGTGCCTCTATTTCTTCTTCTGTAGAGTGGGGACAATGATGATAGTGCCTACATCATAGGGTTATGGTGTGGAATACAACAGAGGCTGACATGAGGTCAGCCCTATGCAAACAAATCCTAGCTATTATGACTGGCACAGCTTCAGATGACATGATTTAGGGACCAATTATATGGTCAGAGCTGGGACGAATCAGAGGGGAGGTAAGCAACCCTGGAAAAAGAGACTGGGGGTAAAAGGGGTAGGGTAAGGGCACCCTCTATCCTATTTTTGGCCCATGGAAACACGCTTCAAGAACCAACATGCGCTTCGGCACGTTTGGTAACCAGTGTCATTTGGGACTTTGAAAACTTCAGATATGCGCCAAATACAAGAATGGTATTTTTTCTCAAGACATGCTTTGTGGTGACAGCAGTTTCTTTGAATGTACAAAGCAATGCAGACATTCCCCTCGGGTCTGTTTTCCTCACTTGTAAACAAGGGCAGTGTACTAGGCTCATTCAAACTATTTTTAAAGTACCAACCATGTGCCAGGCTTTGTAGGTAATCTTTAGGGTCTGTTCCAGGTCTGATACACTACCATTTATTTTTAGGAGCTCCTGGTTGGCAGGTGCTCAGTGCGGTGCAAACAGCACGGGGCTTGGAGGCACAAGTCCTGGGCTCAAACCTGGGTGTGCCGTGTAACAGCCCCTCAACTCTCAAGGGCCGCTGAATTCCTCAGCTCTAAGAGGACGGTACTAACAAAATCCACACCTCACAGGACTAGTGTGGAGATTAAATCACTGCCCATAGCCTGACAGGCCAGGTCTTAGTGCCCCATCCCCCACTCCCCACAAGGGAGATACAGTATCCTCAACTGGCAGACAGGAAGCTGAGGCTCAGAAAGGCTGTCCCCTCCATGGCCATCCAGGGGGCAGACCTAACCTGTATTGCCTCCAGTCCTAAACACCAACTTCTGTTTAAAACTAGCAAGGCAGACCAGGCTACCGTGCCTTAGCCAGCACGGGCAACTGGGAACATTCCAGGGGTCTCCAGACTGCTACCTATTCTTCTGAGTGTTTGGCCAGAACAGGATGTTCCCTGAGAGAGAGGCTGGCCTTGATCTCTTCTCCATTTTCCCACAGTAGCCACACTCAGCTTCAAAATGGGGCTGGCAGGGATTTCTGTAAATTGAGCCTTGCTTGTTCCTCACTTTCCCCTGTGCCTCTCCTGATGGAAACATTCTTCCCCTGGGCGGGGGGGGGGGGGGGGGGGCCCCGCCCCCCCCCCCCCCCCCCGACGCTCTCCCGACCCGACCAGCCCACGTGAGGCCGAGCCAGAGTACAAGAACAGAATTCCTAGAACTGCTGTTCCCATTCCAGGGAAAGGGAGAGTGTTTCACAACATGCTTGGGGGAGGCTCAAATGCCTACGTTCGTTCGGATGCAAGCCAGCAAGCAGCCTGTGAACAAAATACTCCGGATAATTTTACATTCAGCTCTTGCCAGCAGCTCTGTGTCAACCTGGAGGCCAACACGCGGGGTCTACCGGGGGGGGGGGGGGGGCTCCCAACCGCCCGCCACACACCAGGCAGGAGCTCGATGCGTCAGGGTGGCTTTCCTTGCTGGGCAGTCTGTTTAGCAAGCAAAGCCACCTTGTCAAGGAGAAAATCTTGGGGAGACAATCAGGGTGTGCTTGGTCTGCGATTTTTCTTCATCTCTGGCCCTACCAGCTCTGCAAAGAGAACCAAAGTCTGGAAGTTTCTTAGGGGCCGGGAATCTCATGAAGATCCTCAAATACCAAATGAGGGCAATCAGTGAGTAACAAAGGGCCCTCTCACTAGTCCCTCCCTTCGAGGCCCTGACATGTGAGGAAGAGTCCGCTTTATTTGAAAATTAAGCAGGAGAGAGGTGCCTGGGTAGTTCAGTTGGTTGAGCGTCTGACTTCAGCTCAGGTCATGCTCTTGTGGTTTGTAAGTTCAAGCCCCGCATCGGTCTCTGTTGCTGACAGCTCAGAGCCTGGAGCCTGCTTTGGATTCTGTGTCTCCCTCTCTCTCTCTGCCCCTCCCCTGCTTGCAGTCTGTCTGTCTCTCTCTCAAAAATAAACATCAAAATAAAAATTTTGTTTTTGAAAATTAAGTGGGAGGGACAAAGTTTTTACAGAACTGTGCAGAACAAAATAGCTGGAATAATTATTCTAAGAGCTGGCCAAGCTCCTTCCCCTTCCCTCAACCCCCTCACACCCACCCCAACCAAACATTTCAAAATGCACCCAGGCCAAGCAAGGTTAAGCCTCCACCCGAAATGCCTCCCTTTACACAGCAACAAAAGCTGTGGTTGGAAAGAGGAGGGGCTCTGTTTTTTGTGTGAATTGCCCCCCAACCCCTCGCATCCAAATTCATATGCTGAAGTCCCAACTCCCAGCCTCAATGTAGCTGAATTTGGAGATAAAGTTTTTAAAGAGGTCATTAAGTTGAAATGAGGCTGTTAGGGTAGGGCCTTGATCCAATATACTGGTGTCCTTATAAGAGAGAGAGGGAGATACCACACACACCACATAGAGTGGCAGCAAAGAGGACAGTCATCTGCAACCATCAAGAAGGGCTTCAGGAGAAACCAACTCTTCTGGCACTCTGACTTGGGCTTCCAGCCACCAGAATTGTGAGAAAATCAATTTCTGTTGTTTAAGCCACCCAGTCTGTGGTATTTTGTTATGGCCGCTTGAGCAAATTAAGATAGGCCTGCCTTCCCCTTTTATTCCAAAGACCAGAAGAGAGAAATTGATTTACACACACGCACTCTCTCTAAGGCAACAGACCTGGTTAACCTCCGCATTGTATGTGTCACCAGGACACCAAGGGGAGTTCTGAACCCACCTGCACCTGCACCTCCTGGGATTCTCACTCCTACGCATCTTTGGACCGCTGGCCTCAGAACTTGACTCCATCCTACTGCCAGCACTCCAGAAAATCAAGGATGTTCAGATGGAAGTGCTGGGCAGGGTGGGCAAGCGTGGGCTCCTCTGAAGGGAGTTCCCAAAGCCCAGCTGCTTTGAGGAGGAAAGAGGAGGCAGGCTAGGTAGCAGTTAGCAAGGAGGGGCATGACACACAGTGGAAGGTATGGCCCAGTGGCCTGGCATCATGGCCACCCGCATAGTTTGCTCTGTGGAGCTGAACATAAGGCCTTGAAAACGGGGCATCGGATCGAGAACTCTGTTTTCAGGAAGGTGTCTTCAGTTCTTAAACCAAGAGTCAATTCACAGGCTTGCAGTTCTGGTCTGCCTCTAATTCCTGGCCTTGGCCCTGTGCAGCCACACAGCAGGATGGGCAGTTAAGTTCCCTCGAAGGACCACTCTTTGAGGCTTGGCCCTTGTGGAAGACTGCCTGAAAACGTGGCCCCGTGACTCTTCCCATCCCTGTCCCTATAGGAGGCTCCTCTCATTCCAAGGCTGGTATCTCCCCTCTCCTGGAATCTGGGGTAGCCCTGTGGCTTGCTTTGAGTAATAGAATACAGAGGAAAGAGAGAACTCCCAGCCTTCCAGGTGTCCCCAGATATGTGGGTACGGCCATCTTGGACCTTCTAGCCCCAGACAATCTAGCTGCTAACTGTATGCAGCCAGATGAGTGAGTTCAGGGAGATCATCAGAAAATGCCCAACCAGCCTAAAGAATTTACTGTTGCTGTTGTTGAAGTTACTAAGTGTTGTGATTCTCGGGGCCTAGTATCTGAACTCTCTCAAACTTTCAGGGGCATGGGCACTGGATTGCAAGACACCTTGTGTTGCCCATGTCCTGGAGCATCCAAATGACCTGGGCAGATGTGACTTACTCCTGCCTAGCAGTGAGGTTGGGTGCAAACAAGTAAATAAGGAGCATCAATCCCAGTGTCTGAGACCCTGGCCCCAGTAGTGACACGTTCAGTATAAAGGCTACCTCCTTCTACTTTCTGTGCAATAGCTGGAAAAAGTAGTATTAGCAATACTGGGATAAGTGACAAAGTCCAGGGAAAGTTAGTCTTGCCCCTGGGACATTCCAAGGTAAGCAATTATGCCCTGCATCTGAAAGAGCAGAAAAGAAAAATTTAGATGTCTTCATTAAGCCAGCTCAGACCCAGGCCCAGTGGCAAAGGAACTAGGTTACCCTGAGAATATGGTCGTTCCAGGATTCTTTTCAACTCTTCACCTGCTAAACACCAGACTCAGCACTCAGTCACTGCAATACAAAGATGAGTAAGACTGCTCGGAAAGAACTTCCCATCTACCCAGGGAACAAACATGTAAACAAGCACATGTGATTCATTTGTCATGAATCATAACGGAGGAAGAACACTGGCATGGCTCTAAGCCCAGAAAGCAACAGGTTTTTTTGTTTGTGTGAACACGTAAAACGTAGGCGTGAAAATGAACACTCCTCGTTCAAAACTTGCGCCCTGGGAAGCAATCCTTTTTTCGGTCCCGCTGCCCCTTCCCCGCTCTTTTGCAAGGATATCAAATAAAGACCCACACAAGAGGGGCACCTGGGTGGCTGTGGGTTAAGCGTCAGACTTGGACTCAGGTCATGACCTCACAGTTCATGGGTTCAAGCTCTGCATAGGGCTCTGTGCTCTGGATTTTTCTGCCCCTCCCCCGCTTGCGCTCTCTCTCAAAAATAAGTAAATTAAACTTTAAAGACCCACACCAGAAAAGGCCTCACTGCTTGATGACAACAGTAGACAAGGTACCACCCTGCCTGTCCTTTTACTAAATTTGGTAATGGAGGACTTTTTTGCTCTTTCAAAAAAAAAAAAAATCAATATGTAAAAGATCAAACTCTCCTTTCAAATAAGGCCCTGCCATCCTTTGAGGATACTGGAAACAAAAGCAACAACAAAATGTGAAGGCAATTAAAATCTCACAGCTGTGTGTGCATTGCTAGAATGTAAGGCTTAGCAGGCTGCCGACCTGGAGCAGGCAATTCTCACAATGAGAATCATACAAGTTCTACTGGTTATGAAGGGTGGGGGTATCTGCCTAATTGCCTCATTCTACGGCTACAACTTTGATGCTCCTAATTCTATTTCAGGTGTGTCTTCATCTTCCTAAGTAGCAAGCCAAGCCCTTGAGGTCAGATAGTTTTCCAGGTTCTGGATGTGGTCAATGCCTTAAACACATTGAGTCTGGTGGGCATCAGAGGGAGTCTGGGGTGCTCTACACCAGGGCTCCCAGTCAAAGTCTTTAATGAGGGACATAGTGTGGAATGTTCTAAATGTCTTAATAGGAAGCTCAGCTCAATGGGAGAAGAGGGCCCATTACATTTCCCTCACTGCCTTAATGTCCAAGTTCTTTTAACCCATCCAGAATAATGAGACCCTAGTCTCATCAGAGTTACTGTCGACCCTGGGTAATTAGGAGACATAATCTCCCACTGTGTGACCGAGGCCTCCGGACACTGGCTATACTTTAGCTTCAGTGCCCAGGCCACCTCCTCCTCTTCCCAGCACTGTCTGTCCTATAGCCAAAGACCTGGGAGCTGCTCCAAGGTAAGCTTTCTGGGCATAGACTTTGTTTGTCTATATCAGGGTGCCATTAACACCTGCAGCCCCACCTGCCTACCTCTGATTAACCTTACCCAGTTACAGGGTTTAGGTATGATTACCAGCCAAGCAACCCTAGTGGCTTTGGGGTCAAACAATCCAACATGAAATGGGGAACGTGGAGGTTGATGGGAGAGGGGTGGAAGAAGGTTTCTGACCATTCAAAGGTTCTGCGGGGCTATGGTGTCACTGGTGATTTTTAAGCCTCAAACATTCATATGCAACACTCCTTTCAACAAATTTCTCTGAAGTTTTCCAGACTTCTAACCAGATCAGTGGTTTAGCCTGTGAAAGGTTAATGACCATGGAAAGTAAATCGGAGCCTGAGGAATGAAATGGTTCAAATCAACCACAGCTCCTGTTCCTCTGGGGACAAACACTGCAGAGCCATTCCCAGAAGAGTGACCTGTGGACACTCCAAGAGCTCCTGACACCTGCAAAGAAACTAGCATGGGCACCTGTGCAGACTCTCTCCAGAGCCTGGTTTGAGGGCTGATGCCAAACCCAACCTCAAAAGAAGTTTACTTGGAGAGCAGCAGCATTTTGCCAGACCCTGAGGTCTGCAAAGGTGAGGGAAGTCACATTCCACTCATTCCTGAGTACTCAGTGTAGTACTTAGATCAATCACTGGGCGCTGGTTAGAAGTGTAGAATCCCAGGCCCAATGGCAGAATCTACAGAATCAAGAGTCTGCACTTAAAATGAGGTCTCCGGGTGGAGTGCCTGGGTGGCTCAGTCGGTTAGGCGTCTGACTTCAGCTCAGGTCATGATCTCACAGTCCGTGGGTTAGAGCCCCACGTCGGGCTCTGTGCTGACAGCTCAGAGCCTGGAGCCTGCTTCGGATTCTGTGACTCCTCTCTGCCTCTCACACTATGTCTCTCTCTCAAAAAGAAACATTAAAATGAGGTCTCCAGGTAATTCACATGTATATTGAGGAATGAGAAAGAGCACTCAAGGCTACAGCAAAAGGGTGCCAGAAATGACCTTTCCTTAGGTTAAGCTTCTTTGCCCTGGCAAAGAAGCAGGGTGAAGCAGACTTTGGAGGAAGACTCCAAGCCTTGGCTAACTGAGGCAGACCAGACTGGCTGACTTTGGCAAAAACAAGGTGTGTTTTTCCAGGTTACAGCCTGTGCGTTATGCCTGTCCTGCTGGACACTCCAGGACAAGAAAGCTGGCTTTAGGCTCCTGGCACTGCTAGCTTCCCTCCAGTTGGCCTCAGAAACAGAGTTACACTCTGATCTCAGAGCCCCTTTCCCTCTCTCCCAACTAGAGACCTTCAAAGCCAGGGAGATATGCTGAGGTTTACCAAAAACAAACAAAAAACCCATTTCCCAGTCCAAGGTGAGAAGTAGATCAGAGTTCCCTGTAAACAGTGCCCTTGGCTGTGCCTTCCAATCTGACTTGTCCCCATCCAGCAATAAAGAGTGCAGAAAAGGGCACCTCTGAGCCTTCAGGGCTGCCTCAGTGCCCACTCTGAAAAGATCAGAGATGTGCACCCTCACTTGAAGAACCCCAAAACTGTCAGGAGGATCCTGGCAGACACAGTATGACACAGAGAAAGCAGACCGAATGGACTGCAAAAGAACTATAGCATGGAAAGAGAATTTGAGTCAAGGGTGGACAGAAGGCTTACTGAGAACTTTTCCTTGGATCATTTTTAATAGAAGAGAGAGCATTTTCCCCTCTACACTTGGATAGTATTTCTCGTTCAATCTGAGAAAACGGTGTGACATCGGACAAGGGACATGTGTTTTCCAGTTTGGGGCCTCATGAAACAAGTACATCTGTGATTCCTAACAGTTCTAACGTTGTATGTTTTGGATCAAACGGCCCGAGACCTCGGATCTGGCTGTGCTTGCTGATGGCGGGACCGCAGCCTGAGAAAATAAGCATGTGATGTGGCCCGCGACGCTGCTGCTCCGCTGGCTCCACCTGCACCCGTGCCTCTCAACGGAGCGCCACTGTCTGCGAGTAGTTTTCGAGTAGTTTGGGTAGTTTGGGCAGGAGCGGTGGATGAGGGCTTAGGGGAGGGGAGAAGAGCAAAGCGGGCTGAGGGCAGCGCGGGGATGGCAGGGAAGTGGTGAGCCACGAGGATTTCATCATGCAAACGCGCGGGTAGGTTTCATCAGCGCCTGTGCGCCGGGGCTCCCGGGCTGGGAGGAATGCCTGGCTCCCGGGGGCAGCCTAAGGCTGGCCCCAACCCGTGCCAGTTCAGCTTCCTCTTCCTTATACACGCAGGGAGGTCACAAGGCTCCCCCTCCCCCTGGACAGAAGAACGTGTTTTTCTGCACAGTCCTGCCCGCGGCCCCAGGTCCCTCTGCGTAGATCCCACATGCGTAAGTGGGCAACCTGCCACAGGTGCAGGTGAGGCGCTGCTGGAGGACAGAGCCGTCGGCCCAAATCCTCCGTCAGAGGCGGAGGCCCAACGCAAAACTGGGGGCGCCTCGGGAAGGAAAAAGGGATTCTGCAAGAGTCGTTTACCCCCAAAAAGAACGCCCATCCCATCCCCTAAAAACCCCAGGCCAGGCCTCTCCTTGCTCCCAGGCCACCCTGAGCCGGCGCTATTTTCCCTCAGTACGCCCCACACCCACAAGAGGCAGCACACCTCAGCATGTGGTTGTTCTGGAAGTGTGCGTATCCGTCTGGGTAGGGGTACTCGGCTGTCTCTCCCAGGAGGAAACGAATTGGGGTAGTTTGCAGCCGGGGCTTCGGAGGACGCACTCAGAGGGCAGGCAATGGGAAGCGGCCATCCGCTTGTGACCCTCGCTGTGTCCGTGGTGCCCTTTTTTCCAGTCATCGGGCCCCTCTGCCCGGTCGCCCCGTCCAACTGGCCACTCCCGACCCCTCCCGCTCTGCCCAGTCAGTCCTCCCGCGCCGCGAGCACCCGAAGCCCGCGCCTACCTCCCGGGGTTGTGCTGAAGAGGGTGCCGCCGGGAGTGGTGCTGTAGTCCCCGGGCGGCAGCTGCACGCCGTCGCCGAGGTCCACCCGGCGAGTGGCCGGGATGGCTCGGCTTGGGGTCTGGCTGCAGCTGCTGCTCCCGGACATGGTCTCCCGCTCGCAGTGCCTGCAGCCAGAGCGTGGCCCTCCGGCCGCTCTGGCCCGTCCCTCCTCGCCCCGCCCACGCCCACGCCCACCCCTTCCGCCTCTGCGTCTCGGCGCCACCTGGGATTTGTAGTTCCCGCCGCGCAGCAGCAGCAGCAGCAGCAGCCGCACCCGCCTCGGCTTGGCCGCCCGTACGTGAGATCCTCCGCAGCCTAAGTTTGAGGCCTCCTCCCCATGGCCTCCGGCGCGGGTGCGGGCGCCGCCCCACTATGGCCTGCCCCTTTCGCTCCCGGGACCCTCTCCTCCACGCTGGCAGCGATGGGATGGGGCCGGGGGCCGGGGGCTGGTGTAGGTTAGTTAACCCCACACCGGGTCCCGGGCGTGTCGCAGAGCTGTGGGAGATCCTAGCAGTCCTCGTGGTTGGCGAAGGCCTGGTTTCTGCCTGAGGACTTTGGGCCGGATGGTCCCCTCCCCGTTCCGTGCTTTAGTTCCTCCGATGAGGAGGTGGGGGTTGATTGGTCATTCACCCCTCTTCGATGTTTTGAGCCTTCACGGTGTGAAGAAATAACCAAGAATGGGCGTTCCACGGCTTGGGGGAAGGTGTGGGAGGACGGGTGAACAAGTCACACAGATGGGTGATCAAAACTAAAACTAGAGCCCAGGTGGAGCTGAGAGGGGTTGACGTCAGTGGTGGCTGGGGCGCGGGCCCGCCGGGGCGCGGAGAGGGTAAGAGTTGGCCAAAGAGGCTCCTTGTAGCCCTTTGAGTTGGGTACAAGGGCCCGCACGCTACCTGACATTTAGTAGTCACTCCTTGAAAGAATGGATGAACGAACGAATGAATGAGTCTTCAAGGACCTCTCCGAGTGGGGACAGAAAAATGCTAGGAGGAACAGAAAAGCCTGTTGTGTGAGAGAACAGCTTCTATCGTTGTGGCCACGTCATGCAAGGGGAGAGAAGACAGGCGAACACTCTGAAAGAAATTGGGGCCAGGGGCGCCTGGGTGGCTCCGTTGTTAAGTGTCCAACCTTGGCTCAAGTCATGATCTCAGGCTCGTGACTTCGAGTCCTGCCTCAGGCTCTGTGCTGACAGCTCAGAGCCTGGAGCTTGCTTCAGCTTCTGTGTCTCTCCTCTCCCTCCTCTCTCTCCTTCTCTCTCTCTGCCCCTCCCCCACTAGTTCTCTGTCTCAAAAATAAACTTAAAACAAAAATTTTTTTTTTTTTTTAAAGAGAGAAATTGGGGCTGAATTGTGATGGTTTTTTTTTTAAATCATGCCAAGGTGTTCAGACTTTGTCCCACAAAGGTAGGAGATATCAGAGACTTCTTAAACTGGGGAGTGACAGGATTAGGATTGGGTCTGTTTGTTTCAGAAAGATGACTGGCCAGCTATGGAGTTTGTGAAGGGACCACAGGAGGGATCAGGCCCCAGGTAGGAGGACTGGCTGGATTTGGGCACTCCTGAGCTAACTCTAGGCCTCCACTGCCTACTGTGGGGGACATTGGCCTTCTGTGCCTAGGGAGCAATTGAGATATGGCTAGTCCATATTTACAAGTGTAAACTAAATAGATTTCAAGGATTTAGCATGAAAAACACTTCAGATATCTCAATAATTTATGTTGATTACATGTTGAAATATTTTGACTGTATTGGATTAAGTAAAACATTAAAATTAATTTACCTGTTTCTTTTTACTTGTTTTGGTCGAACTATAAGAAATTACATGTATGTAATATGTGTGTATATATTTCTATTGCATAGTGCTGCTCCAGAATGATAAAAGCAATCCTAAAGTTCTTCCAGGAAATTTCCTCCCGGGAAACTATGCAATCACCAAATTTTAGCTCTGGCCAGGTACGTTATAAGTCATCCAGGACAACATTCACCACCATCTTATTTATTTATTTGCTTATTTATTTATTTAATCTTTCTTCAATCATTCAGGCCATAATTTACACTGTTCATGAGGAAAAAGCTAATAATTAAGGAAAGAGAAAGCATTCATTGGCATTTAGGTCAAAAAGAAATCCCACAATAATTCCATAATTTGTATAATTTTAAGCTCAGGTGGTTTTTTTTTTTTTTTTTTTTTTTTTAATCTGTCCTGGCCAAAGATTAAAAACGAAAATTCTCTGAAAGAGTAAATGGAATATGTATGTCAAATGATCCTACATACATATTTTCTCCAGTTGAGGTTTCTACAAATTGAGCTAAAATATGCTAACATTCTGTGGCAAAATCTTATGGTTCTAGTGTTGAGAGCTCTCCACACCTTTTTTTTTTCTTTGAATTCATCACATTCTTATTCAAAAAACAAAACCCAGAGTGTCAGAGAAGAGCAGGGGTTTGCCCGAGATCACACAGCGATGAAAGACTTGAGGCAAAACTAGATGGCCCAGTGTCCCCTCCCTTCCAGGCCTGTCCTTTTGTCACCACACTAGAAAACAAAGTGGCCCATGGTCTTGCCTTGGGAAGAACTGTTTTGAAAGAAGGTTGGCTCAGTTGCCTTATTGAATGCGCATATTTGGTTAGAGCTGAACTTCCAGGGAAAGCAGCTGCTTAGCTGAACACTTGTAATGATCTGTGCACACAGGTTGGGGAAGTTTCCATCCCATCTTGCTCTACTTGATCCGAAGGCAGGGAGGGACAAGGGACCGATTTTATCACTTTAAGTAAGTGGAATTTCTCTGGGTAGCCAACCAGGCACAGAGGTCTAATCCTTAAGCAGGCACTGGCCCTTCCCAGTTTTTGTCTCAACACATCTCTGCTGAGCTGGACCAGTGTGGGGTTAGCAGTGCCAAGAGAGGGTCCCCCAGGAGTGGCTGCCTGGGAGGAAAGTAGCAGGAGCCACAAGAGTGACAAATGCTTTCAGAGTCTCTGAATCACACTCTAGTAGACGCTGTTTAGGAAGCCCCTCAGGTTAGGGAATCCATTCCTAACATATTTGGTGCTGAAAATGTTCCCTATTCACCACTGGGAGTCCTTTGAATTAGCTAATGCATCCTGTCGCCATGGCCCCAGTGGCTTCTGGAGGCTATTGTGTTTTCTTGTACAATTAGGGCTTCCTATACTTACTGCCCCTGATCGAGATTCAGCCATTTAAAAAAAAAAGACATGTTCAAAAGAAAAACAAAACGAAAAAAAAAAAAAAAAGCTCATAGATACAGAGAACAGATTGGTGGTTGTCAGAGGCAGAGCGAGGGTGGGGAGGAATTCTCTCTCGAAGGGGGTCAAAAGGTACCAAAAAAAAAAAAAAAAAAAGGACACGTTAAAAAAAACAGGCACATTCTCCACTGACTAGAGGATAAACAGATTATCGTTGAAAATAAACATCTACAGTGAGAAATAGCTTGGTCATTCGTTATCATCCGAGGCAAAGCAGAAGTGAGAGTCATGGTGTCATGGCCAATGACCATGAAGGGGCTGAATGCTGGGGAGCCCGAAGACACGTTGTGGAGGTCACATGAGCTAACATAAAGGAGTCTGTTAAAAGAGTTCTACTGAGTGAATTTGAAGACCTAATTGGCTTTATTAAGCGATTTGCTAATTGCTTAATCGATTTGTGATTTATTAATTGATTTTCAATCAGTGGGCAGCATCCCACCTAGCAAGTACAGGGATGCTCCAAGGATTTGTACAAAATAGAAGATTTTTATAGGAAGGAGAATGGGGCAAGGACATTATCAGCAAAGAAAAGGATTGTTACATCTTTTTTCTAAGAGTTTATTTTTTTTGTGGGGGGATGGGGTGGGGTGGGTGAGGGTAGCACAAACAAAGTAGAAACAGAGAAAGAGGGAAAGAATCCCAAGCAGGAATTGCACTGTCAGGGTGGAGTCTGATGTGGGGCTCGAACTCATGAACCATGAGATTATGACCTGAGCTGAAACCAAGAGTCGGTCACTCAGCCAACTGCCACCCAGGCACCCCTGTTACATCTTTTTTTGAGGAGGAAGGGATGGCAGGGTTTTTATCATGAGATTACTTTACCAGAGCTGATCAGGAAATTTCAGATTAACTTAAAAGGTCACATTCCTGAGAGAGGTTCAAACTACAATTAGGTCTTGGTTTGCTGTGGTTGGGGACCAATGACTCCATTTTGGACTTCTTGTTTCTCTTTCAACAATTCCCAATGGTGGATTTAACATTTTAGTACCATTTCTAGGCTCAAGAGATTCCAAAAAATTTTAGTGGCTCAGAGCAGGGTATGCAATCTTTACAAGGACCTCAAGAAAAAAATAAATTAATTAAAAAAATAAATAAAAGGACCTCAAGAGCAGATTCTCAGGTTTAAAATCATCTTCCTGGGGCGCCTGGGTGGCGCAGTCGGTTGGGCATCCGACTTCAGCCAGGTCACGATCTCGCGGTCTGTGAGTTCGAGCCCCGCGTTGGGCTCTGGGCTGATGGCTCAGAGCCTGGAGCCTGTTTCCGATTCTGTGTCTCCCTCTCTCTCTGCCCCTCGCCCGTTCATGCTCTGTCTCTCTCTGTCCCAAAAATAAATAAACGTAGAAAAAAAAAATTTAAAAAAAAAAATAAAAAAAAAATAAAAAAAAAAAATAAAATCATCTTCTTCCCAGGCATCTGGATGTCTCAGTTGGTTGGGCATCCCACTCTTGATTTTGGCTCGGTTCATGATCTCACAGTTTGTGAGTTTGAGCCCCACATCAGTCTCCCTGCTGACAGTGTGGAGCCTGCTTGGGATTCTCTCTCTCTCTCTCTCTCTCTCTCTCTCTCAAAATAAATAAACTTAAAAAAAAAAATCATCTTCTTCCCACGTGGGAACAATACTCTGGTGCTGGCAAGTGCCCGGAGTCGCCACCTGGGATTTGCTTGGGGTTGCCCTCCTACAGGTGGCTCTGGGTGTGTCCACCTGAGAAGGTTTTGTGTCCTGACCAGGAGAGCAAAACAGCAGAGAGCCTTTGGTGGCAACTGAAGAACAGTGGCCCCGTGGTCTCCATGGATCAGTGGGAGACCAACTACTTGGGCCTAACCAGCCGTCGGTGATATGGTTTGGGAGTAGTGGAGGTCTGGAGCCAATGGCCAAGAAAAGATTCTTGAGACATCTTTGGTGCAAAAAGGTGATTTTATTAAAGCACAGGGACAGAACCTGTGGGCAGAAAGAGCTGCACTGGGGTTGTGCAGAGTAACTGGTTATATACTGTGGAGATGGGGGAGGTGAAGACAAATGGAGGCCTCCAGAAGGACTTTGCTATGCCAAAGAGGACTTCTAAAATACCTGAGGCCTTGCTATTATCAAGCTAAGGTTGTTTTCCCTCTAGTAAGGCATTAACATGATGACAGTAGGGGTTTCCTGGAGAGACGGCATACTCTGTATTTGCCTCAAGTATTTGTTAATGGGCTGCAGGTTATAAGGAAATTTAAGTTCACCTGCCATTTCCTTCTTGCCTTTGTTCCCCACATCATTATGGAGGGGAGGGCAATATTAGGGCTCCAGGAAACTGAGTCCACAGCTTTCTGGAGATTAGGCTACTGATAAGATTGCTTTTTTCTTGTAATTTACTAAGACATTTGTAAACTGATGGAGACTCGTGTCCTGCATAGCTGTGATCTCTATCAGTTAACTACTTGTTTTCTTTCCTTTGTTCTTGGGCAAGCAGGGGTGCCTGAGGAATATCATACATATCCCACCTGGGGAGAGGGGTAAAGCTAGCTCCTTTGCCCTCAGCTTACCTTTTGCATCCTCATCATCAGCGTTATATCAATTAGGGTCACTCAAACTGGGTAATTTGGAGAGAATTTGACAAAAGGATGATCTACAAAGGTGTGGGCAGGAGGTAGGGAAACCAGAAGATACACTGTGGTATCTGGCACTGGAATTGGGCCTGAAGGAGCAAGGGGAAGGTGTGGGGACTGAAATCCAAAAAGAGGGAGAGTGTGTTCTTGTTAGGGAAAGCACACACTCGCTGTGAGAAGAAAAGCTAGTAAAAACAAGAGAAAAGGGGCCAGCCAGATGTCCGAGGCTGGACGCTCCCCTTGCATACTACTTTGGCTTCTGTAATCTTGCTTGCCTCCTGTGTCTACCAACTGCCGAGACAGCACCACTGATAAGTGCCCCCTCCCCCTTTTCTTTTGTCTCTCAACCCCCTACCATGCCAGCCATAAAAGGAAGATGATGCCAAGTTTCCAGGCTCAGCCTTTGGAGGTGACTCTGCTGGGCTGGAACCAGTGTGCAATAAACAATCTTTTCCTGATTTCCTGAGTGCGTGTGGCTTGTCTCTTCCTGGGCGCCGAGTATTTGCAGTAACAACTGTGTGGAGAGGCCACCCTGGAGCTGTGGCCTTCAGTCCTGGCCAAGCACAGGGAGGGAGCTAGGAAACAGAAACTCTCAACTCTCTGGCCTCCAGCCCTCAACTCGCCTGCCTGACTCCCTGACAGCCTAATCTAGCTGGAAAACAAAGGACAAGCCTGATAGCCCAACCTCCTGGGGCACTGAGTGGGACAGAAGAGAGTGGAGGGAGGTTGGATCTACAGGGACAACAGAGGAGTCCACCACAGTGGAGTAGAGAAAAAATCAGGAGGGGAGTAACTTGTGGAGCAGTCCAGAGAAAATCTTGGTCCTGAGCAAATGTATGTGCTGGAAGCCTGTTGAGCCTCACAAGGCACTCTTCTTGTTTTGAGGTGAGGGCAGGGACCTGTGTGCACAATCCTCTTGTGTACAAGGTGAGAAGTCAAGGTCCTTGGTCCTCAAATGTTCCTCCCTACCCCCGGATATCTTCTCCACTCACAGGTTGATGCTTGAAATTCTTCCATTTTAGCTTTTTCCTTTGAGCTAAAGGTTCTGCTAAATGTAAACTGTCCTTGGCATTCGTGACACCACAAGTAAGGAAAAAAGGAAACGAACACTTCCTGAGTTCCTGCTCTGTGCCTACAGACCCAATGCAAGAGGTTTGGCATTGACAAAATCAATAAATCACACCACAACCTCATAAGGCAAGTATTATCCACGCTGCATATACATGAGGAAAATGAGTCGTGGGTGTGGGGGATTAGCTGGCCTTTGCGCAAAGCCTCATATTTAATTATTTTTATAACCTGCTTAATCCAAAGCCCATGCACTTAACCACCACCGCAGGGATTTCCAAATTTTGGAGTGCATGAGATTAGCTGCAGCGCTTGGGAAGTAGGTGGGATCTTCACCTGAGAGCAAGTTCTTTTTTTTTTTTTTTTTTTTTTTTACCTGAGAGAAAGTTCTAATTCGAGGAGAAGAGACAACTATCCCAAAGAAAAGGAAAGGGTACAGCGGAGGCAAGGATGGTGTCTTAGTCTGCTTGGGCGGTTATAGCAAAATGTCATAGGCTGGGCTGCTTAAATGACAGACATTGATTTCTCACAGTTCTGAAGGCTGGGAAGTCCAAGGTCAAGGTGCTGGCAGATTTGGTTCTGGTGAGGGCACTAGTCCTGCGTTTGGGAGGGCCACCTTCTTGCTGTATCCTCAACGCAGCAGAGGGAGAGGGCCCCGGTCTCTCCTCTTTTAAAGGACACCAGCCTCATCAAGGGAGCCCCACCCTCATAACCTCATCTAAACCTAATTACCTCCCGACGGCCCCACCTCCAAATGCCATCTCTTTGGGGCTTACTTGTGGATTTGGGGGTCAACACAAACGGTCCTTTAATTTTTTAAAATTTTAATGATTATTTATTTATTTTTGAGAGAGGGACAGAGGGGCAGAGAGAGAGGGAGACAGATTCAGCTCCAGGCTCTGAGCTGTCAGGACAGACCCCAACACCCGACACAGGGCTTAAACTCACTAACTGTGAGATCATGACCTGAGCCAAAGTTGGACACTTAACTGAACCACCCAGGCACCCCAACAGGCAGTCCTTAAACAGAAATCTTGAAGACTTTGGCCTGTGATAGGTCCACCCTGCTCTTCTGGGTGGTAACAGTGCCCTTGCCCACCCCCCCCCCCCCCCCGGAAGGACTCCAATGTAACTGCCTTTTATTTCCCTTTCCTGACTCCAGTGCAACCCCCAATTTCAGTCTTCTAGCCTCACTGGATCTCCTAGAAAGCCATGCTCTCAGCATTGCCGAATTTGAACTCGAAACCAATGCTACAGAGTTAATTCCAAGGGTTTTGTAGGCAAATCATCCTGGGTTCAAAATCCACTTATAATCTATGTGACCTTTGCCAATCACTCTGAAATTCAATTTTCTCATCTGTAAAATGGAGATAATACTACCTATGGGAATCTTACAGCACAGTGTTTGGGACCATATTGGACTTACATTGAACAGAGTTGTCTAGAAACCCACCTCCTGATTCCCAGGCGTGGGCTGCTGCCTATGACTCTCCATTTCCTTTATTTGAAGCGCAAAATATGACATTTATTAAGCGTCCTAGCGTGCTGGGGGCCTTGCATTGTCCATACATAGATACATAGATCTGATCCTAACATCTAAGAGGGTTGTCTGGTATACATGAGAAAACATAAAGACAAATAAAAAAGAAAGAAACACATGAAAGTGTGATAAGAAGGGAGGGGTGGTGGCTGGGATTTACTCTTTTACAGCCACCCTGGAGCGTGGGAAGTGCTAGGGAAAACCTGGGAATTCTCCCAAGGGGGAGAACGATTTACCTGCGGCGGGTCACCAGTTAGCGGCTGGGCTGGAACGCCCTCTAGTGGCCATTCGGCTGAGCCTAGAGGTTTTGCTTTGTAAATTGTTCTTTTTCTTAAGACGAGTTCCTCTGGCAGTCTGCCTCTCCTTTCATTTACTCAACAAACTTTTACCCAGAATGTTTTTTGCCAGGGGATAGTCTAGGCACTGGGGATATAACGGTGAACAAAACAAGCCAAATCTCCATAATATTCTTTCTCTAACTCGATATAGGCTTAGTAACTTCCAAGTGGATCCCTGAAGCCTATGATATGCTCCTTCCCTTATATTGCCAAAAGTGATCTTTTCCCCCCAAACTAGCATGCATAGAGCTAAAGTAAAGTGAAACCAGAGCATCGTGTAATATTGGTGCAAATTTGAGGTGTGAGGTTTTGTCTCAATTTTAAGTGAGTTGCCATCGCATCTTAGTACTTCCCTTATTATAGATTATGCTTCTGGTTTTCATATGCTTTTCAGGTTTGTTCATGAGTGCATTTACAGGGGTTTTTCTGGTTCTGGGCTGTCCAATGCAGTAGCCACTAGTCACATATGACTAGTTAAGTTTAAATTAATTACGATAAAAAATTTAGAATTTTTAGTGGCACTATTCACATTTCCAGTGTTTCATACCCACATAGGACTAGTGGCCATCTCATTGGACAGTGCAGGTATATAATATTCCTATTGCAGAAGGTTCTACTGGATGACATCCTAAGCAGTGATGGGGATCCAGCTGTGGGAATGTCGTGTTATGTTATTGTGCAGGTATAATCTATCCACTCCTTTCTTCTGCCATTTTTAAAAAAAAATTTTAATGTTCATTTAATTTAAGAGAGAGGGCACATGCACAAGCAGGGGAGGGGGAGAGAGAGAGGAAATAGAGAATTCCAAGCATGCTCTGAGCTGTCAGCACAGAGCCCAATGTAGGGCTCCATCCGACAACTGTGAGATCATGACCTGAGCTGAAATCAAGAGTCAGGCACTGAAGTGACTAAGCCACCCAAGCGCCCTATCTTCTGCCTTCTTATCTACAGTTTGGAGAGTGGTCTAAGGCTCATACCCTAAGGAAAACAGGGCGTGTGATCAGGAAACCCTAACTTTCTACTGTTTGCTGACCCTGTTGGGAGAGGTGCCCATGGTCTCTGTTCCTCTTTGGCTCAGCCTCTCATCCAAGTGTCTATCGAACCAACAGAGGGGGCTGATTCCCAGGCTGATCAGCCCTATGGTTGCTTCTTCGTTGGGGGATTTGTTTGCCAAAGTTTTGCCTCTCTGCCCCCTTGGCCATGGGTTGCCAGCTCTGCTCTTGACTCCTGCCCTTCCTGGTTCTAACTTTGGGGTGGAAGGGGCTTGGGGAATCTTCTTATTGAGGGCTTATACACAGGGAAGCATTTGATCTCCTCCTATGAGACAGTGAGTGGGCAATGAATGGGAGGGTGTTTGAAAATTGAGTCTTCACTCTTGAGCCACTTTCATTTACTTAGCAGCAAAGAAAGCTGGACTGAGTATCCTGAAACACAGGCTCTTCTCATTTCTACTACTAACTAGCTCTGTGACTTTAGGCAAATCACTTTCTTCATATGTGGTGAGGGATGTGGGTGATGATTTCCAGGGTTTTCTGCAATTCGATATCCTAAAACTTGGCCAAAACCTTTGTGACTTCAGTGGACAAAGATGTCATGATCCAGATAAAACAGATTTCCTTCCCAAAGAGAAATCCCCAGGCTCAGATGGTTTCACTGGAGAATTCTTTCAAACTCCTGAAGAAGAATAAATACCAATTTTCCGCAACTTCTTCCAGAAAACAGAGAAGGAGAGAACACTTCCCAATTCATTTTATGAGACCAGACAAAGACAGTACTAAAAAAAAAGAAAACTATAAGCCAGTATCTGTCATGAACTTAGAAAAAAAAGCTATAAACCAATATCTTATGAACTTATACTAATTATCTCCTTCAAAATCCTCAAAAAAACATTAGCAAATTGAATCCATCATTATAAAATAATTATAAATACAAAAACTTACATACCATGACCAAGTACAATTTATTCCAGATATATAGTCTGATTCAAATTTTAGAAGTCCATCATATCAAGTAATCAATAAAGCTGGATTAACAAAAATGTCTACCATATCAACAGGCTAAAGAAGAGAAATCATATAATCTTATCAATTGGTGCAGGAAAAGCATTTGACAAAATCCAATAATCGTTTATAATAAATATTCTCAACAAGTTAGGAATAAAAGGGAACTACCTCAACTTGATAAAGAACTTCTATAAAAAGCCTATAGCTAACATCATAGTTGATGATGAGTCACTGAATGCCTTCCCCCTAAGACTGAGAACAAGGCAAGGATTTCTATTCTCATCACTTTTATTCAACTTAGTACTGGAATTTCTAGCCACTGTAATAAGGCAAGAAAAAGAATAAAAGTCATACAGAGTGGAAAGGAAGAAACAAAACTGTCCCTATTTGCAAATGACATGATTGTCTATAGAGAATCCTAAAGAATCTACCAAAAAAAAAAAAAAATTCCTCTAACTGCTATATGAGTTCTGCAAAGTTGCAAGATACAAGATCAACACACAAAAATCAACAAACATGTAGAAACTGTAATTTAAGATGCTATACCATTTATAATTGTTCCAAAGAAAACAAAATACTTAGGTTTAAACTTAACAAAACATGCACAGGATCTGTATGCTGAAAACTACAAAATGCTGATGAAATAAATAAAAGACCTAAATAAATGGAGAGATACACTGTGGTCATAGATTGGAAGGCTTGACATAGTAAAGATGTCAATTCTCTCCAAATTCATCTATAGGTTTAATGTAATTTCTCTCAAAATCCTAGTAAGGAAGTGAAATAGGCCAGTCAGAGGAAGACAAATACCATATGATTTCATTCATATGTGGAATTTAAGATGTAAAACAAAAGATGAAAGAAAAAGAGACAAACAAAATGAAACGAAACAAAACAAAACAACAACCCCCCCCCCCACACACACCCACACAAAATCCCAAACCCAGACTCTTAACTATAGAGAACAAACTGATGGTTATCAGATGGGAGGTGGGTGGGGAGATGGGTGAAATAGGTGAAGGGGATTAAGAATACACTTATCATGATGAGCCATGAGTAATGTATAGAATTGAGTCACTATATTGTTCACCTGAAATTAATATAATATTGTATGTTAATTACACTGGAATTAAAAAATTCTAACCAAGTATTTTGTAGACATAGATAAGCTTATCCTAACATTTAGACAGTAAAGCACAGACCTGAGAATAACTAAAATAATTTTGGAAACAAAACAAAACAAAAAAGGAAAAAACTGGGAAGAATTTCTCTACCCCAAATAAGATAAAACAGATACGGTAGAAGCTCAGGATGAAAGGAAAGGAGGATCAAAACCTGGCCAGCCCTTCCCTGAAAGAGCAGAGATGGAACCTCCGAGGCTCAGGAATCAGTGATCACAGGGGCCCTAGGAGGCCCCAGGGGACACAGAAAGCCCTATTTCCCAGAGAAAGTACCCTATCCTCTTTGAGCTCTTTCATGAATGGCAGGGACTGGGGGTCTTGAGTGTCTCAGTCCTTTGAGCGTTTGACTTTGGCTCAGGTCCTCATCTCATGGTTGGTGAGTTCAAGCCCCGCATAGGGCTCGCTGCGGTCAGCCCTGAGACTGCTTCGAATTCTCAGTCCCCCTCTCACTCCGCCCCTCCCCCACTTGCTCTCTTTCTCTCTCAAATACAAACATTAAAAAAAAAAAAAAAAAGAATAGCAGGGATTTAGGTACTCCATAGTGCTTGGGAGGGAGAATGTGCAATGCTGCTGTTTTCTTGAGGGTGTCTCATGGGGGAGTCATATGTTCTACTTCTTTTCCCCAGGGGCCCCCAAAATTTGAAGGCAGACTGGTATCTTCTCATTCCTGGTTAATAGGTTGTGTGCTAGACACGATTCTGAATATATCATTTGCTTTTTGTCTTCTGTGAACTTTCATTTTAACAGGAGAAAAGATGGGCACCTGGGTGGCTCAGTCAGTGGAACCTCTGACTCTTGATTTCATCTCAGGTTATGATCCCAGGGTGGAAGGATTGAGCCCCATGTGGGGCTCTGTGCTCAGCGTGGAGCCTGCTTGAGATTCTCAGTCTCTCTCCCTCTGCCCCTCTCTCCCACTCTCTAAAAACTTTTTTAAAAAATATGTGAAAGGAGAGGTGTAGAGTCTATTTCAAATTTAGGTCAAGAGGCAGGATTGAAATTGGGGCTATCTAGAACAAGTCACACACAAAGGTAAAATCGGGAATTTCAGTGATTGTTAATTTCTAGATATTCTATTTGATTCTTTTCCAAATCTGTCTGTTCTTTCTAAAAATGGTCTATTTTCTTCATTATACGCTGTATTCTGTTAATCTCTTTAGTAACTTTATTTTTTTTTTTTTCTTTAGTAACTTTAAACTTGCTTGTTTTGTTGCAGATTATTCTATTATTTCTAGTTCTTGGGACACTGATTCTCTTATTACCTGTATCTATTTAATCTTCTTCAAGTGGTTCACTTCTTGTGGTTTCTAAGTGTTCATTATATATTCATCTTCAGCCAGGGCTGTTTCAGTAAGAACGTTCTAGAAGTAGAACTGTTTCGTATTTCCCTTTGCTGGGGCCCTGGAGTGAAACAGAACCTCACTGAACTTTAAATTTCTTCCCCTAGAATTCTCATATCATGGGGCAGGTAGTACAAATTTAGATCCACACAACATAGACTTGGGTTGGTAATTTCTTATACAAGTGTTTTTCTCCCACTCTATCTTGAGCTCTGAGACACAACTATCTTGCTCTCTGCTTCTTTGGACTGGCGGGAAGAATTTTTCAAGTCCCATTTGGGAAGCTTTAAATATTTTTTTTTTTTACATTTATTTATTTTTGATAGAGACAGAGCACTATTGGGGGAGGGGCAGAGAGAGAAGGAGACACAGAGTCCGAAGCAGGTTCCAGGCTCCGAGCTGTCAGCACAGAGCCTGACGCGGGGATCAGACTCACAAACTGTGAGATCGTGACCTGAGCTGAAGCCGGATGCTTAACCGACTGAGCCACCCAGGTGCCCCCCACATTTGGGAAGCTTTATACTGGGTCTCATTTCCAGCCTGCGTCCACGCCCAGGCCCCACTCCCTCAACTGCCACATCAGGCTCATGTGACAGCTCTCTCTAGCTGTGAGTTCTGGAACATGGGAATTTCCTTTTATAAATATATATATATATTTGAAGCGGGCTTTGTGCTGACAGCAGAGAGCTTGATTCGGGCTTGAACCCATGAACTGTGAGATTATGACCTGAGCCAAAATCCAAGTCTTAACCAACTGAGCCACCCAGGCGCCCCCAGCACATTTATATAGTTTATGTATTCGTAGGGTCCATTAACCCAGTTCTACATGTTTTAGGAAACTCCCCTCTTCTGAGAAATTTATTTAACAAAATAATTTCCAGGCTATCCACAATATGTCTTGGTATAAATATAAAATCATCCCAGGAATTTTGTTTTGTTTTGTTTTGTTTTGAGAGAGCATACTTGGGGGAGAGAGGCAGAGGGAGAGAGAGAGAATCTTGAGCAGATTCCATGCTCAGAGTGGAGCCTGATGGTGGGGTTCGATTCCATGAACCTGGGATCATGGCCTGAGCCAAAATCAAGAGTCAGATGTTCAACTGATTGAACCACCCAGGCACCCCTCATCCCAGGATTCTTTTTTTTATTTTTTCAATGTTTGTTTATTTTTGAGAGAGAGAGAGAGAGAGAGAGAGAGAGAGAGAGGGCACAAGTTGGGGAGGGGCAGAGAGAGAGAGAGAGAGGGAGAAACAGAATCCGAAGCAGGCTCCAGGGTCCGAGCAGTCAGCACGGAGCGGGGCTGATGCGGGGCTTGAACCCACGGACTGGGAGATCATGACCTGAACTGAAGTTGGATGCTTAACCAACTGAGCCACCCAGGCGCCCCTCAAGATTTATTTTTAATGTTTATTTATTTTTTGAGAGAAAGAGAGATACAGAGTGCAAGCTGGGGAGGCTCAGAGAGAGACACACACACACAGACTTTGAGCTGTCAGCACAGAGTCCAACACGAGGCTCCAACCCACGAACCATGAGACCCTGACCTGAGCCGAAGTCGGATGCTGAACTAACTGATCCACCCAGGAGCCCCAGGATTCTTTTTTTTTTTTTTTAATTTTTTAAAAAAGTTTACTCATTTATGTATTTATTTTTAAATTTTCATCCAAGTTAGTTAGCGTATAGTGCAATAATGATTTTAGGAGTAGATTTCAGTGATTCATCCCCTATGTATAACACCTAGTGCTCATCCCAAGTGTCCTCCTTAATGCCCTTCGCCCTTTTAGCCCCTCCCCCTCTCCCTCCCCCCTCCCCCCAGACCCCTCCCTCCCCCCAGCTCCCCACCCAACCACCCCTCAGGATTCATAGTAAGCACCATCTTACACTTACTGGAGTAAGAAGGAATTTTTTTCCAATAAAAATTAGAAAGATTTTTAATTTCCAAGTCTTTTGAGAAAGCAAAATTAATGGAATGTAAATCAGAACATCTAATTAATAAATTTAGCAAGCCAAAGGAATTTTGTTATATAAATTAACCCATTTATCATAGGCTAGCCATGTTTCAAATGGTGGAGCTTCTACTGGTGTTTCAACTCCTTCAGTCTCCTGACGGCCAACTTTACTGTCACCTTGGAGTGGTGTTGTAGGTCCAGGCACCACCCACGGCGTTTGTCATGCAGGAACCGCAGTGCAGGATCCCCCCAGCTCGTCTTTTCATAGTGGTTTGGCCACAGAAGGAGCAAGTGCACTTGGCGTGCTGGCTTATTTCAGTCTTCTTCACCATTTTTCCGAGGGAGGCACCATATAACAGGGCCCGTATTTCCCGACAATTCTGACTTCTTGGTGTGTTTAGCCATGTCGACACAAACTAGGTCTGAGCCCACTGGAGTAAGAAAGAATTTTTAAACATGCACTGTTACAAAAAAAGAATTTTGAATCACTAGAACATTCTATCACACCAACATGCTGATTCCTTATGGTCAGTCTTCCATCACCTCAAACTTGACTTTTTTTTTTTTTTTGAGAGAGACAGAGACAGAGAGAGAGAGAGAGAGACAGAGAGACAGAGAGAGAGAGAGAGAGAGAGAGTGAATGGGGGAGGGGCAGAGAGAGGGGGAGACAGAATCTTGAAGCAGGCTCCGGGCTCTGTCAGCACAGAGCCCAATGTGGGGCTCGAACTCACAAGCTGGGAGATCACGACCTGAGCTGAAGTCAGAGCCACCCAGGTGCCTGTAAACCTTGACATTTCTTGCTGCAAAAGGATATCTTTGGTTTTAAGATTTTTCACTTGTGTTCTTCCTTCTCTAGGTAAGATTCTTTCTCTCTTCAAGAATGTAACTTATTACTTCTTTTTTAAAAGAAATTTCTAGTGTTTATTTATTTTTTCTTTTGAGAGTGACAGAGGCAGCATGAGTGGGGAGGGGCAGAGAGAGGGAAAGAGAGAGAGAATTTTTAAGCGGGCTCCCCACTGCCAGCACAGAGCCTGACACGGGGCTCCAACTCACAAAACCGTGACATCATGACCTGGGCTAAACGCTTAACCACCTAGGCACCCCAGATGTTTACTTATTTTTAAGAAAGAGAGAGAGCCAGCAGGGGAGGGGCAGAGAGAGAGAGAGAGAGAGAGAGAGAGAGAGAGAACCCCAAACAGGCTCTGCACTGTCACTGCAGGACTTGAACCCATGAACCTACGAGACCATGGCCCGAGCAGAAATCAAGAGTCACCCTATAAAGGTGCCCCTATTATTTCTCAATCATAAACTTCATTTATACACCCTTGCCCCCTCATCCATCAGGACTCCATTTAAAATTCAAAACTCACCTACGTTCCTAAAATCTTCCTGGATTAGCTCCTATACTTAACTTGCCCCTGTTGTACCCTACTTGAATTGCATCAAATGGTTTTGCCTTTGTTACCACAAGGATTAGTGAGTATTCCCATTTTTCAGTGTGTATTCAATAATCTACAATAACATGGGACTTGGTGAGGGCACTGTTGCATCTTCTACTTATTTGCATCTCACCAGGCCCAGGAAGGTGTTCTGTACCCAGTGGGTATTATTTTGCAGACAGAACAGCCTGAGATGAACATTCTCAACCTACTCTTCTCACAGCCTCCTGGTCCCTACCAGGCATCTTGTCTCCAGAGGGCGTCAGCAACCCAAGGCCCCAGCTTGAGACTTCAGAAGCTTCATCGCCTCCCTGTGCCAGCTGCTGAGCCCGTAACCCAGAGCTGGGCAGGAAGAGCCTCTTGAATAACACTGATATGCTCCTTCCTTCCCCCACCAAGCTCTGCTTTGGGGCCAGTGAGGTGACCAGTCCCCCTGCCCCCATCCTGCTGGAATTTCCTCTTCTGGTACTCATTAAGGGGTGGGGGTAGGGGGCTTGAGTGGAAGCCAGGAGAAATGGGAACAGTGGCTGGAATGAAAGGCAGTTGCCAGTGACCCTTGGGTCTCCATGCTGGAGGTGTTTGTGGAGAGGCAGCATTTCATTTTCATATCGGGAAGGTGGAAGAGGTCGTGGCAGGATTGCACCGGAGGGATTTCCTCTCTGCAGCCTACAGAGAGGATCCCAGATACTAGAAGTGTCTAAAAAGACAATTCCCTAGCCCATGGGACCCACTGTGTTTCCCCGGTGATTACAGATGGTGTCTGAGTGTTCTTCCTGCTCCCTGCAAGCCTAAGAACTCCTTATTCCCACCACACTGTCCTGGAATGTCTTTTTCCCTCCCGGGGCTGCTGCCTTTGGTCCCAAAAGGCATCGCAACACTGGGGTCATTTTCTAATCTGGGGCAGATGTGAGCTCAGGGATGTGAGTTGAAAGTAAGGTAAACCAAACGAAGCAAAGAAGTAAGAAATGAGCACTAAATGACGCTTAATTGGTCAAGTAAGATCTGAGCAGTCATGGTTGCTGCCATGGCCCAGTGCAACACGGGGCTGAGTGTGCCACCTCATCATGTGATTTCCCTTGACCTGTGTTTTTCATGACACCCACTCCTTGTTTCCCCCAGAGAAGGCTCCCCAATGTCCCGAAGAGTAGCTGGCATTGGAAGTTGTGTCCCTCCCCTTTAACCAGCCAGCTTTCTCCCAGCCCTCACAGAAGGCTCCAGAAGAGGCCGGGGCTGGCTCACATCCCAAGTTGCCATTCCCTTTCCACTCTGAGGACTCCTCCTTCACCCTTCCGGGAAACTGAGGGGACTGAGGAAGGATGGTCCCTGGAGAAGACCTCCCCAGTAGGGCAGAGGTTGGACACAGTTGTCTGCCAGCATGAAATTTGGAGGGCAGTGGGGACAGGCAGTAGGGCTCTCAGGAGGGAAGTTTCTGGTTCTTGCCTTCTTCTAACTCTCCTTCTCCTCCACCTCCTCCTTCTCCTTCTCCTCCACCTCCTCCTTCTCCTTCTCTTCCTTCTTCTCCTTCTCTTCCTCCTTCTCCACTCCTTCCCTCTCCACTCCCCCTCCCTCTCCCTGTCCTCCTCCTCCTTCTCCTCCTCCTCCTCTTCTTTCTCCTTCTCCTCCTTCTTTTTAAATGTACTTAGGTCACTGGGGAAAATGTAGGAGGAGGGAGCAGAGAGGAAGGAGGGGGTTTGGAAAGAAGCTGAAAAACAGCAACTATCCATTGACTTGTTGCATTCCTGAGGCTGGACTCATTCTAGTCTACTCCCAGCAGCAAATGACAGATGTGATAGATGTGGAGCATTGCTGGCTGCCTCAAAGATTGCAGATGGACTGTTCAGACCTGGGCCTCCCAGACATCCTGGTTGCAGTGGCCCTAAGGAACTGGGCAAACTTGTCTCATTACACAAGCCCAGAAACTCCTCAAGATGCCCCACTTGACTTAAATTTCCCCCGAGCACTGGTCAACTCTAAACAACTCCTCCACTAGTCTACAATGAGTTTGACTTATAAACACCAACGTAGCTCTGAAAGGTTTAATATTCTGTAAACAACCCTGAATTAGAAGGTAAGTCTGGTAGATTCAGATCAATCTTGGGAACCTCCAAGCCTTACAAGACTGTTGGCAGCAAGCTTTCCCTTGGCCTCCATTGGTGTGGCATGAACCCCACAAGCATGAGTGTGGCTGTGTTTCAATCAGACTTTATGTAGAGACACTTAAATTTGGATTTCATATAATTTTCATGTGTTGTAAAATACACTTTTGACTTTTTTTATTGTGGTAAGAACACTCACCTCAATGTATCCTCTTAACAACTTTTAAGTGCACAATACATTGTTATTGACTCCAGGTCTTTTGATTGTTTTCAACTCTTAAACAGTTTAACAACTACCTTAGCTCTCAGGTCATACAAAAATGGATAGTGGGCCAGACAGAATTGGCTCATGGGCTGTAGTTTGCCAGCCTCTTGTCTAGAAAATGTGGACAAGAGCAGCCAACTTTGAAGATTCTGTTGCAGCATTAGTTACCAAAAAGCCAAGACAGCAAAATCTATCAACCTGAGGGCCCCTAAAGAAGAATCCCTAATCATTTCTGTTACTTCTCTCGCTATCAGTAAACCTCATTTTTTTTTTTTTTGGTTTCACATAAAAAGAGTTAATGAGGTTTCACTTTTGTTTGGTATAAGAAAACAGTGTAAGTGTAGCAGCAAAACAACGGACATGGAACCAACAGCCTTGAAGCTGTTCACGGATAAAGTTGGGGTCCTCCTACTTTGCACAATGCGGTGTCTCAGTCTGTCACGGTGCTCACTGAGGCAGGCAGATGGGTCCTCATCCAGAAAGAGAACCTGCATCTTGATCTACATATCTTTGCCAGAATGGGAGGAATGGTCTTGTATACTCAGTCCCATCACATTTGCCCCATGCAGGCACCGGTGGTTCCCAAAATGGCACCATGAGCCTTGAGCTCCTTTTTGGTACAAGCGTTTCCTGATTTCAGCTCCTGGATTCCTTTCCTTTCATTTCACGCAGATCAGTCCATGTGTGGCTATCAGAGCAGATTTGAAATGGAAATCTCCCTACCGTGATCTGATGGCTCCTCATTTCGCACTGGTTTTAGAGGGCCAGAATCCTCAAAACAGACCAGTGCCTTGAGAGGATTTGTGTTCTTGGGTTCAACTCCACATCAGGGATATTAGTAGAGCTCTCCTTAGAAATGGTTGGCTGGTCAGTGGCCACTCAGTTACTTGAATGTCCAGCTTTTCCCTGGACACTGAGAATTATTGATGGACCCATGCAGAGAATCCTAGCTGGTAGTAGAGTGGGATTAAGTCCATAAGTGTCAGGGGCTCAAGCTCCCTGCAACCCTCTCGGATGTTCTTCCATGTTGAGGAGCTGGTGTTCTTGTGGGGAGGAACTTTGCATCTCAGTTCAATTTGTTTGTTTCCCTGAGGGTTTTCTAGACAAGCCCAGAACAACTCTAACAGAGTCACCCACACGCCAAACCAAAACCAACCAACCGACCAAAAAAAAAAAACAAAAACAAAAACAAAAAACAAAAAACCACACAAACGAAAAACTAAAAAAAACCCCAAACTCGTAAGGCTATCCGCACCATCTCTAAACTCGGCAACACTGAACAAATAGTTCTCTGAATCCACTGCTCCATGCCTCGGGATCTCAGCTCATGCTGTTGCAGATTTCTCCCTCTGTCTAGAATGCCCTACTTCTTTTCATCTGGCTAACAGCATCACTCCACAAAGAAAGCCTCCCCTTACCCCCTCCTCAGAGCTAAATGCCCTCCCTCTCTGTTTCCTCAACATATCTGAATTTGCACGTCTCCAATGCCCTAACACAGCCCTTCATCAGCCACATTACAAGGTTAAAAACCCCACCACAGTCTCACTTGAAGCTGGACAAAAAAAGCAACCATAATTAAGAGGAGCACTTGAAATAGGTTTCACAACCTCTAAACTTCATGATGAACTTCTCCGTAGATGCAGAGCTGAACTTAAAAGAGTAACTACAAATAGTTTGAGGCCACTGTGGTTAGTCTGACATTTGAAACACTCACTTCCGGAACAGTTTAGTTATAACATCTTGTTAGCAGGTACAAAAATAACTTTTGAATTATTGATAGATAAATAAATCTTTAATTTTTTTAATGTTTATTTTTTTTAATTTTTTTAAATTTGACGTTTATTTATTTTTGAGACATAGAGAGACAGAGCATGAACGGGGGAGGGTCAGAGAGAGAGGGAGACACAGAATCTGAAACAGGCTCCAAGCTGTCAGCACAGAGCCCGATGCGGGGCTCGAACTCACGGACTGTGAGATCATGACCTGAGCCGAAGTCAGTCGCCCAACCGACGGAGCCACCCAGGCACCCCTAATGTTTATTTTTGAGAGAGAGAGAAACAGAGTGTGAGTGGGGAGGGGCAGAGAGAGAGGGAGACACAGAATCTGAGGCAGGCTCCAGGCTCTGAGCTGTCAGCACAGAGTCCAACGCAGGGGTGGAACTCACGAACTGCAAGATCATGACCTGAGCCCAAGTTGGACGTTCTCCTGTGACACCTAGGCACCCCTGATAAATAAATCTTTAAATATTGTTTATTTTTATTTCGTTATTTTTAAAAAGTTTATTCATTTATTTTGAGAGAGAGATAGAGTGCAAGCTGGGGAGGGGCAGAGAGAGAGCGAGACAGAGAATCCCATGCAGGCTTTGCATGGTCAGAGCAGAGCTTGATGCAGAGCTCGATCCCACAAACTCTTGAGATCATGACCTGCGCTGAAATCAAGAGTCGGACACTTCACAGACTGAGTCACCCAAGTGCCCCTATATTTGTATTATTCTTATAGGATCTCAATTTTTGTGCCTTTCTTATTTATAATGCAGTAATATATGTAGAGCACTTAGAACAGTGCACAGCATATCATAAGCAGTCAATAAATGTTAACTGTCCAAAATTAGCTGTCTTAAAAGGTATACACGTGAAATTTATTTTTTTTTTTAATGTTTGTGTGTCTTTGAAAGAGAGAGAGAGCACTAGTGGAGGAGGGGCAAAGAGAGAGGGAGACAGAGGATCCAAAGCAATCCAAAGTCATCCAAAGTGATTCAAAGTCATCTAAAGGGAATCTGCGCTGACAGCAGAGAGCCCCATGTGGGGCTCCAACTCACAAGCTGTGAGATCATGACCTGAGCTGGAGTCAGATATTTAACCAACTGAGCCACCCAGGCGCCCCGTAAAATTTATTTTTTATGCACATACGCCAATATAGAGAGTCCATATACAATTATTATTTTGTTTGTTTGTTTCCACTGAGGGACAAATGTTTTTGAGGGTGCCTGGCTGGCTCAGTCAGTAGAGCATGTGACTCTTGATCTCAGGGTTGTGAGTTTGAGCCCCACATTGGGTGTAGAGATCACTTAAAAGTAAAATCTTTAAAAAAAAAAAAACAACCACGTTTTTGATGTTCCGTACCATGAGGTCTTGGAGAGGCAGAAAGCACATGTGAACTATCTTTTACTTCTTGAGCATACAGCACATGTCTGCCATGTTGAAAGCACACTAAGCTGAAAGTTACCTGAGCTTTCCATGGTGGGTAAGGCCATCTGGAAAGTTTTTATGGAAGATGAATGTAGGTCACAATAAACAGAGGACAGCTTTAGAAGTGAACAAGAGTCAAAGGGGTCCTTGCCGTGTGGGGAGAGGGAGGGGAGCTAGGTGGGTGTTCAGGAGCCTTGGCATGAAGTTGGCATTTCCATCTGGGCTCAGGGTCCCGTTTTTCTGTTTCTCCAGGGATTCTGTTCTCTCTCTGCCCAGCCTGAATGAGCCAGGCTACGCTCCTGCACCACTCACATCTTGATGTTCTTATATAAAGATTTGGGGGCTGTAAATAAAAATCTTTTCCTTTTAGCTCAGTTGTAACCACAGTATGATTAGGGGGTTTGTTATCATTTTTTATTGTGGATTTTTTTTAATTTTTTTTTTCAACGTTTATTTATTTTTGCGACAGAGAGAGACAGAGCATGAACGGGGGAGGGGCAGAGAGAGAGGGAGACACAGAATCGGAAACAGGCTCCAGGCTCTGAGCCATCAGCCCAGAGCCTGACGCGGGGCTCGAACTCACGGACCGCGAGATCGTGACTTGGCTGAAGTCGGACGCTTAACCGACTGCGCCACCCAGGCGCCCCGATTGTGGAATATTTTGAATACACACAAAAGTAGAGAGGCTAGTATTTCCCCTCCCGTATGCACATCACCCAGCTTCCAGAACAGTCAAAACACGGCAAGACTTGTTTCATCTCTATACTGCCTGGATCATTTTGAAGTGAACCCCAGTGATCCTATCACTTCATCTATAATTATACAATCTATTGCTAAAAGAGAAGGGCTTTTTATTAAAGGAACATAACCACAGTAACATCATCACATCTAAAAAAAATCAACAACTCTTAATACCACCAAATACCCTTTCAGCGTTCAAATTTCTTGGAGTCTCATATTTTTATTCAATTTTTCTTATCTTTAAAATTGGGTAAAGTATATTTAATCTAAAATTTTCCATTTTAGGTGCACCTGGGGGGCTCAGTCAGTTGTGTCTGACTTCGGCTCAGGTCATGGTCTCACAGTTCATGGGTTCGAGCCCCACATCGGGCTCTGTGCTGACAGCTCAGAGCCTGGAGCCTGCTTCAGATTCTGTGTCTCCCTCTCTCTCTCTGCCCCTCCCCCACTCACAATCTGTCTCTGTCTCTCTCAAAAACAAATAAACATTAAAAAATTTTGCCATTTTAACCACTTTAGATGTACAACTCAGTGGCATTGATTACAATGTTGTGTGATCGTTACCACTGTCTTTAAATGTTTTCATCACCCAAAACAGAAATTCTGTACCCATTACACAGTAACTCTTCCTTCCCTGTCCCCTCAGCCCCTGGTAATTTCTAATCCACTTTCAGACTCTATCCTAGATATTTCATGTAAGTACAACCATAGCATATTTGCCCTTTTGTGTCTGGTTTATTTTGCTTAGCACAATGTTTTCAGGTTTCATCCTTGTTTTAGCATGTGTCAGAACCTTATCCCTTCTCAAGGCTGAATTATATTCCACTGCATTTTGTTATCCATTCGTCTGTTGATGGACATTTGGGTTGCTTACACCTTTTGGCTATCGTGACTAACGCTGCTATGAACATGGGTCTACGAGTATCTGTTTGAGTCCCTGTTTTCAGTCCTTTTGGGTGCACAGCTAGGAGAAGAATTGCTGTGTCATGTGATAATTCTGTGTTTAACTTTTTGAGGAATGGTGTCACCGGTTTTCACAGTGGCTGCACCATTTTACATTCCCACCAGCAATGCAGAAGGGTTCCAGTTCTTCCACATCCTCGCCAACACTTGTCTTCCATTTTCAAAAATTATGAATATGAAGTCGCGTCTCATTACGGTTTTGGTATGCATTTCTGTAATGACTTGTGATGTTGAGCATCTTTTCACATGCTTATTGACTGTCGGTCTTCTTTGAAGAAATATCTATTCAAGTCCTTTCCCATCTTTAAATTGGAATGCTTGCCTTCTTGTTGTTGAGTTGCAGTAGTTCTTTATATATATTCTGTATATGAAACCTTTACTAGATATTTACAAATATTTTCTCCTATACTGAAGATTGCCATTTCACTCTCTTGATAGCATTCTTTGATGCACAAGTTTTTAATTCTAACAAAGTCTAATTTATCTATTTTTCCTTTTTTTTTTTGAGAGAAGGTGCAAGTGATTGAGGGATAGAGAGAAGGGGCAGAGAGAGAAAGGGAGAGAGAGACAATCCCACAAAAGGCAGAGAGAGAGAGAGAGAGAGAGAGAGAGAGAGAGACAGAGAGAGAAGCAGGGCTCACCCAAAGCAGGGCTCAAGCTCACTCAATGCGGTGCTGGAGCCCATGTGCCGTGAGATCATGACCTGAGCCGACGTCAGATGCTTAACCGACTGAGCCACCCAGGTGCCCCTCTATTTTTCCTTTTGATGCCTGTGTTCTTGGTGTTATATTTAAGAAACTGTTGTCAAATCTAAGGTCATGAAGATTTGCCCCTAAGTGTTCTTGTAAGAGTTTTATAGTTTTGGGGTGCCTGGGTGGCTCAGTTGGTTAAGCGTCAGATTTTGGCTCAGGTCATGATCTCAAGGTTCATGAGTTTGAGTCCCACGTCAGGCTTTGTGCTGTCATCTCAGAGCCTGGAGCCTGCTTTGGATTCTGTGTCTCCCTCTCTCTCTCTGCCCTTCCCCTGCTAATGCTCTGTCTCTTTCTCTCAAAAATAAATAAACATAAAAAGTTTTAAATAAAGAGTTTTATAGTTTTACTTCTTAAATTCAGGCCTTTGATCCATTTTTGGTTAATTTTTTTATGTGGTGCATCAAAAGTCCAGCAACAGCAGAAGTAAAACCAGTGAATCACCAGAGTAGTAATTAGTAGAAGTTTATTTTGCACACACAAAAAGGAGAGTTCATGAACTGGGAATACTCAAACCAAATATGCAGTGAGGCTCAGAGGTATATTGTTATAAAGCAGCTTGTGTAGTGAGGAGGCAGTGACTGTTTATTCTTTGCAGTGACTGGTTATAGTGTTAGAAAGTTTTTAAATTAGGGAACAGGTTAGTGGTTCCCTCATATAAACCTTGGGGAAGTGTTGCTTATGATTTTCAGAGGCATAAGCAAGAAATGACCCAGGTCAAGTTAGTCTTACTTGTCTTGAAAAATAAGCTAAATGAAGGTTTGCTTGTATGATTAAATTGGTTTTGTCTGTTCAGGGAATTTTCAAGTCTTGTCTCTATTTGTGCTTGAATTTAAAAGTTGTAACATAGGTGGCTCAGTTGGGTTAACATCTGACTTCAGTTCAGGTCATGATCTCACGGTTCATGGGTTCAAGCCCTGCATCGGGCTCTGTTGCTGACAGCTCAGAGACTGGAGCCTGCTTTGGATTCTGTGTCTCCCTCTCTTTCTGCCCCTCCCCTGCTTGCTCACTCAGTTTCTCAAAAATAAATAAAAACATTAAAAAAAAGGTTTTTAAGTTGTAATATAAAAGTCCCACTTCACGCTTTTGTACGTGGATATCTAGTTTTCCCAGCATCATTTATTGATACTGTTCTTTCTTTTCTTTTCTTTTCTTTTTTTTTTTTTACTTTTTAAAAAATGTTTATTTATTTTTGAGAGAGAGTGAGAGAGAGGGGGATAGAGAGCAAAAGCCGGGGAGGGGAAGAGAGAGGGAGACACAGAATCCAAAGCGGGCTCCAGGCTCTGAGCTGTCAGCACAGAGCCCGATGCGGGGCTTGAACTCAAGAACTGTGAGATCATGACCTAAGCCTAAGTAGGACACTTACCTGACTGAGTCACCCAGGCGCCCCCAGCCTGTTCTTTCTTTACTGAATGGTTGGGTCAATCAATGACAATCAATTGACCATTGAATGTTCATTTCTGGGCTCTCAATTCTATTCCATTGGTCTGCATGTTTATCCTTATGCCAGTACCACACTGTTTTGATTACTGTTGCTTCATAGTAAGTTTTAAAATCAAGAAGTATGAATCCTCCACTTTACTCTTTTTTTTTTCAAGTTTGTTTTGGCTATTGGTGGTTTCTTGAGATTTCATATGAATTTTAAGATGGACTTTTTTATCTCTGAAAAAAAAGCATCATTGGGATTTTTTCCATTGGGATTTTTTTAAAGTTTATTATTTTTTTAGTTTTTTAAGTTTTATTATTTTTTTTACACCCAATGTGAGGCTCAAACTCATGACCCTGAGATCAAGAATCACGTGCTCTTCCAACTGAGCCAGCCAGGTGCCCCTCCATTGTGGTTCTGATATGAATTGCATTGAATCCGTAGATGGCTTTGGATAGTATTGCTGTCTTAACGATACTGGGACTTCCAATCCAGGAACTTGGGATCTTTTCCATTTATGTAAGGTTTTCTTAATTTCTTTCAGCAATGTTTTGTAGTTTTCAGTGTACACGTCTTTTACCTTCTTGATTACATTTATTTCTAAAACTTTAATTTGTTTTTGATGCTATTGTAACTGGAATTATTTTCTCAATTTTGGGATTGTTTGGTGGTAGTGTATAGAAATACAACTAATTTTTGGGTGTTGATTTTTGTATTCTACGACTTTGCTGAATTCATTTATTAGATAACACTGACAATTTTTTTTTGGTGTGGATTTGTTAGTGTTTTCTACATATAGGATCGTGCCATTTGTAAAGAGAGATAGTTTACCTTTTCACTTTGGATGCCTTTTATTTCTTATTCTTGCCTACTTGCTCTGGCTAGGGCTTCAAGTAATATACTGAATAGAAATGGCAAAGTGGGCATCCTTATCTTGTTCGTGATCTTAGGAGAAAAGCTTTCAATCTTTTATTATTGTGTGTAATGTTTTTCATATAACAGTTTTATCATGTTGAGGAACATTCCCTTATATTTTTAGTTTACTGTTTTTATTACTAACAGGTGTGGGATTTTGTTAACATCAAACTTTTTCTGCATCAATTGAGAAGACCATGTGTGTTTCTCATTCATTCTATTAATGTCACATATAACATTGATTTCATATGTTACATTTCTGGGACAAATCTTACTTGGTTATGGTATATTATCTCTTTAATATGCTGCTAAATTTGGTTTGCTAGTATTTTGTTGAGGATTTTTTCTGTCTATATTCACAAAGGACATAATTCTATAGTTTTCTTTTTTTGTAGTATCTTTGTCTGGCTTTGGTATCAGGGTGATGCTGACCTCATAGGATGAGTTAGGAAGTGTTCTTTTGAAGAATTTGAGAAGTATTAAGATAAATTCTGCTTTAAATGTTTGGTAGAATTCACTAGTGAAGCCATGTGTTTTTGTTTTGTTTTCTTTTTTTTTTCTTTGTTGGGGAGTTTTTTTTTTCTTTTATTAGGTTTTTATTTAAATTCAAGTTAGTTAAAAAAATTTTTTTAATGTTTACCTTTGAGAGAGAGAGTGACAATGAGTGGGTGACAGGCAGAGAGAGAGAGGGTGACACAGAATCTGAAGCAGACTACAGGCTCTGAGCTGTCAGCACAGACCCCGATGTGGGGCTCAAACCCCCAAACTGCAAGATCATGACCTCAGCTGAAGTTGGGCGCTTAACCGACTGAACTACCCAGGTGCCCCTATATTCAAGTTAGTTAATATACAGTGTAATATTAGCTTCAGGTGTAGAATTTAGTGATTCATCACTGCCATACAACACCTGGTGATCATCACAAGTGCCCTCTCTTTAATCCCCATCACCTTTTTAGCCCATCCCTCCACTCTATTGGGAGGTTTTGATTACTGATTCAATATCCTTGTTATAGATCTACTTAAATTTTCTATTTCTTCTTGAGTCAGTTCTGGTAGAGATTTTTGTTTCTAAGAATTTTCCCATTTCATCTAGATTATCCATTCTGTTGGCATACAGTCGTTCATGTTATTCCTTTATAGCCCTTTTTATTTTTGTAAAGTTGGTAGTAATGTCCTTTCTTTTATTTCTGATTTTAGTAACTTGAGTCTTCTCTTCTTTTTTTCTTAGTCAAGGTGCCATGCACGTTTATTGTGTTATATTCAGAGACACATAAAATCTGACCATCTCTCATTTGGTGATTAAAATTAATTAATTGGGTTTGGGTATTGTGAGATTGATTGGCTCATAATATTTATTTATTTGTTTTTTAAATGTTTATTTATTTTTGAGAGAGACAGGGTGCAAGCAGGGGAGGGGCAGAGAGCAAGGGAGACACAGAATATGAAGCAGGCTCCAGGCTCTGAACTGTCAGCACATAGTCGAATGTGGGGCTTGAACTTGTGAACTGTGAGATCATGACCTGAGCCAAAGTCACATACTTAACCAACTGAGCCACTCAGGCACCCCCTGATTGGCTCATTATAAAACTCTCCTTCAGCTTTCATCAGATTGTTTTGTCAGCTTTTGACAATAATTGCCTATCCATTATTTCACAAGAGAATGCTGAAATTTTAAAGAGAATACATTTTAATGAACTCAAATATGCCAAGACAGGATAAAAGGTGCATTTTCAATTTCCAGCTTTGCAGTTCTGAAGCTAAGTGTGGTGGAAAGGAAACACATCCAAGAGTGAAGAACCTGGGGATCAGCCACATGCTGTAAGATCTTAGATAAGTCATTTGGCCTCTTTAAGCTCCAATCTGCAAAAGCGGGACACTGAACATGATGACCTGTGAAAGCACTTCACAACTTTGACTCTCCAGAAGTCTATTCTTTTTCTTTAACATGTAATGGCAGTTATGACTGATTAGCCTAGCTTTTGGGACACCGAGCCCTTAGTTCCTCTCTGTAGCCTTCAGGCCCAATGTGGGGCTTGAACTCACCACCCTAAGAACAAGAATCACAGGCTCTACCAGATGAGCCAGCCAGGCATCCCTCCAAGAATGTTTCTAGTTTCAAAGATTCACTTAAGATTGTGGTTCAATCTATTGCACTTCAGTGGTTATGCTTATCACATGAGACATCACTCCAGACAAGCTGCTCAGAGAGACCATCCTTTCCTTTTATCAAAGTGCTCAGCCCCCCAAACTTGGCCCATACTTGGGCTGTGTGGAGAGAAATTTCTCCCAGCCTCCCCAAGAACGTCAAGTATCTTCACATATTTTATCCCTTGGGCAAACTTGTCAGGAAAGGATCTTACAAGTCAGTCACCCTAAGGTACAACTGACCAAGAGACTTTCCCTTTCAGAGGCCTTTTCATTTTAATAAGAGATACAAACTTCAGTAAAATATATATATATATATATATACATATATATATATATGCATTTATAATGATGAAATTTTAAGAAGAATTTTTTTTCCGTGGAGGAAGGCAACTTTCTATCTCCCTGAAATCACATGCTTTATTGTCCTTAAAGCAGCAGGCCTGACAATGGTTCTAACAACATTTCTTTTTTTTTTTTTAATGAAACAAACAATTTTTAAGTTTATTTATTTAAATAATCTCTATACCCAGCATGGGGCTTGAACTCATGACCCTAACATCAAGAGCCACATAGTCTTCCAACTGAGTCAGCCAGGTGCCCAGGTGCCCATCTAACAACATTTCTTTTTTTCTTTAAAAAATTTTTAATGTTTATTTATTTATTTTGAGAGAGAGAGCGCGAGGGGGAGAGAGAGAGCAAGCAGGCTCTGTGCTGTCAGTCCAGAGCCCAACTCGGGGATCCATGTCACAGATCATGAGATCTTGACCTGAGCTGAAATCAAGAATCAGATGCTTGGGGCGCCTGGGTGGCTCAGTCGGTTGAGCAACAGACTCCAGCTCAAGTCATGATCTCATGGTTTGTGAGTTCGACCCCCGAGTCGGGCTCTGTGCTGACAGCTCGGAGCCTGGAGCCTGCTTCGGATTCTGTGTCTCCCTCTCTTTCTGTCCCTCCCCCGCTCATGCTCTGTCTCAGAAATAAACATTAAAAAAAAAAAAATTAAAAAAAAAAAAAAAAAGAATCAGATGCTTAACTGAGCCCCTCAAGTTCCCCAAACAACATTTCTTGATCCATTGTTCTTCCTGGTGTGCTACAGCATCTGGAAGCTGTACCCAGGAAAGACCCCCTCCTTGGGAATATCTCCAGTTGGGGTTCCTCACCATCCTCTTAGGCTGGTGAATCAGGTGAGAAGCTACCCTTGGAGGAGGTGATAGTGGGTGAGCGTCCTACGGTCAGGTCAATCAGGGAAAGAGTGTCCTAGGAAAACTGGGGTGGGATATCCAGCCCTGGGAATGAGGAACCTTTTCAGTAGGAAGGCATTACCTTTTGTCAAATTCAAAATCAGAAGGGAGAACCACAATCGAATGAGTATCATGTCTGTAAGTTTGAATGCAACTAGGAATGAATGGATGAAGGTAAGACATCCAGGATTGAGGCTGAGAATGGTGAGTCAATGTCAGTGGGCCCTTTCCCAAGGTGCCTGGAGTATTAACCAAGGCAGGCAAGGCAGCTTAAAGAAGCCACTCCAATCCGGAACCTCCACACTTTTGCTTATGCCAGCGCTACCATCTGGGCTGTCCATTTTCCTTTTTCTATGCCTTTCTCCATCCTAATTATTTGCTAACTCTCAGCTCCAATTCCAATCTTCGTGAAGTTTTTTCCTGCTCGGAATCTGGCTCTCAGTGATTCTCACTGCCCTCCTTCTGCCCTTGTCACATGGCTGTTATTCTCTAGTTGTGTTGGAAGGGTGCTCTCATGTCTGATCCCTCTTGGCATCTCCCGCACCTGTCCTGGTGCCCAGCACACGGTTGTGCGCAGTAGTGCTGACTGATCAATGGATCATTGACACAATGGGGTAGGCATTCTTTCTCAGCCATCTTCTTGCAAAAAAAGGACTCTCCTGAGGAAATTCCCTGGGACAAATGACAATGAAACATGGACAGCTGGCTAGCCAGTGACTTGTTCCCTCTGAGCAAGCAGGGCCGGTGCTGGGTTTAATTTAGGCTACTCCGCCTTTCATGCTTTAAAAGGACTTTCCCACGACAGACTCGGGACCTGCGGTTCTGTGCCATTAGCACCACCACTGAGAGATGGGTGGTGAGAGACGCAGCCAAGTGTGCCGGCCTCTGACCTGGTTCTGCTTTTGCGCTGGGCTTGGAGCTTTTTGTAGCAATGCGGTTTGCGGTTTCCTTCCCAGCTCAACAGATGGAGCGTGCCCGTGTGGTGTACAAAGTCTGGGCTTCGGGGCGGGGGTGTGGTTTGCATCTACAAGTGGGTGGACTTCGGCTGGTCGCACATGAGTATGCATATGGATGTGATGACTCTCTTTGGGGGACATCTCAGTCTCTCAGTCTCTGTAGGTTGTGTGCACGTACCTCCGAGTGTGTGTGACTCTGAAGATGGGGTGTACTTATCTGCACGTGTGTGTGTTGTGTGCATGTTACACTTGTGTCTATCTGTGCGTGTGCCTATCTGGGAGAGCTCTCCCATTTCAGTTTCTGCCTTTCTGGGTAGGCACATCAGCGTGTCTCAGCTTCCAGGATGTGTGTCCACCCAAAGCTCTCCAACTGGTTTTCAAGAACAATGGCTCCTTTTTGTCCCCGGATCCTAATCATGGCGCCACATGAAATGGATTCCAATTGGCCCATTGGCTCCTCCTTCTCCTTCCTGAGAGGGGAATGAAGGAATGGAGGAGCTCCCCGCCTCGTGCTCCTAACAAGGACTCTTTTCCTTCATAATGCCATTTCTTCTCAGTACTCTGTGGTTCTGATAGGCCCTGGGACCCACAGAAGCATCATTGGGAATCATTTGGCATCATTCAGAATATTTTAATGGGGTCCAGATGCCACAAAGGGAAGACCTTTTTAGAAATCCAGGGCTGTCTTCCACTGCCCCCACCTCCCAGGAGAGAGCTGACATTCTTAGCACTGTTTACATTCTTTTCCTCCTTGCCTGTCTGTTCCCCACCCCTTCCAGGACCTCCTCACTTGGGGTTCACCGATAAACTGTGCCCCTATAAACAAAGCCCTCCTTCCGGCTCTGGAGGAGCCCAGCTCCACCCTGACTTGCCACAGCTCAGAATCCTGCCTTTCTTTTATCCACTCTCCTTGGCCACCCTCCTTCACCACTGCATTAACCCCTTCGTCTCCTTCAGGGCATCAGGGTGGAATTCAAAATCCAGGAAGCAGAGAAGGCCGATGTTAATGACTTGCTTCCAGTCTCCAGCCCTCCCTGCACCTCCACTCCCCTACCCTACACCCCAAACCCCTTTCCAGCAGAGAAGGTAGGACAAGCTGCCAGCCAAAGCCAGAGGCTGGAGATCCAGGACACCTGGCTTCTCTTCCTGGCCTCACCGTGCCGTTTCCTTTGTGACCCTCAACAATCTCCTTGCTTCATCTGAATAGCACAATTTAGAAAATATACGTGATCATCCCAGCCTCCTCCCGCTGCTAATATCTTGTGGAACATCCACGAAGCAATATTTTCACAGAAGCCCAGGACTGCTGGGGTCAAGCTTAGGCATGTGAGAGGTAGCATGTGTGACCCAGGACTGAAGGCAGAGGATTAAAGTGTAACTACCTTACTAGCAGTGGGAAAATACCTGTCTGCTCATGGGGGGCTGGGTAGAAGGTACAGCGGTCCCTCTTCTAAGATGTCACCTTGATGTCCCCAAGAGATGCCCTCCTTGTTTGCTTTCTTTTCTCTGTCATGGGATAAAGCCACCCTATCCAATGTCTATGCCCAAAGCTGCCTACCACTGGCAGGACGGCTTTGGGGGAACAAAGTGAAACCCAGCTCCCTCTTTGGGGTGGGAGCTCGCAGGCAGGGGATGGGTCCTCGTCACCGGTCTATCACTGGGGACTGGCACAAGAGAAAGTGTGCCGAACGGTGACTGAGAGGCTGGAAGACCAGGCTGCCACACCTCCACCACCGAGGTCCTCCTGCAAAGACTCAAGCTGCATGGCAAGCCTGAGAATGTCTCCTCTCCTCCTGTTGCCCATTTATCATGAGAGGGGAAGACAGTCTCCTCCCGACTAGAAACAAAATGTCTTGCTTCCGCTTGGGATTAAAAAAAAAAAAGCGCCGTTTTCTCCATCCATGCCTTCTTCAAAAACAAGAAACACTTTCCTTTCTCCCCTGCCACAGCCTCTCCACTGGCATCTGGATCTTGGCTACCCCCAGACTTGATTCTTCCATGATGGGCTTTTGGCACTCTAAAAGGATTTGTGGGATTTGGCTTCCTTCCTCTTTCCAGCCAGGATAGCTCCTCGTTCCCGGCTCAGTTGGAGGGGTCGAATCATGTGAGGCATTAGTTTCTTTGTTGGAGGAGAAACTACCCTGCTTGTGTTGCTTCTTTTCCTTCCAGGCACCAGCCACCCTTTCCTCGGGACCTGCTTCCTTGGGGAAAGTGGGGGTCGATGTGAGAAAAGGGTCTAGAGCATGTTCAGCTTGAGTACTAGCCTCTTAAGCCAGACATGCTCCAGCCTTGTTTGAGTTTTCCCTCCCAGGGAGGAGTAAGAAGAGAGACCACAGATCCAAGAAGCATGGCAGATATGACCTCTTCCAAGCTGAGTCCTTCTCCTGATCAGAGAAAGGAAGTGCAAAGAAATCAGGCAAAGCGGTATCCAGGGGTGCCTTGGAAGGCCAGGAGAGAAATGTATCTGTGGGCTGGTGGGCAGCCTCTCCTGCTCTCTCTCTCCCACAGTGGATTGATCTCACCCCATCTCCCTGGGTGGTGGTGCCTCACTGATCCTCGAAGAAAGTCTTGTCTGCGCTGCAGGTGGGGTGTGTGACCTTTCCCAGCCCCTGGGGGACAGCTTTACCAAGAGTCAAGGACCTTCATGATTATTTAAGGAGACTAAAACAAATATTTCTTTTTCTACTTCAGGAGGGAAAGAAATATGTCCTGGTCCCTTCTTCTGTTGATGGCCAGGAAGAAAGAGAAAAGGCACTGTTAGAAAACCCTGAATGTCTATCCTTTCTCTGCCTATATAAGGTCTGTCCCAGGCTAGCGCTTAGGCACCAGAGGACCTTTTGTTTCCAAAGAATGGAGGCCCCTTCTCTGCCTCCCTTCAAGCTCCTTGCCTTGGTAAACGTCAGGGTGTAGAGTTGGCCACGCCATGTTGTAGAACATAAGGAAAGTCTTAGGTTGGGGACTTCTTTTCAGTTCCAGAGGCAGGGCAGTGGTCCGTTCTGGGGCCTGGTGGGAGTGAGGGGAGGTGCTCTGGAAAACGATCCGGCTCCTTGGATGCCTGTGCCTCTGACAGGAATGAACCTTTACTGTATGATCGTGGCCAAGACTCAGTTTCCCCTCTGGGCCTCGGCCTTTTAATTCTGTAAAATGTTGGTGTCAGATTTGACCTTTAAGACCCCTTAGCTCCAATTCTATGTCACCACCATCTTATCCCCCTGGACTAATTGGAGAAGATAGGCAGGGTAAAGAGAGGGAAGAAACTTCTGCCTAGTTTGTGGTCCCTTTCAAGAACTTTAAAGCAAGATGGAGAGATTCTAAATCATAGCCTATAACACCTCTAACACATTGGATGAGGTATGAGGCTCTCAGTCACCTAAACTCCCCTAGGCTTCTTTCTTCTCTCTCTCTCTCTCATTCTCTCTCATACACACACACACACACACACACACACACACACACACAGAGTTGTGATGCACATAAGACCGACCACAAGCTACTAAAGCAAGGGAGGGACAGACTCCCTCTCCCACTATTAGAACCTCTACCCACCAGGCAGTCTCTGCCTCTTCCGGTTCTACTGACCGCATATTCTAAATTTTTTTTTTTCAACGTTTATTTATTTTTGGGACAGAGAGAGACAGAGCATGAACGGGGGAGGGGCAGAGAGAGAGGGAGACACAGAATCGGAAACAGGCTCCAGGCTCCGAGCCATCAGCCCAGAGCCTGACGCAGGGCTCGAACTCACGGACCGCGAGATCGTGACCTGGCTGAAGTCGGACGCTCAACCGACTGCGCCACCCAGGCGCCCCCTGACCGCATATTCTAAATCACAGACCATCACACAACTGCCCTCTTACACAACAGGATAACTTGCACCCTTGGAGCCCCCAACACATAAACAGCAGCCCGGGGTGGGGGGGCCTGAATTCAGCAGATTAAGAAGCCCACATTCACTGTCTGCTTCCAAGGGCACAGAACAAAGGTCATTTGGGGGCCCAGGGCTCTCCCTGGGCAATGTATGCTTCTGCCCAGACTTGGATGACCTTTACAGACCAGGCAGCACTAATTCTCCTGGGGCCAGTCATTAGGACGACTTCCCGGAGGAGCAGGTCACTTGCCTCCAACCTCCAGCTGGCTGGCAAAAATGATGGCAAGAAAAAAAAATGATGGCAAGAGTATATACATGGGTACATTGCCTGGGGAGGGTAATTTGGCGGTAAATTCTAAATTGCAAATGTAAATTTATAAATTATGATACAGGAATTCTATCTGCAGGAATTTATTCTTTTCTTAATTAATTAATTAACTTTTAAGAGAGAGACAGAGTGCGAGCAGGGGAGGGGCAGAGAGAGAGAGAGAGAGAGAATCTGAAGCAGGCCAGGCTCTGAGCTGTCAGCACAGAGCCTGTCGCAGGGCTCGAACTCGTGAACCGCGAGATCACGACCTGAGCCAAAGTTGGATGCTTAACCAACTGAGCCACCCAGGCACCCCTGCAGGAATTTATTCTATAAATATACTTACACATATGTGAAATGACATGTTTCAAGTTATTCACTGCACTATCATCTTTTAGTAAAGATTGGAAGTAAATTAGATGTCCATCAGTAGTCAATTGTTTTCATAGATTACGGTATAGCTATATTATGGAATATTAAAAATGGGAAGCTATTACGTATTGGTATGGAAAGATTACAGATATACATTGTTAAGTTAAAATAAGCAAGGTGCAGGGCACCTGGGTGGCTCAGTCGGTTAAGCATCAGACTCTCGGTTTCAGCTCAGGTCACGATCTCATGGTTTCATGGGTTCGAGCCCCACATCAGGCTCTGCGCTGATGGTGCAGAGCCAGTCTGGGATTCTCTCTCTCTCTGCCCCTCCCCTGCTCACGCGGTCTCTGTCTCTCTGTAAATAAATAAATAAAACTTAAAAAAAAAAGCAGGGTGCTGAATAGTGGGGATATTCTACTACCATTTGTGTAGAAAAGAAAGGACACAAGCACATGTACTTGTATTGATTTATTTACATATAACATATCACTAGATGGATAAAAAGAGACTAGTGGTGGGTACTTGTGAGGGTGCTGAAAACCAGGATAAAGGGAACTTTCCATTACATGGATTTTGAATATTTTGATGGTTGAATAAAGTTGAATGCATACCCGGGGCACCTGAGTGGCTCAGTCGGTTAAGCTCTGACTTTGGCTCAGGTCATGAACTCGTGGATCCAGAGTCTGAGCCCCGCGAGGGGCTCTCTGCTGTCATCGTGGAGCCTGCTTTGGATCCTCTGTCTCCGTCTCTCTCTGTCCCTTGCCCTCCCTCCCTCTCTCTTCTCAAAAACAAATAAACACAAAAAAGATTAAGTTGAAAAGCACAAAGGCAAGAAAAACAGAATAAGCCCACAGACCAAAGTGGCAAAAGAAGGAGCCCTTCTGGCTGTCGGCCTCTTGGGCAGGGGGAGGCCAGACTAGGAATGAGAGCAGGAAGGGCCAGAGTAGAGGGAAGCATGCCAGGTGCTTCGGCAGTGCCCTGCTTACTCATAAAAGCCTTCACTAACAGGGCCTGGAATCTCTCTGCTCACACTCTCCTTTGGTTATTGCCCTAATCAGTCCCCAAACTCAAGCACACTCACGTGGCTTCGGAAAGCTTGTCTTTTTGGAAAATGTAAACATTATTACGCACTTGTTCGGAATAATGAAGTCACCCCCTAAAGCAATGACAGCTTTTGAAGTTGCTTGACTTCCTAGCCCCCTTCCCCCACCCTGGCCCCCAACTGATGTCCTGGAAAAAAATTGCTGAATGATATGTATTTGTTTTAGAGATTACTCTTTGAGAATCTTATGACACCCCTTTGAGATAACTGGCAACACTCTGGGGTGTTGCAAAACCCAACTGGGAAGTGGCATCCTGATGATCAGCAAGAGGGCACAGCCAAGACTCACGGCCAAGTGGGGCCTGCCCCACTTGGGCAGGACTGGGGGTGGAGGGCAGAGGATAGGCTTTCCACCTCCACCTAGTGGGCATTTCGTTGGATTCAAAGGTCGGCTTGGGGTACTGCATGGGCGTGGAAGGCATTTGCTTGGGAGCCACTGACAAACCCTGCTTGTGGGTGAGCTGCTGGGTCCCTGGGAGACAAAACTGGTTCTTTCTCCTCAAGGATAATTTTAGGCCCTCACGTCCCCTCCAGTCTTTCTTACTCCCAACCCCGGGCTCAGCCTCCCAGAGGGATTGCTTAGACCATACAGCGTTCTTTTGAAATATAGAGCTGTTCAAAAGAGACATGTGAGGGTATGGCCCCGGAGGCATTTTCCATGATCATTTTTTCCCCTTTTGTCCCGTTGTTACCCCGGGTGGAAGCAAGACATCTCCAGGATCAGGTTGTGATAGGATTTAATAAAGGTGTTATGTCCGGGCACCTGACAGTACGGAGCGGGCTTGGGATTCACTCGCTCTCCCAAAATAAATAAATAAACATAAAAAAATAAAGGTAATTTTTAATTTATTTTTTTAATGTTTATTTTTGAGAAAGAGAGAGAGAGAGAGAGCAGGGGAGGGCCAGAGAGAGAGGGAGACATAGAATCCAAAGCAGGGCTCCAGGCTCTGAGCTGTCTGCACAGAGCCCAAGGCAGGGCTCAAACTCACCAACCTTGAGATCGTGACCTGAGCCGAAGTCCCATGCTTACCCGACTGAGCCAGCTGGGTGCCCCCAATTTTAAAGAAATTTTAAAAGCAGGGACCCATCTAGAAATTCTCTAGGTGGAAAGGTGTGTGGAAGGGGCAAGGGGCAATGGGGAAGATGGAGAAATGGAAACTTTCAGCATCTTAGGCCATGTGAAGCCTAATCAAAATTCAAATGAGCAGGCAAGTATAAAGACTCCAGGAAAACATCAAATTTCCCTGCTAACTGAAAAGAACAGCAACAAGACAAGGGAGAACTGGAGGGGCAGGGCAGGTAAATGAAATAGAAGGGAAAGGGGCCAAGTCTCATTGGCGCGAAGTCTTGGGAAAAGAGAGAAGATACTTTGACTTACAATATTTTAAAGAAGGACCCTCAAGTAGGTGCGGTGCTAGTGGGGATCATTTTGCTGGCCCTGGGAGGGTTCCCTTTTCCTCTGACAAGGTAAGGCGGTGGTGGTGATGTCTTCATGACCTTTCTGCTAGCGTCGCTGCAGGACCTTCCGGGGAAATTGGTAAATTGGTGCGGCGTTCCAGGCAATCAGTGCCGACGGAGTGTTGCGCTGAGTGCCTGCGGTGGTCACGGCAGGAGTGGGCACATGGTGGCAGAGAAGTCCGGGTGTCGGCACTCCAGATAAGGTTACAGGAAAACTCAGACATCCATCTCATTTCCCTCCCCTCCCTCCAATTCCCTTCCTGGCGCCCAGCATAGAGACTGTTGGCCGCTGCCCCTTTAAGGGCCTCCACTCCTCCCCACCCCAAGCAGTGGCACCGGGGCGGGTAGTGGGGGGGAGGTTGAGCGTTCTCGCCCCGGTCAACTAGGGAAAATGGCCCAGGCCCGGGAAATCGCTCCCACGCCCCGCTGTCCCCGCCCCCGAGCCGGGTGAGCTGGGAGACCCCTTCTCTCTTTCCCTCCCGCCCCACGCACGCCACGGGAATGGCTCCGTGGCCTCACGGGAACGGCTCCCTGGCTTCGTGGCCGGATGCCCCCACCCTGACGCCCAATACTGCCAACACGAGTGGGCTGCCGGGGGTGCCGTGGGCGGTGGCATTGGCGGGGGCACTGTTGGCGCTGGCCGTGCTGGCCACCGTGGGAGGCAACCTGCTGGTCATCGTGGCCATCGCTCGGACGCCGAGACTCCAGACCATGACCAACGTGTTCGTGACCTCGCTGGCCACAGCAGACCTGGTGGTGGGACTCCTGGTAGTGCCGCCGGGGGCCACCCTGGCGCTGACCGGCCACTGGCCCCTGGGCGCCACTGGTTGCGAGCTGTGGACCTCAGTGGACGTGCTGTGTGTGACCGCCAGCATTGAAACCCTGTGCGCCCTGGCCGTGGACCGCTACCTGGCAGTGACGAACCCGCTGCGCTACGGCGCCCTGGTCACCAAACGGCGCGCCCGGGCAGCCGTGGTACTGGTGTGGGTCGTGTCAGCGGCGGTGTCGTTTGCGCCCATCATGAGCAAATGGTGGCGCGTGGGAGCCGACGCCGAGGCGCAGCGCTGCCACTCCAATCCGCACTGCTGCGCCTTCGCCTCCAACATACCCTACGCGCTGCTCTCCTCCTCCGTCTCCTTCTACCTTCCGCTCCTTGTGATGCTCTTCGTCTACGCGCGCGTTTTCGTCGTGGCTACGCGCCAGCTGCGCCTGCTGCGCGGAGAGCTGGGCCGCTTCCCGCCAGGGGAGTCTCCGCAGGCCGCGTCTCGCTCTCTGTCCCCTGCCCCGGCGGGGCCGTGCGCTTCTCCCGCAGGGGTGCCCTCCTACGGGCGGCGGCCCGCGCGCCTTCTGCCTCTCCGGGAACACCGGGCCCTGCGCACCTTGGGTCTCATCATGGGGACCTTCTCTCTCTGCTGGTTGCCCTTCTTTGTGGCCAACGTGGTGCGAGCCCTCGGGGGCCCCTCTCTGGTTCCCAGCCCGGCTTTCCTGGCCCTTAACTGGCTAGGCTATGCCAACTCCGCCTTTAACCCGCTCATCTACTGCCGCAGCCCCGACTTTCGCAGCGCCTTTCGCCGCCTGCTGTGCCGCTGCCGGCGGGAGGAGGGCCACGCAGCAGCCTCCGGGGCTGGAGAAACCTCGGATGCCCCTGCGGCGCTGACGAGGCCCGCAGAGTCGGGTAGGTAACCGAAGCGAAGGGGTTGGCGGCTCAGGATCTGGAAGCATTCGGTGTCTCATGTGGCCATTTCTCAGAGTTTGGGGTTCGGGAGGAGAAGGTGGGGCTGGGGAGGTCTCTGCAGCGAAAGAAGGGGGACAAGGAGGACGGAACCAAAAGGGAACCCAGGACACTTTTTTCCTCCGGCATCCCACCCACCTGCCCCAGGGTTGAAGCAAAGAAAGGCGGAGGATTGTTCTTCACCCCAGGACCCAGTGCGGGAAGTGTGGCCAGGGAGTGCGGCTTTACCGTGGGCCTGCCTGGTCAGCTCTAGATTTTCTAGCCCAGTTCTTTGGCCTCCCATATTTCTTGCCACCACTTGGCTGGCTTTGACTTGCGGAGAAGCATAAAGCACTCCCCCCCCCCCCCCCCCGCCCCCGCCCCCGGCCCTTAGCCTCAGCTGTGGTTTCTTTGAAAGGTTTGATAGCTGTGGAGGTGAGACTCTGCTTCGGCTATGAAGGGTAAACAGGAGTAGGGGAACCTGGGAGCCCCAGGTCTTCTCCCTGGCAGGAACAGGGCTGGAGTTGGGGGTGGGTATTTTGTGGCTGGGTGGAGCCCGGATGCTTTTGTGTGATTACATACATATTCTTCCCAGGGTCCCTGACTTTCACCCCTGCTCTTTAGGACTTCTGTTCCCACCCTGTGCCCCTCACCCCAAGATATATTATCTCCATTTTTCAGGGCTTCCTGGGGGAATTTCTTAGGTCCTGAACGACAAGAAACAACTCTGTTCATCCAGAACTTTTGGAAAGCCTCTGGCCTCTGTTTAGAATGAGCCCTGTGGAGTTTCCCAGCTGGAAATCTCTGACCTCCAGAAACTGGTGACTTGGCCTTGGGGTGGGGAGGGGGGCCGACCGGGGAGGGAAAATCTTTAGCAGGTGGGTTTTCACTATCCTCTCTGCCTCTCTCTTTCTGAGAGAACTTTTCTAAGCCCTGAGCTTCACCACTACCTCAGCAGCTGAAGTATCCAGCAGCCTGGAGCAGCCGGACTAGCTTTGGTGGGACACCTGTCACCTTGCTCACTTCTGTGCTGTGTGCTTAGGGCAGAGACAGCACTCCTCCTTTCATCCCTCCTGCTGCCTAGACCTGACGGACCACTCAGTGCTCCCCACGATCGCTTGCTGCTTGCTCTGTGGCCTAGGCTGGGAGCAGGAAGCTAGCAAAGGTGCAGCTTTGGGGTTTTGTCCCTGACACATCGCTACGGATCTCTAAGCACCGGCCTCCCCCACTTTGGACACAGGACAGCTCTGATCTACCTCACAGCAGTGCCAGAAGGACTTCTTCAGGGTTTTTTTTTTTGGAGGGGGGTGGGGGAGTGGCTCCGGGATTCATAGGAGGCCGAACCATTAGAACAGATCCCTTCTTTTCCTTTTAGCATCAAATGAATAAATATTACTGAATGCGATTCCTCCATTGCCTTCTTTTCTCCATCCCGCACCACCCCCATAATCCACTTACACCCTTCTTAGAGCTGGCTTTTGACAGATGCGGTAAATTAGGACTAGTCCTTGCCCCTTTCTTCCTAATCCTCATGAAACAAAAAATGAGAAGTCTGTTTGGGTAAAGGGGAGTGAGTTTAAGCCTTTGACACTCCTGTATCTCCACCTTTCCAAAATTCATGGAACCCAGTTGCAAGTGGGTAGCAAAGCCATGCTACCCAAAGACTTGAGTGTAGTGCTCATAGGAGGACAGAGTTTGCTGTGCTCAGGATCAGGGCCTATGGGCATATGTCAGCTCCCATGCTATAAGCCAGCAGTGAATTCCTAAGATCCCACTGCCCTTGGGAACCAGTTTTGTCTAGTGTTGTACGTGTATGTGTGTCTGGAGGCCCAGAGTGTTGTCTGTGTTGGGCAAATGTCTTTGGTTACAAATGTATTCTGATGCTTCCTTTCCATAACCTCTACCTTTCCTGGGCTGCAGAAATCAATGTTATCCTCTTGAAGTAAAACTGGAGTCCCAAGTTTGAGCCAGTTGATAAAGTTGTTTCCTTATTCCAATTCTTATGAACCTTATCAGCAGTTTCCTATGGAAAGGAAATTTCTGTGGCAACCACTGAATCATTTTGCGAGTTCTTACTTAAACTCCATAAGCAGAGACCATTGCCCAGGCTGAGGTACAGGATGACCAGGAAATCATCAAATATTTAATGTGCTGTGCAACAGCGGTGTGCGATCCACTAGGTGGGTTTGGGGGCTCCGGAGTTATGAAATTTTGATCTGTCCTGAGGATAAGCCCAGTGGATTTCCACATATGGGTGTTCCCTGTGAATTTGACCTGGGCTATGCGGCTCCCTTTCCTCCAGGAGCCCATGTTTTATTTCTCAGGATGTTTGCATACCAAAGATGACTTTCTCCTTTTGAATCCAGAGCAGTGTGAGATCTCTGGGGTCCGAGGTGTGTGGGAGGTTTCTTGGCAAGAACTCAACTTTTGAATGCTTAGTGGAGAAAGAAGTCTTGCTTTGGCCTGGGATAAGTAAGAGGGCCTCCTCTCTCCATCTCTGGATATTTTTGCAACATCACTGAGGAAAGCTGTCCAGTCATTCCTGGGCAGGGAAGAAGGATGATTTTTGGGAGGGGGGCAGAGAGTGGGGCTCTGGCTTGGAGAAATGTCCTTGAACGTTTTCCAAGAGCTCATACTGCGTGAGTCTTGCTCGACACACACCCATGTGCCAGCTGTCAGGCTCCTTTAGAGTGTTTAGACTTGCACTGGGCTGTGGACTCCATCTGCAAACTGTCACCAGTGCATCTGACAGATGGAGAGTCAGCCATTCTGGTCGTCTCTCCGGCAACTTGTGGCCAGGTGTCAGGCTGGGGGAGATTTACATCTTGGATGCTGAGCAGGCTGCTTTTGCTAACGGGGCCTGAGCAAACAACCATCCTCTGAAGCTAGAGAGGTGAAGACTTACAGACCGATGAGACCGAGCGAGGCTGTGGACCCCTGGCCTTCCTAGAACCTGTTAGCAGGAGCTGGGCATGCACAGAGATGACAGCGCGAAGGGGGCGGAACTTGGCAGAGAGCGGATGAGGAGTGACTGGCTAGTCCAGAGGTGCCTTGACCTTCTGCTTCAGGTGGAGCCTCGAAGGAGCAGGCAGAATCAGGTAAGGAGGAGGCGGAGAGCAGGCTTTCCTGGGACGCTCCCAGTGGTAGATTCTTCCGGGGAACAGTGGTCAGCGCCGGCTGTGGTTGTCACAGGCAGTCACAGGACCATCAATCCCCACCAGCTCCATTCCTCAAGCTCTTACTAACTGGGAGCAGCCTTGCTCCTTTCATTCTGGGGGCATAGGTGAAGGCCATGGAAATCACGCTCCTTTGTGTTTTGATCCTAAAACCCAATCATCTGGGCTCCCTCTCATGCTTCCTGGCTGCGTGCATATATTCGTGTTTGCATGTCTCTCCAGAGGAGCGGGAACCTGCAATGGGGAGCACAGCTAATGCCCTCCCTGACGCTGTGCAAAAAAGCCCTGGATGTGGTCCACTATGGGACAATGGGTTGAGGCAACTCAGTTAAATTAGCAGGAACTCCAGGAGGCCATCTAATCTTTCCTAGCTCGTCCTATTATGGTACGAAGGAAAAGCAAAACGCTTTCCTCCGTTTCTTCATCTATAAAGTAAATGGAGAAAGGTTTACTTTCTCTCCTCTCTAGGGCTAGCTCTCCTAAAGCTCTGTGCTGGCTGAGGTCAAGCATCGCAGCTTCAGACGTTCCTCCACCCAAGGCGTAAGGGTGCCGGGCGCCACCTGATGGCGATGGCAGGTCCAACAGGTGTGGGCTTCTCAGGGTGGGTCCGTTGGGACCTGCGGCAGGAAGGCAGTGTTCAGGCCACAGACTATCAGGGCTGGAAGAGACCTTGCGAATGATTTAGTCCAATCCTTTGATAAAGCGGGTGAAGAAACTGACTTCTAGAGAGGTGAACTGTGAGTAGCCAAGATCACTTTAGAGAAAGGCAACACTGGTAGTGTAATGAGCACCACACTTGGAGCTGGAGAAGCAAGAAAGGGAGGAGGAAGGAAATGGTCATTTACTGAGTGAGCATCAGTCAATAAGCCAACGCTGTAAGAGGCGATCTACAAATGGCAGGTGAAGTGATACCAAACAAACAGTAGAACCTCATAGAAACCAAATATCTTCTTTTCTTCTTCTTCTTCTTTTAAAGTTATTTATTTATGGGGCGCCTGGGTGGCTCAGTCAGTTAAGCGGCTGACTTCGGCTCAGGTCATGATCTCGCAGTCCGTGAGTTCGAGTCCCACGTCAGGCTCTGTGCTGACAGCTCAGAGCCTGGAGCCTGTTTCAGATTCTGTGTCTCCCTCTCTCTGACCCTCCCCCATTCGTGCTTTGTCTCTCTCTGTCTCAAAAATAAATAAACGTTAAAAAAAAAAAAATAAAGTTATTTATTTATTTTGAAGTGTGTGTGTGGAGAGGGTGTGGGGACTGAGAGAGAGGGAGAGAATCCCAAGCAGACTCCGCACTGTCAGCACAGAGCCTGGCATGGGGCTCGAACTCACGGACCATGAGATCATGACCTGCACTGAAATCAAGAGTCGGATGCCTAACCGACTGAGTCACCCAGGCGCCCCGAAATCAGATAGCTTCTAACCCAGCCTACGAGACTCTAAATTTCATTTTCCTCCCCTCCACACACACTGATAATCAGTTATGTGACACCGAGCAGGTTACTTGCGTCTCTGACATTTTGTTTGCCTGTGAGTCGAATGGAATTCTATTATTGTTCTACTCAGCCCACGCAGACTGGTTTTGAAGACCAACTAAGAGGTGACATATAAAGCAGGAAACCGAAGGAAAACCTTTGGAAACTGAAGGACTCCTCCAGTGTAAGCGGAGTCATTGGAGTAGGCAGCGAGGACTAGTCCCAGGCCTCTGGGGTTTTGATTTGCGGATGGTCCTGCCTCCGTAGACAGCTTAGATCTTGGACTTGTCTTTGGCCAGGGTGGGCACGTCCCACCTCATCTTTCTTCTGCAGGTTCATCCGTGCCTCGGATTGATGCCCCTGGTTTCATATCCATGTCACATTCACATCTCCCCCTCTGGCTCCTTTTTCACACTTAGACTCTCATCTGGCCTGTGTCTGACGTTTCGGTCCTAGTTTGGCTCACCTTCCATTTCCCACACAGCATTTATAATGGGCTAATTTTTTTTCTTTAATTTTAGAAAGAGAGGAGGGAGGAGAGGGGCAGATGGAGAGAGAGAGAGAGAGAGGATCTTGAGCAGGCTCACACTCAGCATGGAGCCCAATGAGGGGCTTGATGCCACTACCCTGAGATCATGACCTGAGCCAAAATCAAAGGCTGGATGTTCAACTGATGGAGTCACCCAGGCACCCCAGCGATGAGCTAAATTTTAAGGAGGGACAGAAGTTTAGGACACAGAACACTTCTGGATGTCAGGGCTTTATGGTACATTATAGCAAAGGTTCATTAGAACAAGGCCACGAGAAACCAGAAAGGGAGACAGTCAATTCGTTTGCTAGGGCTGGAATAACAAATTACTTTCCTCATAGTTCTGGAGGCTAGAAGGAAAAAATCAGGGTATTGGCAGGATCATGCTCTCTCTGAAAGCTCTAGGAGAGGAATCCTTGGTTGCCTTTTACACGTTCTCCTGGTTGCTGGCAATCTTTGACATCACATGGCTGTGTGATTACAACTCTCGGGGCACCTGGGTGGCTCAGTTGGTTAAGCGTCTGACTTCAGCTCAGGTCACAATCTCATGGTTCATGAGTTCGAGTTCCACGTCAGGCTCTGCGCTGACAGCTCGGAGCCTGGAGCTTGCTTCCGATTCTGTGTCTCCCTCTCTCTGCCCTTCCCCCACTCGTGCTCTGTCTCTCTCTCTCTTTCAAAAATAAATATTAAAAAAAAAAAAACCCAAAAGCTCTGCTTGTCTTCACATGGCCTCTGCCTGTGTGTCTGTGTCCACACTTATAACAACACCAGTCATTGCATTAGGGCCGAACTTAATTCAGTATGAGCTCATTTTAACTTGACCCTATTTCTAAATAGGGTCACGCTCACAGGTTCCGGGGGATAGGACTTCAGTGATTCTTTAAGGGGGACACAGTTCAACCCACAACAGAGGGTATGGGAAGGAGGAATACTATACTCCTAGCTTTTTTGTACTCATCTTATTCCTGCTGGGTTTTTTTTCATTTTTTAAAGTATATTTATTTATTTTTTAGACAGAAAGAACAAACAGAGGAGGGGCAGAGAGAAAAGAAGAGAAAGAATCCCAAGGAGGCTCCACACCGTCAGCACAGAGCCCGATGTGGGACCTTAGCCGAAGTCAGACACTTAACTTACTGAGCCACCCAGGCACCCCATTCTTACTGTTTTTTTAGTTTGTTTACTTTGAGAGACAGAGAGAGAAAAAGAGAGAGCGAGGGAGGGGCAGAGAGAGAGAGAGAGAGAAGCCCAAACAGGTTCCACACTGTCAGCACAGATGAGCCCTGAGATCATGACCTGAGCTGAAATCAAGAGTCGGACGCTTAACTGACTGAGCCACCCAGGAGCCCCATTATCCCTGCTGTTTTAAACCCACATTTTCAAGGTTCTTCTTCATCCTGTTATCAGTTTGAAGGGTGGTAGGCATTTGATCTACTTATGGATTTCCATTTCGGGGACTTTCCTCCCTTCTCCACTGGCCCCAGATTTGGGAGGCCACTGGACAAGTCAGACCTTGTGTTGTCTCCTGTGGACAGAAGTTGCTCTCCCCTCTCTGGTTTCCTTTATTCCTTAGGTTTTAGGAAGAAACTGGAGTCTTAGCTTAAGTGGTAGAACCCTTAGCTGGGCACCGGGTCTTGCTGAAGATACCCTGGAGCCTCCCTTGCAGCTAGTAGCTAGGTCTGACTATGTGACTAAGGTCTAGCCAGTTTAGGTGTGCAGCTTCCAGGTCTGCCATTAAAGGAAAAGGACACATCCTTCACATCCAACTTCTACCTTTTCCACTGGCTGGAATACAGGTGTGACGGTAGGAACTGAAGCAGCCACCATAGGTCATGAGATGGCAACTATGTGTTGCAAATGGCAGAAGAATGTGGGTGTTCAATAATGTGGAGTCACCATTTCCACCATGGACTGCCTATGTTTAAGACCCTTAAGTGAAGGAGAAATAAACTCCGATCTTGTTTAAGCCATAGTTATTTTAGCCTCCCCACATTTTAAACAGTAGCTGAATCAAATTCATCAATGAAGGGATCACAAAAGAGGGTAGAAACGAATGGGCATCTGCTGACATTCCGTGATGAATGTAGCTGGGGTTGTAGAGCTGCCCTGCTTTGCTACCTCTTAGGGCACCTCTGATCTCTGGGAATTGACATCTCTATCGAGTCTGAGTTCATGTTGCACCTGAGACCATCAACTCCATTTTTTGACGTTGATTCGCATGGGGACAATGATCAGTGAGTGTATTCGTTTTCCAAGTCTGCTGCAACAAGTTGACCTTGATGACCTCGATGGCTTAAAACAACAGAAATTTATTGTCTCATAATTCTGGAGGTCAGAAGTCTGAAAGTAAGGTGTCAGTAGGACTGGCTCCTTCTGGTGGTTCTGAGGAGGAATCCATCCCATGCCTCTTTCCCAGCTTCTGGTGGCCCTGGCAATTTTTAGCATTCCTTGGTTTGTAGACAAAAATCACTCTGATCTCTACCTCTGTTCTCACTTTCTCCCTGTGTCTGTAAGGGTCTCTTTTCTGTGTCCTATAGGAACACATGTCATTGGATTTGGAGCCTATCCTAATCCAGGATAATCTCATGTCAAGATCCTTACCTTAATTATATCTGTAAAGACGCTTAGTCCAAATAAGGTCATATTCAGAGATTCCAAGTTGACATATATTTGGGGACTACTATTCAGCCCACTACAGTGAGAGACACATAAATCTTTTAACTCAGAGTTCCGGTCTCAAAGATTATAATCCACTCCATTTACCCTTCAGGAAAGGGCTGTTCTCTCCAGAAGCTCTTGGACTCTGGTAGAGGCAGAATTCTGAGAAACCCCAAGGACCCATGTCCTTGTATAATTCCCTCCCCTTGAATGTGGGTGGGACCTGTAATTTGCTTCTTTTTTGAAAAAAAATTAAAAAAATGTTTATTTCTGAGACAGAGAGAGACAGTATGAGCAGGGAAGGGCAGAGAGAGGGGAAGACACAGAATTGGAAGCAGGTTCCAAGCTCTGAGCTGTCATCACAGAGCCCGACGTGGGACTCAAACTCACGAACCACAAGATCATGACGTGAGCCGAAGTTGGACACTTAACCAATCGAGTCACACAGGCACCCCTGTAATTTGCTCCTAATGAATAGAATATGGCAAAGGTGATGGGATATCACTCCTGTGATTATGTTATATTATGTAGCAGAGGTGAAAGGATTTCAAAGATGAGATTAAGGTCTCTACTCAATTGATTTAAGTTAATGAAAAGGTAGATTATCCTGGGTGGGCCTGACCTAACCGGGTGAGAGACCTTTAAAAGAAAGTCAAGGGTCAGAGCTGGAAGAAGTCAGAAAGATACTCTTGCTGGCCTCAAGGATGCTAGCCACTATGAGTTCCACAACTGCGAGGAAGTGAAGTGGATCCTGCCAACAATCATGTGAGTTGGAAGAGGACCCTGAGCCCCAGATGAGACTGTAGCCCTGGCTGATGTTGTCACTGCAGCCCGGTGAGACCCGGAGCAGAAGACCCGGCTCCCTCATGGCCAGACTCCTGACACATGGAAATTGTGAGTTAATAAATGTGTGTTGTTCTAAGCTGTGATGTTTGTAGTCATTTGCTACACAACAACAGAAAACAAATGTAGATTCACTGCACAATTCTGCCCAAGGCTGCTCTTTTTAACTGTACTTCTCTGGTGGTGGTTTTCTGTTTTTATTATTTTTGTTTGTTTGTTTTGTTTTGTTTTTAAGTTTATGTTTCTTAAGCTGTCTCTACACCCAACATGGGGCTCAAACTCACAGCCCTGAGATCAAGAGTCATATGTTCCACTGACTGAGCCACCCAGGTGCCCCTCTCTGGTGGTGTTTTTAAAGGTTTCCCATCAGAAACCAAAGACAATGGACCACGAGCTCAGGAAGATCCCATGATCTGCCATGGTTTACTATTCTTCCAAAGGACCATCGGGGACTCTTGCTTGGGTGTCCGAGGAATGGGGTCTTTCAGTCTTTGTTTTTCACGAAGACCTGAGAGAACGACCGGTCAGTCTCTGATTCCTTGGCCCCCACACACTTTTTAAGAAAATTAGGAGCTAAAGGTCCAAAAGCCATTTAAGTACAGGTTTTATTTCTGAGATGCTAGTGAGGAGACCCCTTTATACCACGAACACACAGCAAACACAGTTCCCAAAATCTCTTTAACAAAACACAAGATGAACTACTGTTGCTTCCGCTGTTAGTATTCCCAGAAGGGACAAGGGATGGGTCACTTCTTCCCAGGGAAGAGAGAAATGGGGACAGGAGAGCTTTGCATCAGCTCAGAGCCACCCACAGTGTCTCTGGTTTCTCTCTAGTCACTGGATCATGTGAGTGAGCCCTTCCTCCCAGGCTTCCCCCTGGGCCCAAGTCTAAGCCTAATTGATGTTGGAACATTCTCCCAGGACCACAGGGAGAGAGACTGGGGAACTAAGGGAAGCATAGGCAGCTGCTGTTCCAATGGAGAAATTCCTACCATTTTTGGGGAAGGAGAAACATATGGGGCTGATGGCGAACTTTACTGCTCCAGCAACCTCAAGTTCCAGAGCCTAGCTAAGTGATGGCTTCCTCCCATTTTCTGAGGGTAGAACTGGTCTTAAGAACAAACTGTTTTTATCCCTACCCACATCACCTTGGTCTGGTTGGTAGGTACCTTGGTAAGGTTGCTGGCGAGCTGTGATTGACCTGGGTGGTCTGGTATTGGACTTCTGACTTCACGGAATGAAAAAAAATTTAAACTTTGCCTTTGCTGTCCTTTAACATTTCTTGCAAGTTGTAATGAAAAATATGTTTCTTTAAAAAACAATAAGGAGGCAGAGAGGGGTGCCTGGGTGGCTCAGTCGGTTAAGAGTCTGACCTTGACTCAGGTCATGATCTCACCATTCATGAGTTCAAGCCCCACGTAGGGCTCTGAGCTGACAGCTCAGAGCCTGGAGCCTGCATCAGATTCTGTGTCTCCCTTTCTCTCTGCCCCCACCCCACTCATGCTCTGTCTCTGTCTCTGTCTCAAAAATAAATAAACATTAAAAAAATTAAAAAGCAGTAAGGAGGTAGAGAAGTTGTACCAAAACAAATGGAAATTATTAGTGACACATAAGATATTGTTTATGTTAAGCAAGTATTTTTCAGAACTGCCCCTGCTCACCAACATCTCCCTCTTGCTTGGTTTGGTGCCTGGTATTTTTGTGTAGGACATCTGACAAGTCTACCCATTAGCAAATGCCATAGCTGAGGCCCTCATCACTTCTTAACCAAATTAACTAAAATAGTCTCCACTTGGCCTGCTGAGTTCTGGATACCCTCCAATTCATCCTCCACAAGCCCCCAGAGAGATTTTTATAAAATATAAATCTGACAATGTCATTCCATTTCTTAAAATCATTCAATGGCTTTTATTTTTTTATTTTTTATTTTTTAATATGAAATTTATTGTCAAATTGGTTTCCATACAACACCCAGTGCTCATCCCAACAGGTGCCTTCCTCAATGCCCATCACCCACTTTCTCCTCTCTCCCACCCCCTATCAACCCTCAGTTTATTCTCAGTTTTTAAGAGTCTCTTATGGTTTGCCCCCCTCCCTCTCTAACTTTTTTCCCTTTCCCCTCCCCCATGGTCTTCTGTTAAGTTTCTCAAGATCCACATAAGAGTGAAAACATATGGTATCTGTCTTTCTCTGTATGACTTATTTCTCTTAGCACAACACTCTCCAGTTCCATCCCATTCAATGGCTTTTAAAAAAATATTTCTTTATTTATTTTGAGAGAGAGAGAGCTCACACACGCAAGTGGGAAAGGGGAAGGGAGAGAGGCGGGGAGAGAGAGAATCCCAAGCAGTCTCCACACTGTCGGTGCAGAGCCTGACATGGGGCTCGATCTCAAACTGTGAGATCATGACCTGAGCCCAAATCAAGAGTTGGACGCTCAACTGACTGAGCTACCCGGGTGCCCCCATTCAATGACTTTCTGAAGCATTTGGGGGTAAGTTTCAGAACCCTCAACAGAGAGATGTGGCCTATCTTCCTAATCTGATTTCCCACCACTCTCCTCCCCCATACACTTTTATTCCAACCACACTTACATTTACTAAAGAACTCATGTTCTTCTTTGTCTTTGTATCTTCACACAGACTGTACACTCTGTCATCCATTTAAACACAGATTGTTCACTGTGTTCATCAACTCGTGCATCTCAGCCGTGAATTCTTATTGAGTGAACAGGCTTTAGGTATGTTACAAAATAAAACTCACACAATTTGCCAAGGGCTTGAATGTAGGGTATAAGAGAAAAAGAGAAGTCAGGGACGAGACCAAGATTTTTGGCTTGACCACCTGGCACAATGACTTGCCACGTACCACAGTGGGGGGCAAGGGAGGTGCGATATGAAGCTATGTGTAAGTTTTTGGACACAGTAAATTTGAAAAGTCTATTAATTATTGGAATATCAATAGGCATTTGGATTTCCAAGTCTGTAGGTTAGGAGAAAAGTAACTAGATACATAAATTTGACAGCTGGGTATTTAAGCTTACAGGAGTGGATAAGCTTACCTGCATGGTGACTGTAGACAGAGAAGAGAAGAATTCAGAGTGCATCAAATCAACACAGGGGACACTTTAAACTTACCTGATGTCATATGTCAGTTACATCTCGGTAAAGCTGGAAAAAAAATAAAAACAACTTTAGGCATTAAAAAAAAAAAAAAAAAAAAAAAAAGGAACTCAGAGGACCGAGCCCTGGAGCATTCTAACGTATAGAGGTCAGAAATAGAAGGAACCAGGGGTGCCTGTGTGGTTCAGTAGGTTAAGCGGCCAACTTCGGCTCAGGTCATGATCTCTCGGCCCATGAGTTCAAGCCCTGGGTCAGGCTCTGTGCTGACAGCTCAGAATCCTGGAGCCTGTTTCAGATTCTGTGTCTCCCTCTCTCTGACCCTCCCCATTCATGCTCTGTGTCTCTCTGTCTCAAAAATAAATAAACGTTAAAAAAAATTAAAAAAAAGAAACAGGCTTAAAAAAAAAAAAAGAAATAGAAGGAACCAGCAACGCCAACTGAGAAGCTGCAGCAGGAGGGTTAAAGGAGAGACAAAAGCAAGTGGCATTCTGTTTCCCAGAATTCATATTAGATTCTGGGAGTAGAGTTGTCCAAAGAGGAAAAATTTGCCAAGATATGAGAGGCAGAAGTGAAGTAGCACCCATTAATACCTGAAGGACTTCAGAGTGAGCTGCAGAAAGCAGAGGTGCTGGTGGGTCCTGGTTTGCCTTCAGACTCTCCTCCATGCCATGTCCAGCTCTGCTTCCAGCCTGTTGACTCTGACAACTGTTGGCTGCAGACTCAGAGATGTAGGGAGCTGCACAGAAGCCGGATGTTCCCATAGACCTCTCCACGCATTTCCCTTCTTAGTCCCAATTCTATAGCTGGAGGTGCCTGGCTTCTGGATTTCCCTCTACACTCTGATTTGCCCACCTGCAGGTGCATCAGACAGCTTGATTACTGATTTTTCTTTAATTCTCCAACTCCCTTCCATGGCCCTTTCTTTCCCTGGGTCCTCTTCCAATTGTGTGAGCTCTAATTCCTACAATACCCACACCACTCACCATAGTTCTGCTTTAGATGAGCTCTGACACATGGGGTAACAGCTGGAGAAGGAAGGGGAGTTCAATGGAGTGCTCCTGATTTTTAAGGTGGGAGTTTTGATGCCTGTTTGTATGTTCGAGAGAGTGTTCTAGTGGAGGGGGCTGGTTATAGAGGAGAGGAAGGACAGCTGCAGGACAGTGTAGCCGGGACCTGGGGCACAAAGGCGAAGGGTGGACCAGGATGGGGCACAGAAGAGGTGGGCCCTAGCACTGCACTAAAAGAGGGAGCAGGTGGGTACTTAGGCAAATAGATTGGTAGCTGTAATGGGAGTATGTGAAACTCTCTTTCCAGAGCTTTTCTGTCTCTGTGAAATAAGTTGAGACTCTGTGAAATAGTTGAGATTACTGGGAGGAAGTGTGGGGTATTGGAGTTGAGAGGGAAAGGGGTGATATAATTGTGAAAATTTGTCATTTTTTGCTGCCCAGACTGTGTACCTCTTGGCAAACTCTCCATTTTCTAAGTCTCCTAAAGGCAGAACTGGCCTCCCACATTTGAAGCCCTAACGACCAGGCTAACTGCTCCACCCCCTTAGCTGGGGGGGGGGGGGGGCGGGAGGAGGAGGGGGGAGGGGAGGCTGAGGAACACATGAATGGGGTCAGCCAATCAGGTACGGACTTCTGGTCCATGGGCCTTCAGGACCTCCAGGTTGAGAAGGAAGTATGGCAAGGGTCCTGACCCATGCAGAATCTGTGGCAACAAAGTCCCATATCTGGGGCCTGTAGTGGCAGCCAGCCTTCCCGAGGCCAAGCAGAGGACTATGAGGGTGGGGCAAATCACAGCATCATCTGCTGTTCAGCGGTAGAATCCCCCACCTGCTTCCTTTTGTGGTTTGACGGTGGCCATGCTCCTGCTTCCAAATCGCCAACTTCCCTATCAATTCTGTCAGCTACCGTATGTTTCCAGTAAATCCCTCTGAGACTTAAATCGGCTAGAGTCCATTTCTGTTGCTTGCAACCACAAATCTAAACTGATACAAGAATCAGAGACTTGAGTCATCTAACAAATGTTCTTTCTTCCAACTTCTCTTCACAAGCAGTTGACATCATTTTGGGGGGTTTCCTATACGACAGGGCAGTAGTTTCTGAAAGCTTCAGGATCATTTCCTTATAGCTCTATGACTAGAGAGTAATGAAAATCTCTTCTCTTCCAGCTCCAACAAGACTCCAGCAGAGCAGGCTTGAGCCACATGCCTCTTGTCTGAGCAAGCACTGTGACTCAGGATTCAGGAACCAAAGCTGGGGAGTGGGGTGGGGCCTGCTACCAGAAAGAGCAGGAAAAGGGTTTCTGGGTGGACTCAGCAAAAAATCACCACCTTCCATCTTTGAAATCACCATCTTCTACCTTCTACCTCATCAGCCCATACTTGTTTTCCCCAAATATGTAATTTTAATAATGGTTAAAGCTAACAATAAATTTTTCCACATGCAAATAAAAACTGTCTCCTCCCCAGAGAGAACAACCCATACTCACATTCAACAACCAGCTCGGAGTTAGATCTCTGAGTGAGATGCATTTTCTTCATCTGAAAGTGGTTACCCATAATACTGCAGCTTATGGACTAAAAATGAACTTAACCATTCCCAGTACATTCAATGTTCAATGCTGGGCAGGAAAGTGCTATAAAGTCCATCTAGAAAAGTGAAAGGAGAGCAACACACAGTGACCACTGGTCCAGACCTCATACCATGTTTATGTAGACATAGACATTAGGTGCAAACATTTTTTTGATCCACATTTCTAGCAATGGAATTGGCTCTTTGGATCAGCTAATAAGGGTGCCCTTCTCTTCGAACCTCCCTTTAAGAATTGTTTTTTTAAATCAATCTTTCTCTTTCTTTCTTTCTTTCTTTCTTTCTTTCTTTCTTTCTTTCTCTTATATGTATATGTATATTTTTTTGAGAGAGAGAATTACATGGGGGGCAGAGAGAGGGAGAGAGAGAGAGAAAGAGAGAGAGAGAAGCGGGGCTCACCCAGGGCTGGTGTTTTACCTGAAGCAGGGTGTGTGTTTACCTGAAGCAAAACTGTAAAGTTTCAGGGCACCTGGGTGGCTCAGTTGGTTGGGCATCCGACTTCGGCTCAGGTCATGATCTCACAGTCTGTGGGTTCGAGCCCCGTGTCGGGCTCTGTGCTGACAGCTTAGAGCCTGGAGCCTGCTTTGGATTCTGTGCCTCCCTCTCTCTGACCCTCCCCTGTTCATACTCTGTCTCTCTCTCTCAAAAATAAATAAACATTTAAAAAATATTAAAAAAAAACTGTAAAGTTTCAGGTTACCAAAGATTTTGAAAGCTATCTTAACAATTACCCATAAAAACTTTGAGACAGAATTAACCATCATTTTAAGTCATGTTTTTGCTAACAAATTGCAATAGAGATAACAGAAGCTTATTTGACTTTTAATAAACCTTAGTAGAATAAAAGTTTCATATTTAATGCTGATAGACAGGTCTATCTCAAACCAGCAAACTTAAAGTAGCTTAAACATCAAATATGTTCCACCTGTGTCCATGTAAGACAATTTGTTCCCCATTGTCAATTTTTACCTGGAACACTAGTGGGGAAAGCTAAAGTGGGCAGTCCAAGTGGGTGCTCTTTGTTCCTTGACACTGAGGGTGGGAGGAGGAGCCAATGGTGCTGCAGGCCTCGAGGATGGTATAGAATCAGTTAGGCAGGCCGCACTCTAGGTGGTGCAGAAACAGGAGGAGGCAGAAGAGGCAAGATGCTGCCAGCAGGTAGGGAAAGGGTTCCTGGTTCTACATGTGGTCAGTGTGGACAGAGGAACAGGCACCATGTTTGTTTTCCTCCAAAGTGGAAATATGCAGTCCATGTCAGGCCAGAGAAGACAGGGAATTTCCCTGAAACAAAGGGAGTTTCGGCAGCTGCTCTGCTTGAGAATATTCCTTAAAGTCCAGGGATACTAACCACAGTTGGCTGCAATTAGAGCCATTACCTGGGATATGAATAGGGAGAAGCCCCCCTCTATTAGGAAGAGGAACAGAGAGAGAGTCAGCATCCCCTTCATCAGGGATGGCCTCTGCTTCCTCCAGGGATTGAATTCTATCAGGTGGAGGCCTGTTTAGACATCCAATATGTCAGGAGGGAGTTTACTAGTTAAACATATTCAGGCAAACACATTCTGCAAGAGGCCCTTAAGTCTAGGTCCTGATTTAGAGCCATGAAGGGCTGGACCTAGATAGGGTATCTGTTCATTTACCTTGTTTCCTGCAGGAGAGATCTAACTGCTGGATCCAATGAAGACCATGCAGTGTTAAAGAAGATCAGTACTTTCCCAAGTTTTGCAATTCCAATGCTTTCCAGTGGGTTAAAGAGGCATCCCAAGGGAGAGCCCCTGGGGACCAAAGAGAATCTCCCATGCTCCTCCTAGAGAGAGAAGGTCCATTACTAGAAAAATTCCCTCTGACTTGCCGGTGGTGTCCCGCACGCAGGATATGTCAGAGGTTCCTGAGGTGTCAAATCAACCCAAGGTGTCCCTGGAACAAAATCACTGTGATCACCAACTGGCCACTAAGGGCCCCTGTAGAAGAGAGGCTGGCTCTCCCCCCACTTCCCCATTGCATTCTATAGTTGGGGGGGGCAGAGTCAAGGAGAAGTTTCCAAAGGGATTTTCATATGCTAAAGAAGATTCACAGGATACTGGAGGCCTAGCTATTGTCAAGCTAAGGTTGTTTTCCCCTCTAGCAAAGGATTAGCATTAACATTAGACTACAAATGGGTGCTGGCATATGAATGGCATATTGCTGTGCTGAGAAGGCCATGAAGAACCTGCTGGTATTTTTTTTTTTAATTTTTTTAATGCTTATTTTTGAGACAGAGACAGAGACAGGGTGCGAGCAGTGGAGGTGAAGAAAGAGGGGGAGACAGAGAATCCAAAGCAAGCTCCAGGCTCTGAGCTGTCAGCACAGAACCTGATGCAGGCTTGAACCCACAGACCTCGAGATCATGACCTAAGCCAAAGTTGGATGCTTTAATCAACTGAGCCACCCAGGTACCCCAGAACCCACCATTTTTAACCCACAGAAAACACTGGAAAAGTTTTACAAAATTACCCAATTCTGTAGTTGAGGACAAGGATGGAAAACAGTAGTTAGAAATCCATCATGATCTAAGTGACATTTCAACACATGTAGTCCTTACAGCTGGCTTCTTAGGAAATAATCCCCAGCTGGGTTTGTTTTTTTTTTTAATTTTTTTTTTCGACATTTATTTATTTTTTGGGACAGAGAGAGACAGAGCATGAACAGGGGAGGGGCAGAGAGAGAGGGAGACACAGAATCGGAAACAGGCTCCAGGCTCTGAGCCATCAGCCCAGAGCCCGACGCGGGGCTCGAACTCACGGACCACGAGATCGTGACCTGGCTGAAGTCAGACGCTTAACCAACTGCGCCACCCAGGCGCCCCCCCAGCTGGGTTTTAATTCAATTGGGTACTGGTTTCAGCTGGCTCCCAGTGGCGTTCCCATGGTCAGAAGGAGCTACACCAGAGATGTGGAGAGGATCACGTTAGACCAAACAGGAGGAAACCTCACACGGGAGTCTTAAGATTGGCAGCCATGCTAGTCACTTAGGTGGCTGTCCCATGCCCAAGACAGACAACTTGTATAAGGACAGGAATAAAGACAGGGCATCAAGTTTCTGAATCTTATTACTGTGTGGCCAGGGTACTAATTTCCAGCCAAAAGGCAGACTTTCTCCTCTCCATAGAGTAGCCACAGGCAAGAGGATTGCAGCCTGAGCAATCGACCTGAAAGTGTTCCATTAAGACCATACTTCTCAAAAACAACAACAACAACAACAAAAACAACCCTGAAATGAGAGTAAAAGAGGAAAAGAGAAAGGTATACTCACCAAATTTGCACGAAGGTTTAGAGTCCAGATGAAAAGACTCATAGTCCTATGTTGGGCACCAAATGATGAAGTTTTGAAGGGATGGGGGGGGGGGGGGGTTCATGGGGTCCATAGCCAATGGCCAAGAAAGAATTCTTGAAGATGTCTTTGGTGCAAAAGGTTGATTTTATTAAAGCATGGGGACAGGACTCATGGGCAGGAAGAGCTGCACTGGGGTCCTGACAGGTAACCCATTATATATCCTCAGGTTGGGAGGGGGTCAGGGATAGAGTAAGTCTCTAAGGAATTTTGGAAGCAAGGTCTCCAGGACACTGAGGGGCTAGTTGTTGCTAGAGAAACACATTTATCACTGCTTAATAAAATCTCAGTCATGAGACCCTTCAGATGTATATTGGTGGGCCATAAGCTTGGAGCATGATTGCCAGCATACATCTTGGGGGAGTTGAGATAAAGGAAGTAGACTTACAGGATCCTCGAGGTTGGGTTAATGTTAAGCTAAGGTTCTCTTTTGCCCTTAGCAAAATGTCATCATTGAGGCAGCTGAGCTCCTAGAGGGAGGTCACTCTGCCAGTTCAAGGACTTGGCAATCAGCAGTAGGCAGTAAGGGAATTTAATTTTTCATTTACCTTAGTTTCCCACATTACCATGGCAAACACTTAAACCCCTTTCCTTTGTTCTTGGGTAGCCAGGAGTGTCTGAGGAATATCATACATATTCCACCTGGTGGGGGTGGGGGGGGTGGGAGGGGCAGATGGTGGGTGCTACCTTGTGCTCAGCCTGCCTCATTCTCCTTCATCAGTATTACCATTTCAACTAGGGTATTAACTTCCAGCCAAAAGGCAGGCTTTCTCCTCCCCATAGAGTAGCCATGGGCTAAAGGATTGCAGCCTGAGCAATTGACATGAAAGTGTACCAATAAGACTATATTTCTCAAAAAGCCCCTGAGATGGAGTAAAGGAAAAGAAAAAGTACTCACCAAGTATGCACCAAAGCTCAGAGTCCAAATGAAAAGACTCATAACCACACGTTGGGAATCATATGATGAGGTTGTGGGGTGATGGTGGGGTTCATGGGGTTCAGAGCCAACAGCCAAAAAAGAATTCTTGAAGACGTCTTTGGTGCAAAAAGGTGACTTTACTGAAGCACAGGGACAGGACCTGGGGACAGAAAGAGCTGCCCCAGGACCTTGAAGAGAGACTGGTTATATACCTGGGAGTTGGGGGAGGTCAAGTCAAGGGGAAGTTTCCAAAGACATTTTCATATGCTAAAGAAGACTCAGGATACTGGAGGCCTAACTATTGTCAAGCTAAGATTGTTTTTCCCTGTAGCAAATCATTTACATTAAGTGAGTAGGGAGTTCCTGGAGAAATGTTTTTTCTGCCTTCCTCAAATATTTGCCAATGGGTTGCAGGTTATATGGAAATTTAGTTTTATCTGCCATTTCCTTCTGCCTTTGTTCTCCACATCACTATGAAGAAGAGGGTGATTTTGAGGCTCCAATAAACTGAGTCTATAGGTTTCTGGAGATTAGGCTATTGATAAGATTGTCCTTTTCTTAGGCAGCCAGGAGTGCCTGAGGACTATCACATATATCCCACCTGGGGGGGGGGGGGGGATGTGTGTGCTAGCTTGTGCTTTGCCTTCAGCTCGCCTTATGCTCCCTCATCAGTTCTGTACCTGTACTACATTTGCTTTTGCTCCCACGCTCAGAGTCAGCTGGCGAACAAAACTGAAGATGCATCTAGAAGAGCAGAGCCAAGGAAATCACAGAGAATGAAGCCAGAACCCTGATGGCACGTTGACACTCTGGACCGAACAGCAACTGAAAACAGAGGTATCCTGGGCTGATCAGTTTTAGAGCCAATAAATGATCTCTCTGCTCAAGCTATTTTGGGCTGGGCTTTTTTTTTTTTTTTTAATTACTTGCAACATAAACAGTTCTGATTGGCACACATGTTAAAATTCTCACAACTGAAATGTGAAGTGGGAATTCATGTAAATTACATGTAAATTTTGATATCAATTACCTTAAGACATGAACATCATAGAAAAGAAACCAGAAGGGGATACACCAAAATGTTAATAGTGGTTATAAATTGACTGTAGGAAATCCGTGCTCTTCATTAAAGTTTTTTGGGGTTTTAAGGTTTTCTATCATAATAGGGATAATTTTCATAATCATTTGTCACAAGGCAGAATTTGAAGCAGGCTCCAGGCTTTGAGCTGTCAGCACAGAGCCGGATGTGGGGCTCAAACCCACAAACTGTGAGATCATGATCTGACCCGAAGTCGGATACTTAACTGACTGAGCCACCCATGCATCCCTTTAAAAAATTTTTTTTTAATGTTTATTTTTGAGAGAGAGAGAGAGAGAGAGAGAGAGAGAGAATACAAGCAGGGGAAGGGCAGACAGAATCCGAAGCAGGCTCCAGGCTTGCAAAGTTATTTTTGAAAAATAAAAGAAGAGGGACGTGTGGGTGGCTCAGTTGGCTAAGTGTCTGACTCTTAGTTTCGGCTTGGGTCATAATCTCACCGTTCGAGCCCTCCCTCTCTCTCTCTGCCCCTCTCTTGCTTGCTCTCTCTCTCAAAATAAATAAACCAAAAAATAAAATAAGATAAGATAAAATAAATAAAAGAAGAAAGCAAAATGCAAGACTGATCCTACAGAGACTGGCTCTTTCTGCCCTTGATATCTGCCATCTACACTTGCTGCTTGGTCTACCGCTGAACCAGTTAACACATGTAGAAGTCTTGGCTCTAGAACTGAGAGAAAATAGGATTGGCTTACTGAGCTGCCTATGATACTGTTTCTTTTTTTTTAATTAAATTAAAATTTTAAAATGAAGTTTATGTATTGATTTTGAGAGAGAGTGAGAGCGCAAGTAAGCATGTGCTCGAGGGAGTTGTAGAGAGAGAATCCCAAGCAGGCTCTGCACTGTCAGCACCAAGCCTGATGGGGGGCTTGAAATCACAAACTGTGATCATGGCCTGAGCCAAGATCGAGAGTTGGATGCTTAACCAACTGAGCCACACAGGTACCCCATATTATACTGTTTCTAAACATAGTAGTCTTATTTAAAATAACTGTGGAAAAAAACAGTGCTCTCTTTCCACTCCTTTTAAAATCTGGGGCCCTTAGCAAAATGAAAGCAGAAACTTTTGAAATGTATCCCTCAACTTGTGTCATGGCTGGGTCTGAGGTTCTCACTTCTGCAGGAGAAGCTCTCCCCTGGCCCAAGGGCCTCGTTGCCTTGCCCTTTCTTCCAAGGGGCTGCCTTGTTATTTTGGATTGGGCAACTGGGGGAAGAGAAGGCAGTGAGGTAGAGAGAGGTGCCTAGTAATTCCAGGTCCTCCCACTCCCTGCTCTCTGCCCACTCTCTCAGGGGATCGTCCTCAACTGCCATGGAATATTCCCATAGCCTTCGGGAATCACCCCCTCAGAGACCAGGATTTGTAGGGTTCTGTTGCTCTGGTAACCAGCGATCTGGAGCCTCTGCATTGGACCTGCTGCAGTTCTGGAAAGAGGCAGCCCTGGTTGGGCCAGGCTTGGGGGAAGGCTTTGGGGCAGGAGCAGGGGACAGCAGAGGCTTGGCCATACTTGTATCTCAGTGATGCCCACCCTTTCAGTGTTCTTGGATGTGCCCCTAGCCCAGAAACTAGAGGGCAGCTTATTAAAGACCTACAAGCAAGACAATTGTCCTAACAAGATGTTCCTGGCCTATAAAGGTAGATGTCTCATGGTTTTGGAAAAAAGCAGGAAATGTCCTGGATCATTCTGTGCCCTTTGCCTTTCACTAGGACTTCCAGGGATGGGGTAAGACCTATGTCCTCTACCCTGGCTCTATGCTTCAGGGTCTGCTTGGGCACTATACTTTTTCCCTGATCCTCTCCCCTTTTCTGTTCCTGAACTAAGAATGGCTCCCAAAATGGACTCTTGTGAAATGCAGCCAGCCCTTGCCACTGTGAAAGTCAGGGTTACCTTTGTTCAGCCTTGTATATATACGGCACGTGTGGTGTATCATTTTTGCCCTTTAAAATGGTATAGATTTAGGGGCACCTGGGTGGCTTGGTCAGATAAACCTCCAGCTCTTGATTTCAGCTCAGGTCATGATCTCACAGTTTGTGAGTTCGACCCCTGACAGTGTGGAGCATGTTTGGGATTCCCTCTCTGCCCCTCCCTCTCTGTGTCTCTCAAAAAAACAAAAACAAAAACAAAAACAAAAAACTTTAAAGAAAGTGACATAGGTTTAAAAAAAATGGCATAGGGTTGAGTTGTCTTTAAAAAGACAAAAATTATACACATTCACTGATAGCATGTTGTTTTTATAAAGGGGAGGGAAGAAAAAAGTTGTCTTTTCCTAGGCAACTTTGCAAAGCCCCAAGAAAGCCAAGACAGATGAATTGTTTGTGGACTATCTGCAGAGCCCAGACCTGGAGGCCCCGAGGCAGGGCATCCAGAGTTCCCTCTGTGGTTTTCCCTCACAGTCTGTATGAGTAACAAAGGCCAGCCCTGGGTTTCTCCTGTGGTGCGCAAGACCCGACTGCAGATTGCACAGGATCCCTCTCTGAACTACGAGTACATGCCGGTGATGGGCATGAAATCATTCATCCAGGCCTCCTTGAAACTCCTCTTTGGAAGGCACAACCAAGTTATTGTGGAGAACAGGGTGAGATGAAGGGCCCTTTGTTTATTCACCCAGACACAGGGAGTGGGGCTCTGGGGTTGCACAGTCTTAAACCCGGAAGGGGCCTTGGAGGGCTCCCTGGCATTGACAGAGGACACCCCTGAGACTCAGAGTCCAGAGACTTAGTCCGTGAAGGGCAGAGCCAGGATCAGAACCTGAAGAACCACACTGCTGATGTACAAGCTCTTTCGAGAAAGGAATAGTCAGGGGGCGCTTGGGTGGCTCAGTCAGCTAAACGTCTGACTCTTGATTTTGGCTCTGGTCATGATCTCACGGTTCATGGGATAGAGCCCCATGTGGAGCTCTGAGCTGACAGTGTGGAGCCTGCTTGGGATTCTCTCTCTCCCTGTCTGCCCCTCCCCTGCACACTCACATGCTCTCTCTCTCTCTCTCTCAAAATAAATAAATAAACACTAAAAAAAAGAAATAGTCTGGATTTGAGGCAGCAATAATATCACTATTACTCTTTTTTAAAGAGTTCATTCTTTTTTTAAAGTGTATTTATTTTGAGAGAGAGAGAGAGAATGAGGGGAGGAGTAGAGAGAGAGGGAGAGAGAGAATCTCAAGCAGGCTCCATGCTTTCTGCATGGAGTCCAACTTGGGGCTCAAACCCACAAACTGTGAGATCATGATCTGAATCAACATCAAGAGTCAGACACTAAACTGACTAAGCCACTCAGGCTCCCCTCAAGAGTTATTTCGTTTTATTTTCTGCTGGCAGGTAGGGGGTGTGCACACTGTTGGTGACAATGGTGCCTTCCAACTTGGGGCCCAATTCCTCAAAATTTGGCGTCAAGATTCTCAAGTAGTTTACATTATTTCTTCTAGAAAAGGTGAGTATTATGCAAAGTGAGGGTGACAGAAGATTCTTCTCCCCTGTTCCTGATTCCTGCCCCATTTGCAATCTTCACTGTTGTCCTTCTCACTCTCTGTCATGAACAAAATGGTGTGGATGAGCCAAGTATGTTTGTCCTTTTCCTGTTATTGTCCCACCTTCAGCCATTGACCTTGAGGCCCATTCTCTGGCATGTCTGCCACCATTTTTTCTGTACCAACTGGAAGGGGGCTGTGTTCCCACAGAGCCACATGGACTCGTCTTCCAGGACATGGGCTTTAAAGTTTCCGAATACTCCTTCTGGGACCCCAAGAAGCTGTGCGTGGACCCCAACGTGCTTCTCAATGTGGTGGAGGTAGAGGGGCCCTGCTCAGAATCTTCTCCCCACACCTGATTACAGTTTTATTTTCCTTTCCTCCCCTCCACCCCTGTCATCATGAAAGACCTTTCCTAGGCTTGGATTTGCCTGTTTAGTAGGAACCAACATGGAGGATCCCTTCTCCTCCATGGGCCCTGGTACCACTCCCACTTGGTAGGGGAAATGCCTGATGAGACAATGTCTACCTGCAGCAGGCCCCACATGGCTGTATCTTTGTGATCGGGAACACTGGTGACTGCAAGTTGACACAAAGTCAGTGGGCAAGGTTGATGGCCAGCATGAAGGTAAGGCTAGTATCCACCTGACTTTCTTCCCTCTCACCATCCACCATCTCCTCCACCAATCTTGTCCTTTTCCTGTTCTCCTTTCTCCTACAGAGAAAGCAGATATTCCCATTTTTTGACATTCCCTATCAAGGCTTATCCACCGGGGACCTGGAAGAAGATACTAATTTCTTACAATACTTTGTGTCTCAAGGTTTTGAATTCTTCTGCAGCCAGTCTCTGTCCAAGACTTTTGGCATCTATGGTACAGTATGGGGAGAAGGGCAAGGGAAGGCCTAGTGCTCAAATGGTGCCACAGCTATGGCACTAACGATGTATTTGACATCTCTACCATCTGGAGAGAGCCAAGGCCTCCAGGGAGAGCACCATGGAGGCAAATGGGAAGAACACCGAGCTACAAGTCAGGTTCTGTGATATTGTCTCCATTCAGCTACTAAAACTAGCCACTAAAACTGACTCCAGTGAAATCATTTTGCCCCTTTGGGCCTCTGTTTCCTCAGCTATAAGATGAAGGGGTAGGACTTAGTGATCCTTCAAGTGCCTCCCATCTTGAGACACTTACTTATGGCTACTTTTTCTGGAAGAAGAGCCTCTGGCAACTTCCTGGGGCCTGGATAGCTGCTTGGCTAGGCTACAAGTAGGAGGGCCCTGTAGTCCAACCCTCTCTTCTACAAGGTTGGAGGTAGGGTCATAAAGGAAGGCTCTGGTAATGGAGGAGGAGACTGAGGGGCTATCTGTTTCAATGCTGCAGATGAAGGAGTGGGGATCCTGGTCGTGGTGGCACTCAACAACCAGCTCCTGCTATGTGTGTCCTCTCCCAGCTGATGACACTCACCCGGGCCCTGTGGCTAAACTCTCCCAGTAGGGGTGCTCGCATTATCACCTCCATCCTCTGTAACCCTGCTCTTCAGGGAGAATGGTAAGAGCAGAGGGTGGGGGCAGGAAGGGGGATGGCAGAGCCTCTAGACATACCGGTAGACCTGCCAATTCACAGGATTCTTCCTTGCTGCTTTGACTCCATTCATTCGTCAACATTTGCTGAGTACCCACTGTGTACTAATTGTAGAGGCCATGCCAAAAGTTGCCTTACCTTGGGGGAGGGGGTAAGAGGACATTCTTTTTGGACACAGTCCAGTGAATTACTTGAACTCTTTCAGATTGCAGGAGGAGGTTAGACAGCATCAAGGGTTTGCTACTCTGGCAAAATCTGCCTACAAGCCTGCTTGGCTTGCTTTAGTTTATATGGGCTGAAACTCTCCTCCTATTTATAATCATTCCAGATCCCTGGCTCTCCTAGTGTGCCCTCAGGCACTCTGGTTGGGGCTTATGAAGGGAAGAAGAATGGAATGGTAATGAGGAGGTTGAGAGCAGGGGGAGGGTGGAACCTCATACTTTAATTCCTTGCTGTCTTTCCTTTCGCAGGAAGCACAGCCTGAAAGGACTTGTAGAGGACATCATGCTGACCAAGGAAAAGGTGAAGGAGAAGCTCCGGCTCCTGGGAACCCCTGGTTCCTGGGAACACATCACGGACCAGAGTGGGCCCCATAGCTACCTTGGACTCAACTGTAAGTATCTAAGAGGGGGTAGCTCACCCTTTCTGGCCTTGGGCTTATAATTGAGCATTAAACTTCACTGATCTGTCCCTAGCTTCACCTCAGAGTCTGATTCTTTCCTGAGGGAAGTAGAGCTGCTTTAAAGACCCTTCTGGATCCCCAGAAATGCTGACACTCCCTATTCTCTGTAATCCACCCTGGGCTAGAGGAGAGTTAGAGGTGGCCACCTTTGTATCTCAGACCCTGTGATTATCACCAGCTGAACAGGTGGAGTACCTGGTCAAGGAAAAGCATATCTACATCCCCAAGGATGGTCAGATCAACTTCACCTGCATCAATGCCTGCAATATAGATTACATCACTCAGAGCATCAATGAGGCTGTCCTTTCCATCAAGGGCTCACAGTAATGTCTTCAGACAGTCAATGTCTTCTGGCCAGAATAAAAAGCTTTAGTCTTTGCAAAAATTCTGTGCTGATTATTCATTGCTGCAATTCATTTCTCTGCAAAGCACTCTCTCTTTCTGTCTATTTATGAAGCATTGGTCTGGAATCAGCAAGGAAAAAAGGCCCAGAGAGAAAGGGAATGTCTATCTTCATTGACCATCTCATGTTTATTGAACACATACTATATTAAGGCCCTGATTTGGTGGTGTCTTTGTTTGGGTTGTTATACCAAAATACCAACAAATTTGGTGTCTGGTGAAGGCCCACCTCCTGGTTCATAAACAGCATCTTCTAGCTGTAATATCACATTGTGGAAGAAGCAGGGGATCTCCCTAGGGCTTCTTTTATAAGGACATTAATCCCATTTGTGAGGGCTCTGCCTCTATGATCCAATGACATCCAAACACCACCACATTGAAGATTAGGTTTCAACGTGTGAATTTTAAGGTGTCATGAACATTCAGATAATAGTATCTGGGCAACAAAGGGAAAATAAAGAGAAGGCAAAAAAACCCAGGTACAATCTAGTCCTTTTTCTCCAGAACCACCCAGGTGCCTTTTTTTTTTTTTTTTTTTTTTTTTGAGAGAGAGAGCACAAGCAAAGGGAGAGTGAGAATCTTAAGCAGTTTCCAAGCTCAGTGTGGAGCCCATTGTTGGGTTAAATCCCATGACCCTGGGATCATGACCTGAGCTGAAATCAAGAATTGGTCGCTTTGGTAATGCAAGCTGGTGCAGCCACTCTGGAAAACAGTATGGAGGTTCCTCAAAAAAATAAAAATAGAACTACCCTACGACCCAGCAACTGCACTACTAAGCATTTATCCACGGGATACAGGTATGCTGTTTAGAAGGGACACATGCACCCCAATGTTTATAGCAGCACCATCAACAATAGCCAAAGTATGGAAGGAGCCCAAATGTCCATCGATGGATGAATGGATAAAGAAGATGTGGTATACACACACACACACACACACACACACACACACACAATGGAGTGTTACTTGGCAATCGAATGAAATCTTGCCATTTGCAACTACGTGGATGGAACTGGAGGGTATTATGCTAAGCGAAATTAGTCAGTCAGAGAAAGACAAATATCATATGACTTCACTCATATGAGGACTTTAAGAGACAAAACAGATGAACATAAGGGAAGGGAAACAAAAATAATATAAAAACAGGGAGGGGGACAAAACATAAGAGACTTAAATATGGAGAACAGACAGAGGGTTACATGAGGGTTTATGGGAGGGGGGATGGGCTAAATGGGTAAGGAGCACTAAGGAATCTACTCCTGAAATCATTTTTGCACTATATGCTAACTAATTTGGATGTAAATTAAAAAAAAAAATAATAAAACAAGTTAATAAAAAAAAATTGGTCACTTAATCAACTGACCCACCCAGGCATCCCTGCAGGTTCTTCTCAAGATTCCTTTGGTCCTTAGCTTCTAAGGGCTTCTAGCCTCAATGTCAGAAGAACTCTAGAGGAACGAACCCTCGGTGCATATGGGTGGCATGTTTTAACCATTCTCAAAGGTGTTTTAGCATGAGGATAGAATTTATTCCACCAGGTTCTCCCCAACATTCTGAGCCTAAGAAAATAATACTAGTGACTTTTAGATTATATAGGTTAGAAAGCATTGAACTAGCAGAGCAAAACCACTGCCTGTGACCTTTTCTTTTTTTTTTTTTTTAATTTTTTTTTTCAACGTTTATTTATCTTTGGGACAGAGAGAGACAGAGCATGAATGGGGGAGGGGCAGAGAGAGAGGGAGACACAGAATCGGAAACAGGCTTCAGGCTCTGAGCCATCCGCCCAGAGCCCGACGCGGGGCTCGAACTCACGGACCGCGAGATCGTGACCTGGCTGAAGTCGGATGCTTAACCGACTGCGCCACCCAGGCGCCCCTGCCTGTGACCTTTTCTACTAGTGGCTTACATGAGATACAAGGGGTTCTAATGCCCCCAGCCCAGGATTCTGGCAGCATTTGAGGGAGGAATAGTTGTCCTCCCACACTTTGTTTCTAGTTGACTTCAGGACCCCATTTAAAAATTTCTTACTGGGGCGCCTTGGTGGCGCTCCTTGAAACTAGTTTCTGTCTTGATCACCTCTTATTTAGTATCAGATGCCTGATCATTACTCTTTTTTTTTTAATTTTTAATTTTTATTTATTTTTTCCTCAAAATTTTATTTTATTTTTTATTTTTATTTATTTAAAAAAATTTTTTTAACGTTTATTCATTTTTTTGAGAGGCAGAGAGAGTGTGAGCAGGGGAGGGACAGAGAGAGAGGGAGACACAAGATCTGAAGCAGGCTCCAGGCTCTGAGTTGTCAGCACAGTGCCTGATGAGGGGCTTGAACTCGTGAACTGTGAGATCATGACCTGAGCCAAAGTCAGCCACTTAACCGACTAAGCCACCCAGGCACCCCTTTTTAAAATTTTTATTTATTTTTTAATTTTATTTTTTTTAAATTTACATCCAAATTAGTTAGCATATAGTGCAACAATGATTTCAGGAGTAGATTCCTTAATGCCCCTTACCATTTAGCCCATCCCCCCTCTCACAAACCCTCACGTAACCGTCTGTTTGTTCTCCATATTTAAGAGTCTCTTATGTTTTGTCCCCCTCCCTGTTTTTATATTATTTTTGTTTCCCTTCCCTTATGTTCATCTGTTTTGTCTCTTAGAGTCCTCATATGGGTGAAGTCATATGATATTTTTTTTTCTCTGACTGACTAATTTCGCTTAGCATAATACCCTCCAGTTCCATCCACGTAGTTGCAAATGGCAAGATTTCATTCTTTTAGATTGCCGAGTAATACTCCATTGTATATATATACCACATCTTCTTTATCCATTCATCCATCGATGGACATATGGGCTCTTTCCATACTTTGGCTATTGTTGATAGTGTTGCTGTAAACATGAGGGTGCATGTGTCCCTTCGAAACAGCACACCTGTATCCCTTAGATAAATACCTAGTAGTGCAGTTGCTGGGTCGTAGGGTAGTTCTATTTTTAATTTTTTGAGGAACCTCCATACTGTTTTCCAGAGTGGCTGCATCAGCTTGCATTCCCACCAACAACGCAAAAGAGATCCTCTTTCTCTGAATCCTAGCCAACATCTGCTGTTGCTTGAGTTGTTAATGTTAGCCATTCTGACAGGTGTGAGGTGATATCTCAGTGTGGTTTTGATTTGTATTTCCCTGATGATGAGTGATGTTGATCATTTTTTCATGTGTCGGTTGGCCATCTGGATGTCTTCTTTGGAGAAGTGTCTATTCATGTATTTTGCCCATTTCTTCACTGGATTATTTGTTTTTTGGGTGTTGAGTTTGATAAGTTCTTTATAGATTTTGGATACTAACCCTTTATCTGATATGTCGTTTGCAAATATCTTCTCCCATTCTGTTGGTTGCCTTTTAGTTTTGCTGATTGTTTCCTTCGCTGTGCAGAAGCTTTTTATTTTGATGAGGTCCCAGTAGTTCATTTTTGCTTTTGTTTCCCCTGCTTCCAGAGACGTGTTGAGTAAGAAGTTGCTGAGGCCAAGATCAAAGAGGTTTTTTCCTGCTTTCTCCTCGAGGATTTTGATGGCTTCCTGTCTTACATTGAAGTCTTTCATCCATTTTGAGTTTATTTTCGTGTATGGTGTAAGAAAGTGGTCCAGGTTCATTCTTCTGCACGTCACTGTCCAGTTTTCCCAGCACCACTTGAAGATACTGTCTTTATTCCATTGAATATTCTTTCCTGCTTTTTCAGAGATTAGTTGGCCATACGTTTGTGGGTCCATTTCTGGGTTCTCTATTCTGTTCCATTGATCTGAGTGTCTGTTTTTGTGTCAGTACCATACTGTCTTGATGATTACAGCTTTGTAGTGTAGCTTGAAGTCTGGGATTGTGATGGCTCCTGCTTTGGTTTTCTTTTTCAAGATTGCTTTGGCTATTCAGGGTCTTTTCTGGTTCCATACAAATTTTAGGATTATTTGTTCTAGCTCTGTGAAGAATGCTCGTGTTATTTTGATAGGGATTGCATTGAATATGTAGATTGTTTTGGGTAGTATTGACATTTTAACACTATTTATTCTTCCTATCCAGGAGCATGGAATCTTTTCCCATTTTTTTGTGTCTTCTTCAATTTCTTTCATAAGCTTTCTGAAGTTTTCAGTGTATAGATTTTTCACCACTTTGGTTAGATTTATTCCTAGCTATTTTATGTTTTTTTGTGCAACTGTAAATGGGATTGATTCCTTGATTTCTTTTTCTGTTGCTTCGTTGTTGGTGAATAGGAATTCACCTATTCACTGATTTCTGTGCATTGATTTTATATCCTGCAACTTTGCTGAATTCATGAATTAGTTCTAGGAGTTTTTTCGTGGAATCTTTTGGGTTTTCCATATAGAGTATCATGTCATCTGCAAAAAGTGAAAGTTTGACCTCCTCCTGTCCTATTTTATTTCTTTGTGTTGTCTGATTGCAGAGGCTAAAACTTCCAATACTATGTTGAATAACAGTGGTGAGAGTGGACATCCCTGTCTTGTTCCTGACCTTAGGGGGAAAGCTCTCAGTTTTTCCCCACTGAGGATGATATTAGTGTTGGGTCATTCATATATGGCTTTTATGATCTCGAGGTATGATCCTTCTATCCCTACTTTCTTGAGGGTGTTTATCAAGAAAGGATGCTGTATTTTGTCAAATGCTTTTTCTGCATCTATTGAGAGGATAATATGGTTCTTGTCCTTTCTTTTATTTATGTGATGAATCATGTTAATTGTTTTGTGGATATTGAACCAGCCCTGCATCCCAGGTATAAATCCCACTTGGTTGTGGTGAATAATTTTTTTAATGTATTGTTGGATCTGGTTGGCTAATATCTTGTTGAGGATTTTTGCATCCATGTTCATCAGGGAAATTGGTCTATAGTTCTCCTTTTTAGTAGGGTCTCTGTCTGTTTTGGAATCAAGGTAATGCTGGCCTCATAGAAAGAGTTTGGAAGTTTTCCTTCCATTTCTATTTTTTGGAACAGCTTCAAGAGAATAGGTGTTAACTCTTCCTTAAATGCTTGGTAGAATTCCCCTGGAAAGCCATCTGGCCCTGAAATCTTGTTTTTTGGGAGATTTTTGATCACTAATTCAATTTCTTTACTGGTTATGGGTCTGTTCAAATTTTCTATTTCTTCCTGTTTCAGTTTTGGTAGCATATATGTTTCTAGAAATTTGTCCATTTCTTCCAGATTGCCCATTTTTAAAAAATGTTTGTTTATTTTTGAGAGAGAGACAGAGCATGAGTGGGGGAGGGACAGAGAGAGAGGGAGACACAGAATCCAAAGCAGGCTCCAGTCTCTGAGCTGTCAGCACAGAGCCTGATGTGGGGCTCAAACTCACAGACTGTGAGATCCTGACCTGAGCTGAAGTCAGATGCTCAACCTACTGAGCCACCCAGGCGCCCCCAGATTGCCCATTTTATTGGCATATAATTGCTCATAATATTCTCTTATTACTGTTTTTATTTCTGCTGTGTTGGTTGTGATCTCTCCTCTTTCATTCTTGATTTTATTTATTTGGGTCCTTTCCTTTTTCTTTTTGATCAAGCTGGCTAGTGGTTTCTCAATTTTGTTAATTCTTTCAAAGAATCAGCTTCTGGTTTCATTGATCTGTTCTACTGGTTTTTTGTTTTGTTTTGTTTTGGTTTTTTTTTTGTTGTTGTTGTTTTGATAGCATTTATTTATGCTCTAATCTTTGTTATTTCCTGTCTTCTACTGGTTTTGGGTTTTATTTGCTGTTCCTTTTCCAGCTCTTTAAGGCATAAGGTTAGGTTGTGTATCTGAGATCTTTCTTCCTTCTTCAGGACGGCCTGGATTGCAATATACTTTCCTCTTATGACTGCCTATGCTGCGTCCCAAAGGTTTTGGGGTTGTGGTGTTATCATTTTCATTGGCTTCCATATACTTTTTAATTTCCTCTTTAACTTCGTGGTTAGCCCATTCATTCTTTAGTAGGATGTTCTTTAGTCTCCAAGTATTTGTTACCTTCCCAAATTTTTTCTTGTGGTTGATTTCGAGTTTCATAGTGTTGTGGTCTGAAAGTATGCATGATATGATCTCAATCTTTTTGTACTTGCTGAGGGCTGATTTTTGTCCCAGTATGTGGTCTCTTCTGGAGAACGGTCCATACGCAGTGGAGAAGAATGTAATTCCACTCCTTTAGGATGAAATGTTCTGAATATATCTGTTAAGTCCATCTGGTCCAGTGTGTCATTCAAAGCCATTGTTTACTTGTTGGTTTTTTGATTAATCTGTCCAGTGCTGTGAGTGGGGTGTTGAAGTCTCCTACTATTATGGTATTACTATCAATGAGTTTCTTTATGTTTGTGATTAATTGATTTATACATTAGTGTGCTTCCACATTTGGCACATAAATGTTTATAACTGTTAGGTCTTCTTGGTGGATAGACCCCAATTTTTATTTATTTTTGAGAAAGAGAGACAGAGTGTGAGCAGGGGAGGGGCAGAGCAAGAGAGAGGCGCAGAATCTGAAGCAGGTTCCAGGTTCTGAGCTGTCAGCACAGAGCCCGATGTGGGGTTTGAACCCACCAACCGAGAGATCATGACCTGAACCGAAGTTGGACACTCAACCGAGTCACCTAGGCGCCCCACTACTCTTTGTTTAAAGTATTAATGAGTTTAAACTTTTTATTATGAATATTTTCAAACACAGTAGGAAGAATTATATAATGAACCCCCCCTTGCAGCCATATCCACCTTCAATGACCAAATCACGGCCAATCTGTTTCTTCTATCTCTCCAGGCATACCTCCAAATTATTTTGAAACAAACTGTTACATACTTTAATCTGTATTTAGTATGTACTCCTAAAAGACAAGGGCTTCTCTTTTTAAAGTAGCCATAATACCAACATCACACACCTCCAAACCAACAATTACTTCCTATCAACATACATCCAATATATCACACGTCCACATATGTAATATCATTTATCTTCATTCCTGATTGTCCTACACTTGGACTTCTTAAAATAATTTTTTTAAGATTAGTGCTTGTTTTGTTTTTTATGTTTTTAAATTTATTTTATTAAATTTTTAAATGTTTATTTATTTTTGAGAGAGAGAGAGACAGAGCGTGAATGGGGAGGGGCAGAGAGAGAGACGGAGACATAGAATCTGAAGCAGGATCCAGGCTCTGAGCTGTTGGCTCCTAGCTGTCAGCACAGAGTCTGACGTGGGGCTGGGAGCCACAAACTGCAAGATCATGACCTGAGCTGAAGTCGGGCGCTTAACTGAGCCACTCAGGCGCCCCTGTTTTGTTTTTTAAAGATTTTTAAAATATTTATTTATTTATTTTAAATTTACATTCAAGTTAGTTAACATATAGTGCAATAATGATTTTGGGAGTAGAGCGTGATTCATCCCTTAGATATAACACCCAGTGCTCATCCCAACAGGTGTCCTCCTTAATGTCCCTTGGCCATTTGGCCCATCCCCCTACCCTAAACCCATCCAGCAACCCTCAGTTTGTTTTCTGTGTTTAAGAGTTAAAGATTTTTTAAATATTTATCTTTGGGAGAGAAAGAGAACGCGCACGCACGAAAGGCGGGGTGGGGGGGCCCGGGGGGGGAGGGGAAAAGATAGAGGAAGACACAGAATCCGAAGCAGGCTCCAGGCTCCCAGCTGTCAGCACAGAGCCTGATGAGGGGCTTGAACTCACAAACTGCAAGATTGTGACCTGAGTCAAAGTCAGATGCTTAACCGACTGAGCCACCCAGGTGCCCAAGTTTTTTTTTTTTTTTTTTTTAATTTTTAATTTTATTTTTTTACTGTACCTTCCATGCTACTTCCTTGTCTTTCATAGATAACTTTTGTAAATGTTTTATGGTTTATTCTTCTATTTTGTTTAAAATGTAATCAAATGTCTAAGTGCATGTGGGTAAGTATTCCTAACTTTTCTTAAACAGTGGACTACTAAACATAAATAATATCTCACTGGTTAATCTCAAATTGGAATGGTTCAGCTTCAAGAAGTATGAACATTTACCCTTTCCACATTCTGTATGCATCTGGCTTTTATCTCTCCAGACTAGAGTCTAACTTTGTAGTTTGAAGTCCATTCATGACATGAATAACCAGTGAGATTCTAATGAGATGTGTATCTTTGATGAGTCATTTCCTTCTTTGGGAGCTCATTTGATAAATGATAGGTTGGAAAAAAAATAAATGATAGGTTGGAATAAGATTTTCTCAAGATCTTTTCTTATCTGAAAACTTTATTATTCCCCAGACTTCCTTAAATATATATATATGACATTGATATATATATTAAACAAACATTGATATATATAATATATATTATTTTATTTATTTATTATTTATTTATATATTATTTATTTATTTTATATATTATTTATATTTATATTTATACATTATTTATTTATTTATTATTTATATATTATTTTATTATATTTATTGATTATATATATATTATTTTGGGAGAGAGAGCACAAGCAGGGGAGGGACAGAGAGAGAGGGAGAGAGAATCCCAAGCAGGTTTCACACTGTCAGAGAAGAGCCCGATGTGGGGCTAGAACTCAGGAACTGTAAGATCACAACCTGAGCTGAAATGAAGAGTTGGCCGCTCAACCCCCTGAGCCACCCAGGCACCCCTTCCCAGACTTCTTAAATTTTTAAATTTAATTTCTTAAATTACCTTAAATTTTCTTACATTGTCCAGAATGAAACAGAGGATCACCTAAACTTTCTTCTGGCTCTTAAATTCTATAAGACTATGTCAAGCACTTGCCAAGGTGGCTTCTCTAGAAAGCAGCCTTTGGGAATTAGGAAACTTTTGCTCTAAGATATTCCTGTATCATTTCAGTCATCATCCACAGTAAATTTTGAGCCTCCTTTATGTTTTGTATGAGGAACATTTTTAGCTCAGGGGGATACAAAAAGGTATAGGACATTATGAGTTGAGCTGTTTAAATGTCATTAAGAAACACCAGTTCTGACCAATAGCATTTGCTATTAGCTCCAAAGTAAAACACACACACACACACACACACACACACACACACACACACACACTTATTGATATGCAACATATATGACATCAAGAAAAAGAATACCTTGGGGTGCTTGGCTGGCTCAGTTGGTAGAGCATGTGACTTTTGATCTTGGGGTTGTAAGTTCAAGCCCCATATTGAGTGTAGAGATTACTTAAAAACAAAATCTTGAAAAAAATACTTTGATGGAAAAATGGACATAAACAAGCAATTTATTAAAGGACTTAGGATATAAGCAAGAAATGTACTAAAAAGGAAATTTTCAACCTGAAAAAATTGTTGTTCATCATGAATTAAAGAATGCAAACTAAAATAACTGGCAAGAGTGTGGAGAAAGATTCAGCAGACAGGAAGGATGAACAGTTAATCTCATCAGCATTCAAAGGCAGGAAATGAGATAGTCTGTGATAATGCATAGGAATTGAAAAATCAGGAATCAATACGCATTTCTCTGCTTCTCTTTAAGACTGGGAAAGAGAATTAATTGTAATAAGACTGTCTGCCTGTGCTGAGTGCCCATTTGAGGTCAGTTATATGGTTTTCTCCAGCAAAATTCAGCAATTTTTTTTAATTAAAAAATTTTTTAAATGTTTTTATTTATTTTTTGAGACAGAGAGAGACAGAGCATGAACAGGGGAGGCACAGAGAGAGAGGGAGACACAGAATCCGAAGCAGGCTCCAGGCTCTGAACTGTCAGCACAGAGCCCAACGTGGGGCTTGAACCCACAGACTGTTCAAGACCTGAGCCGAAGTCGGATGCCCAACCAACCAAGCCACCCAGGCGCCCCTAATTTAAAAATTTTTTATTTTTTATTTTACAAACACACACACACACACACACACACACACACACACACACACACACAGTACATGAGCAGGGGAGGGGGCAGAAGGAGAGAGAAATTCCCAAGCAGATTCCATGCTGTCAGTGTAGAGCCTGATGTAGGGCTTGATCTCATAACCCTAGGATCATGGCCTGAGCTGAAATCAAGAGTCAGAGGCTCAAACGTCTGAGCTACGCAGGTGCCCCAAAATTCAGCTACTTATATGCAGACTCAGAGAAGGAGGGTAACCCAGTGTGATCAGGCCAGGAATCCTTCAGTAAAGAGTAGGGCAGAGGAGAAAAAGGCAAGAGGGTCATGAGATTTTATAGGCAGCCACTGTTGTCTGGACCCTGGCACCAGGGCTGGCTGTGAAGGAAAGTTAAGACAAGAGGGGAGGAAGTGACGTTGGTGAAAATTGTGCAGTAAGGACCTCTGAAAATTCTCTCCTCTGTAAAAACAATGAGAAACCGGCAACATTGAACAGAAACAACTTTTTCATAATTCTGGAAATTAGTCAAAGGTTTGCAGCCATCCAGGGACTGTTTATTTAAAAAAACCCAGCTGATTCTTTTTTTTTTTTTTTTTTTTAGTTCATTTATTTATTTTGATAGAGAGGGAGCAGGTGGGGGAGAAGCAGAGAGACAGGGAGTGACAGAAACCCAAACAGGTTCTGCACTGCCAGCCTGGAGCCCAATGTGGGGCTCGAAGTCACAAACTGAGAGATCATGACCTGAGCTGAAATCAAGAGTCCGAAGCTTAATTGACTGAGCCACCCTGGAAACCCTTCACTCTTGATTAGAGCAGTGAGGTTTGTGGGGTTTTAAGCTAATGTGTTTGCATCCCCTCTCTCTAGCTCTGCATAGTCTTAAAAACCAACAGTGAGTCAGACCAAGAAAGACAAAAACCATCTGATTTCATTCATGTGTGGAATCTAAAAAAACAAAACAGACTCTTTTTTTTTTTTTAATGTTTTATTTCTTTTTGAGAGAAAGAGAGACAGAGTGTGAGCAGGGGCGGGGCAAAGACAGAGGGAGACACAGAATCTGGAGAAGGCTCCGGGTTCCCAAGGCGGGGCTCAAACCCACGAACCGTGAGATCATGACCTGAGCCAAAGTTGGACGCTTAACCAACTGAGCCACCCAGGCGCCCCACAAAGCAGACTCTTAAGAGAACAAACTGATGGTTGCCAGAGGGGAGGTGGGTCAGAGGGAAGGAGAATATAAAACCAATAAACAAACAAACTTCATGTGGAAATGCAAAGGACCTAGAATAGCCAATTTTGAAAAACAACCAAGTTTGAGGACTAACACTACTTGATTTGAAGTTTTATAAAGCCATACTAATCAAGATGGGTTGGTATTGGTGTAAAGGTAGACCAGAAGAGAGCTTCAGAAATGATCATGCACATACACATGGACAACTGATATTTAATGAAGAGGAAAAAGTAATGCAACGGAAGGGGCTGTCATGTCGGATATCCTATGGAAAAAAAAAAAAAAGAAAAGAAAAAGAAAGAAAGAAGAAAAAAAAGAAAATAACTTCAATCCGTACCTTGCACCATATATAAAATTGAACTCAACATGGATCATAGGCCTCAATGGAAAATGTAAAACCTAAAAATAGAAACTTGTAGAACGCACAGGAGAAAATTTGCGACCTTGGGTTACACAAAGATTTCTGAGATACAATATCAAAGAATGATCCATAAAAGAAAGAAGAGACACATTTGAATTTACCAAAATGAAGCATTTCTGCTATTTGAAATTGTTGACAGAATGAAAAGACAATCACAGACTGAGACAAAATATTTGCAAATCGCCCATCTGATAAAGGACTTGTATCTAGAATATATAAACAACTCTAAAAACTTCATAATAAGAAAACAACACAATTTTTTAAGTGGGCAAAAGATTTGAACAGATACATTGCCAAGGAAAAAATAGATATACACGTGGCAAATAAAGCATATGAAAAGATGCCCAGCGTCAGTAGTCAATAAGGAGTCACTAAGGAAATACAAATTAAATGACTGACCATACTAGGTGTCGGTGAGGATGTGGAAAAACTGAAATTCTCATAGAGTGCTCCTGGGAATGTAAGATGATACTATCACTTTGGAAAACGCTTTGGCAGTTTTGTAAGGAGTTAAACACTACTTACCATATGATACAACTGTTGCTCTATTAGGTATTTACCCAAGCGAAAAAGAAAAACATGTCCATACAGAATCTCGTACATGAATGTTCATGGTGGTTTTATTTGGAATAGCCAATAACCAGAAACAACTGGAATAAATGCTCATGAACAGGTGAATGGATTTAGACAGATTTACAAATTGCAGTATGCCTATAAGATGGAACACTGCTTAGCAATGAAAATAAATCAACTATCGATATACACAACGTGACTGAATCACCAAATAGTTATGCTGGGTAAAAGAAGCTAGACAAAAAAGTGCATACTGTATGATTCCATTGGTATAATGTTCTAGAAAATGCAATCTAAGCCATAGTAACAAAAAGATCAGTGGTGGCCTGAGGGGGAGGGGTTACCAATGGACACAAGAAAACTCTTGGAGGTGGTAGATATGTTCACTACCCTGGTCATAGTGATGATTTCACAGGTGTGTGCATATGTCACAGCATATCAAATGTATACTTTTAAAAAATGTTTATTTATTTTGAGAGAGGGAGAGAGGGTCAGAGATAGAGAAAGAGAGAATCCTAAAGCAGGATCACCAACCTGAGATCATGACGTGAGCCAAAATCAAGAGTTGGTGGCTTAACTGAGCCATCCAGGCATCCCACAAATTGTACACTTTAAATATGTGCAATTGATGATGTCAATTAAAAAAAAAAAGATAGGAGTGATACAAAGTGGAGAGGTCATGGGGGCCAGTCCATTAGAAATCTTGGAAGCAGAGGAATGTAGAAACTGATGGTCTGTGGGTGGAAGTCTAAAATCAGTATTTAGAGGGTTTCCTGGGTGGCTCAGCTGGTCGAGCGACAGACTTCGGCTCACGTCATGATCTCACTCTTCGGGATCTCGCTGTTCTCGGTGGTAGCCCTGCAATGGGCTCTGGGCTGACAGCTGGAAGCCTGGAGCCTGGAACCTGCTTCAGATTCGGTGTCTCCATCTCTCTCTCTCTCTGCCTCTCCCCAGCTTGTGCTCTCTCTCTCAAATAAATAAATATTAAAAACATAAAATCAGTACTTCGATAATGGTGCACTTTACGGTGGAGTTAACATGGGAGGGAATACATTTTCACCTTTTGTTCTTAGGGGACTGTTTTCCTTGTAATCCGGCCCAGGACACTGGAAACATTGGGACTTAGGTTGAGTAAATGTTTGTAAACACATCTGGTTCTTCCAATGAGTCCAGACTGTAGTCATGACCATTACCATCCTAGCTAATGGATGCTGAATGCTCATCTGGAGCTGTACCCTTCTAAGCACTTTACGTCCAACATCTCCTGTCTTGGTGAGCATCGGTAACCTGCCCAATCCGGATCACCCAGCTAGTAAGGGTGCAGGGGTCCATGTGCGCAGGGCCTTCACCCTTCCTAAAGGTGCCGCTGGCCCCCAGTCAGGCTGCTGCCGTCACTCCTTCATTCTCTCCCCCTGAGGGCTCTAGCCTCTAACCCTGAGGAGGTAATAAGCACGCAGAACAGGGCCCAGAAGAAGCCTGCTTCCATGGAGAGGAGCCTCCAGGGTCGGCGCGTGCCGGGCGCCAACTGTAGAGCTCTGCGTCTTGCGGAGAAGGAAGAGCGCACAGCTGCGTCCCCTTGGAGCAGACACTGCGCGCCAGGAAAGCTTGGCGCAGAGAGGCTGGAAGGGCCAGGGAGATAAAGGAACGGGTAGGAGGGACAGACTGGGGCACAGCCTTTCTTAGGACTGGGAAAGCCAGGTGAGAGTACCTGTGGGCCACCAGCTGCTCAGGAGCGGGCGTGGGTGCAGAAAAGCCAGGTTTTGCAGCCGACGCTCGTGGCGGTTTCTGCACAGACCACGGCTCCACCTTTTCTGGTGGCAGTCGAGTTCCTCCCCGGCATTGCTGGCTGGCGGCTAGGACCTGGCTAGCCCTGGCTTCTTCAAGTATCTGGTGTGGGTGTGTGTGTGCTCGGGAGGGAGGATTCCAAAGTGCAGTCATTGATTCACCGCGATCTGCCGTCGGGGAGCTTGATCTTAAAGTGAGTCCGCCTGTGAAGGTGTCTGGCAACTCCGAGGTTCTCTCGTAGGAGCACGCTGAGATTCCAGAGGGTTCTGTTGCATCCCGAGGACGTGCGCGGGAGTGTTTGGCCAGCAGTTTGTGGGGGTGTGTGCTGAGCTTTACCTAGCACTTCTTGGGCTGCCTTCTCCCCTTTTCCATCAGCTTGGGTCCCGGCAAGACTTCGCAGTAAAAGAAAAGGAGGTAGGGGCAGGTCGGCCTTCTCTGGTAAACAGATGGCTGAGGACGTCGCTGAAGGAAACCCAGGCACCGGGGCGCTTCTTCCAGGCCAGGGCCCTGTTCTCCGCAGGCAGAGGCGGCCCCAGGCTCGGCCCTGAATGGGGGGGGGGGGGGGGGGGAAACCTGGAAGGAAACCCCAGGGCGAGGACGCTAAGAAAAACCGAGGATTCTGTGACAGAGCAAGTGTGTGGCCTCCAGGACCACGTGGACCGCGGGGACTGGAGGAGTGACTCACGGCCTGGCTTTGGGATCCCATCTTGGGCGCTGGAGCCAATGAGCAGCCTGACCCACAGGTGGAGCCCAGGGGTGGGAGGGAGGCGTTCTCTACCTAGGCATGTGCCTGGGGCCCTGGGCTAGCCCGGGCTGGGGCTCCTGTCTCCGCCCAAGGACTGGAGGGCGGAGGAAGCCCCACAGCTGAGCCCGGTTGGACTGGGGTGGGGGTGGGGGTGGGAGTGAGAAAGGACTCGGAACTGCTCTTGAGCGCCCCCAGCGGGTCTTCGCCTTTGCTCCCTGTTTCCTCTAGGCCTTCCATGGCAGCCAAATATGTGTACTCGCCCACTCACTCCTCTCCCATAAACCGGTAAGGGGGGGAACTTAACCCTACTCTGTGATATAAGATTTAGGCCTCGTTCTCTCGCTTGTTCACCACACTGCAGCCACACCGGTTTTCTTTCAGTTCTTGGAACATAAATAGGTCTCGCTGTCTCAGGGCCTTTGCACACTCTCATGCCAGGAACACTTTCTCTGCTTTTTGCAAGGTCAGCCCCTTTCTCATCTTGTGGGTCTCACTTCTCAGCTTAAATGCCTCCTCCTCACAAAAGCTTTTATCGCACTCTCCTGCAAAGTAGGGTCTCTGCTCCCCACAAACATATTTATTTCCTCTTTCTTGTTTCCTTTATACCTCCTTGTGTGCACTTTGTGTTTATTTTATTTTATTCTTTGACTTTGACAATTTGATGTAACATGAAACAGGAAACGTATTTGCCCTGTGACCTGTGACCGGCATATAACAAGCTGTCAAATGTTTGTGATAGCACTTTTATTAATTAGTTGACTCCTGGCTCCATAGACAGAGCCAGAAAATGCCTCCTGGGATAGGGCACTCTACCCAGTTCTGTAGAAACCAGCACTTTTGCAGAAGCTCCAAGTTGTCAGTGTGTAAGGTGGGTGCCTAGGTGTAGTCTTTATTCCCTGAATTTTCCCTTAAGAGACCTAAGTCAGTTACCTCTGTAGGGCAGTATTCCTAGGCTCTCATACAGGGTCTGGCACTCCTAGGAACTCAATAAATATGGGACACTGAGTGGGGGTGGGCCTCCCCCCACCTCTGCCTTGGTTCTTCACCATTCTCCCTTTGAAGCAAATTCAGCACATCACACTTTTCTAAAACTGATCTCACACCACGAAGCTGAAACTGTCATGGGGACAGACATTGAATTTACCCCCTATGGAAAACTTTCTCTTTTTTTGGCCTTGAAATGCCAGGATATAACTGAGTAGCATTTTCTTAGAATGCAAAAGATCATTGATCTACCTAAAATCCTTTTTAAGTTTACAAACATGTGTATCTTTTTAAATTAAATTTAAAACTTTAATTCCAGTATAGTTAACATACAGTGTTATATTCGTTTCAGGTGTTCAATATCGTGATTCAACAATTTTATACATTACTCAGTGCTCATCATGATAAGTGTACTCTTAATCCCCTTCACCTATTTCACCCACCCCCCCACCCACCTCCCCTCTGCAACCATCAGTTTGTTCTCTATAGTTAAGAGTCTGTTTCTTGATTTCTCTCTCTCTCTTTTCTTCCCTTTGCTCATTTGTTTTGTTTCTTAGATTCCACATTTGAGTGAAATCATATGGTGTTTTTCTTTTTCTGACTTATTTCACTTAGCATTATACTCAGCTCCATCCATGTTGCAAATGGCAAGATTTTATTATTTTTTATGGCTGAATAATATCCCACTGTGTATATATACCACATCTTCTTTGTCCGTTCATCAGTCGATGGACACTTGGGCTGCTTCCATGATTTGGCTATTGTAAATAATGCTGCAATAAACATAGGGGTGTATGTATCCCTTTGAATTCGTGTTTTTGTATTTTTTGAGATAAATACCCAGTAGTGCAATTACTAGATCATAGGGTGATTTTATTTAAATTTTTTAATTCTTTTTTTTAAGTGTTTATTTATTTTTGAGAGAGAGAGAGCGAAGGAGAGAGAGAGAGAGAGACAGAGCATGAGCAGAGGAGGGGCAGAGAGAGAAGGAGACACAAAATCTGAAGCAGGTTCCAGGCTCTGACCCGTCAGCATAGAGCCTGATGCGGGACTCAAACTCACAAACCTTGAGATCATGACCTGAGCCGAAGTCAGATGCTCGACCGACTGAGCCACACAGATGCCCCTTATTTAAAAATTTTTGAGGAATCTCCATACTGTTTTCCAGAGTGGCTGCACCAGTTTGGATTCCCACCAACAGTGCATGAGGGTTCCTTTTTCTCCACATCCTTGCCAATCCTTTTTTTGTTTCTTGTGTTTTTTAGTTTAGTCGTTCTGACAGGTGTGAGGTGATATCTCCTTGTAGCTTTGATCTGTATTTGCCTGATGATGCATGATGTTGAGCATTTTTTCATGTGTCTGTTGGCCATCTGGATGCCTTCTTTGGAGAAATGTTTGTTTATGTTTCTGCCTATTTTTAATTAGATTATTTGTGTTTTGGGGGTGTTGAGTTGTGTAAGTCTTTATATATTTTGGATACGAACTCTTTATCAGATATGTCATTTGCAAATATTTTCTCCCATTCCGTAGGTGGCTTTTTAGTTTTGTTGATTGTTTTCTTAACTGGGCAGAAGCTTTTTATTTTGGTATAGTCCTACTAGTTTATTTTTGCTTTTATTTTCCTTGCCCCAGGAGACATATCTAGAAAAATGTTGCTACAGCTGATGTCAGAGAAATGACTGCTTGTGCTGTCCTCTAGGATTTTTATGGTCTCATGTCTCACATTTAGATCTTTAATCCATCTTGAGTTTATTTTTGTGGATAGTGTAAGAAAGCGGTCCAGATTCATTCTTCTGTATGTTGCTGTCCAGTTTTCCCAACACCATTTGTTGAAGACACTGTCTTTTTCCCATTGTATATTCATTACTCCTTTATCAAAGATTAATTGGCCATATAATTGTGGGTTTATTTCTGAGTTTCTGTTCTGTGCCCTTGATCTATATGTCTCTCTTTTTTTTTTTTAACATTTATTTATTTTTGGGACAGAGAGAGACAGAACATAAACGGGGGAGGGGCAGAGAGAGAGGGAGACACAGAATCGGAAACAGGCTCCAGGCTCCGAGCCATCAGCCCAGAGCCTGACGCGGGGCTCGAACTCACGGACCACGAGATCGTGACCTGGCTGAAGTCGGACGCTTAACCGACTGCGCCACCCAGGCGCCCCTATAGGTCTCTTTTTGTGACAGTACCATACTGTTTTGATAACTACCACTTTGTATTGTAACTTGAGTCTGGAATTGTGATAAGTCCAGTTTTGTTTTCCTTTTTCAGCGTTGTGTTGGCTGTCTTTTGTGGTTCCATAGAAACTTTAGGGTTGTTTGTTCTAGTTCTGTGAAAAATGCTGTTGGTATTTTGATAGAGATTGGATTAAATCTGTACGTTGCTTTGGGTAGTATGGACATTTTAACAATATCTGTTCTCCCAATCCATGAGCATGGAATGTCTTTCCATTTCTTTGTGTCTTCCTCAATTTCTTTTATCAATGTTTTATAGTTTTCAGAGTATAGGTCTTTCACCTCTTGGGTTAAGTTTATTCCTTGATATTTTATATTTTTGGTGCAATTGTAAATGGGATTTTTTTCTTAATTTGTCTTTCTGCTGCTTCATTATTAGTGTATAGGAGTGAGACAGATTTTTGAACATTGGTTTTGTACCCTGTAGCTTTACTGAATTAATTTATCAGTTGTGGCAGTTTTCTGGTGGAGTCTTTAGGGTTTTCTATATATAATATCACATCGTCTGCAAATAGCGAGACTTTTACTTCTTCCTTACCAATTTGGATGCCTTTTCTCCCCCTTATGTTGTCTGAATGCCATGGCTAGGACTTCTAGTACTATGCTGAATAAAAGTGATGAGAGTGGACTTCTTTGTCTTGTTCCTGATTGTAGGGGGAAAGTTCTCAGTTTTTCTCATTGAGTAGGATGTTCACTGTGGGTTTTTCATATATGGCATTTATTATGTTGAGGCATGTTCTCTCTAGACCTACTTTATTTTTTAATCACGAATGGATGTTGTGCTTTGTCAAATCTTTTTTCTGCATCTATTGAAATGATCATATTGTTTTTATCCTTTCTCTTATTCATGTGATGCACCGTGTTGATTGCTTTCTGGATAGTGAATCACCTTTGCAACCCAGGAATAAATCCCACTTGATCGTGGTGTGTGATTTTTTTCTAATGTATTGTTGAATCCCGTTTGCTAGTATTTTGTTGAGGATTTTTGCATCTATGTTCGTCAGAAATATTGGCCTGTAGTTATCTTTCTTCGTGGTATATTCATCTGCTTTTGGTATCCCACATGGCAAACTTAGTGAATTCCCTATTAGACCTCCCTGTTCCCTCAAAGTCCCTGGCTGATTACCAGCTCATTTTCCTCCCCTTCCTCTCTCCTATTTATGCCTCACAAATTTCTTAATGATCTTGAGCAGCTTAGTTCAGACCCCAAGCTTATACTCTCCGCTCCACAGAGTCCAGTCATTAGAAGGCGGCTCAGAAAGCACCTCTTGTTACTGGAGCGCACCCCCTGGGGGTATCATCTCCCTCTACACACACCTGAGCAGGTTATTTCGTGTTTCCCCAGTGAAAATGGATTTCCCTGGAGGGGGCTGGGAGGACGTAGGGTATGTTCTGTACTTAAGAAAAGTACAGGTGCCTGAGTGGCTCAGTTGGTTAAGTGTCTGATTCTTGGTTTCAGCTCAGGTCATGATCTCACAGTTTATGAAATGGAGCCCCGCATCAGGCTCTGTGCTGACAGTGCGGAGCCTGCTTGGGATTCTCTCCCTCCCTCTCTCTCTGCCCCTCCCCTGCTGTGTGCTCATGCTCTCTCCCTCAAAATAAATAAACATTTAAAAATAAATAATCTTTTTTTTAAGTGAGCTTTTCTTCATTTTATTACAATTAAAACAACAAGGGATAGCCTACTGGTCAGGAGGAAGGGCTCTGAAGTGAGGCAGACCTGGGTTCAAATCTGTGTTCTGACCTTGGGAAAATTACCCATTATTCCTAAGGCTCTGTTTTCTCCTTTGCAAAATGAGGATTAAAATACCCACTTTGATGAGTTGTGCTGAGGATGAATAAGGTCATGTCTGAAAAGAGCATAATAAGTGCTCAATAAGAGTTATTATTAGCAGGAATCTTCCAGAAGGTTCTATGGTGACTAAAGTCACTAGGTGAGAACTCAAAGAGCCACCCAAGGCCACACTGGGGGGTAAAAAAAGGCCTCTGTGTAGCCTCCTTATCTCTCTGGCTTCCCAGGAATATTGGCAGATTCTAACCCTCCCCTCATGATTCCACTTCAATCTTTTTTCCTAGCTCTTTGCTCCAGTTTTCCTTCTGTGATGTCCTTGCCACTCTTTGATGTTTTCCCTCACTCAATCCACACTGTGGTCAAAACAAGGCATGTTGGGCAACATGTAGTTCACAGCCATAGGCTGTTCAAGGAAGGAGCTGGATAAATGAAATCTCCAAGGGTGGGTGTCGGTGGTTGGTGGCTTTTAGGCTTTTCTGGGCTAGGGACCCCTTTGAGAATCTGAGGAAAGGTAGAGAATGTCTCTCTGTCCCTCCACACACACACACACACACACACACACACACACCCACATGCACTCCCACAAGCACATACAATTTGCATACAATTCCAGGAGTTCTTGGACTCAGGGAACCCTGTCCAGTGCCCCGGAGGGATCCCCGGGACCCAGGCAGCCCAGATGCCCACTCTTTAACTCCTTCCTGGGCAGACTCTTCACAGAGCTGTAGCAGCAGAAAAATGGGCAAACCTCAACTCTTTTCTCTTTTCCTGCCTTCTCTTTGTCAGAAGGAACTAAAACTGCCTTAAGGAAGGGAGAAACAAAAGTGAAATAAACCAGCGTTGAAACATAGCCTGTGGGAAATTGAGAGATGGCTAAGCTGATGGAGTAGATTTTGTGAGCTCCATGAAGATTCATGGTGTCAATTAGGGAAAAGAAAAAAAAGTATGACACGGGGCACCTGGGTGGCTCAGTCAGTTGAGTGTCTGACTTTGGCTCAGGTCATGATCTCACGGTTGAGTTCAAGCCCCCCATCAGGCTCGCTGCTGTCAGCAGGAGCCTAATTCGGATCCTCTGTCCATTTCTCTCTGCCCCTCCCCTACTTGTGCTCTCTCTCTTTTAAAAATAAACCTTAAGGGGCGCCTGGGTGGCTCAGTCGGTTAAGTGTCCGATTTCAGCTCGGGTCACGGTTTCACGGTCCGTGGGTTCGAGCCCCGCGTCGGGCTCTGGGCTGATGGCTCAGAGCCTGGAGCCTGCTTCAGATTGTGTCTCCCTCTCTCTCTGACTCTCCCCCGTTCATGCTCTGTCTCTCTCTGTCTCAAAAATAAATAAACGTTAGGGGCGCCTGGGTGGCGCAGTCGGTTGAGCGTCCGACTTCAGCCAGGTCACGATCTCGCGGTCCGTGAGTTCGAGCCCCGCGTCAGGCTCTGGGCTGATGGCTCGGAGCCTGGAGCCTGTTTCCGATTCTGTGTCTCCCTCTCTCTCTGCCCCTCCCCCGTTCATGCTCTGTCTCTCTCTGTCCCAAAAATAAATAAACGTTGAAAAAAAAATTTTAAAAAATAAATAAATAAATAAACGTTAAAAAAATTAAAAAAAAATAAACCTTAAAACAAACAAACAAAAAATGTATGACAATGCAGAAAAACTTGAGATATGAGAGGGGACGGGAAGGTTGGAAGGGGGGGAAGGCTGATGTCAAAAATGTTACCAGGGTTAAGATGAAAACAGTTCTGGACACTGTGAATTACTTACCCCTACTAAACTGTACACTTGAAAATGTAAATTTTATGTTATGTGTGTTTTGCCACAATTTTTGAAAAAATTACCGGGGGTCGCCTGGGTGGCTCAGTCGGTTAAGCCTCTGACTCTTGATTTTGGCTCAGGCTGTGATCTCATGGTTCGCTGGATTGAGCCCTGTATCAGGCTCTGTGCCGACAGTGAGGAGTCTGCTTGGG
>NW_024412376.1:6613333-6709545 GCF_014898765.1 Herpailurus yagouaroundi
CTGTCTCTCAAAATAAATTAAAAAAAAATTTTTTTTAAGACACTAGGCAACATGTCCCTTATGAGAACTTTTAGGGGTCTACCACCCTACCGGACTCGAGGCAGTTGACCACCTCTTCCTACCAGGAAGTGCAAAAGTCAGTGACAGAACTCGGGTCTAGGACCCCCTTTATGGATGGTAGGTGGGTGTTGGGGGGATGGTTGAGGTGGTGCTGGTGAGGGAGTTAGGGTAAAGCTCTGGGAAATTGGTGGGTTTTGACAGGGGAGGGGTGGCGTGGAGGAGGCAGGGGTGGTGGAGGAGAGGGTGTAAACCTGGCCTGTGGTGTGGGGGGTGGGATCCTGCCCCCTTTCTGTCTTTTCTGAGCCTCTCCCAGTGAGGGGGACACCTGTTCCACCCCAAGCAGGAGTCTGCGAGGCTCACACACGGCGGCTCTCTCCGGTTTCCTGACTTTGGAGACAGCAGGTGGTGCTGTTTAGTAAACTTGGGAGGCGAGGAGGGGAAACCTGAACTTTTCACGTGAGAAGGCGTCTCTACCCTGGTGACTCTCTCCCTTCCAGCGGCCACAGCAGAGGAGGGTGTGGGCGATGGGAAGCATCTTCCTCCTTGAGCTTCTTTAGAGCTCCTCAGCTGGCCCAGGGAGGAGGGAGGGCTGAGATCTGTTCTCTTGTGTGTTTCCCACGTGCGCTGGTATTCCAAATGTCTTTGGAATGTGGCTCAGGTGAAATCCTGGGTGGTGGCCACCGGTAGTTTGTCTGGGAGGGGTAAAGAAATTCAGAGGCTTTCTTACACACCCCTTCGTCAGCCTTGCTGACTCACCCTGTCCCCAGCTGAGGGTAGCTTCGATGGCTTTGCCCGCTCCTCTCGCTCTTGGGATTCCCGTCTCCGAGAAAGCTCAGAGTGCTCTTAGGGGTCTGGGACTCCACAGTAAAACAGACCAGACACTTGGGAAACATCTCTTCAATTGTAGCTTTAAATTTCAGGCTTCTATCCAGTGAGCTCAGGTTCCAGAAAGCATCCATGGGGACTAGTTAGTGAACTGGGTGCTTTCTGCTGAGCTGGGGCATTGGGTTAGGTAGGAGGTCTCCTTCTATCCAGTGAATCTGGACTTGATTGTTTCACTGGGCTTTGTCCCCAACAATGGTAGGATTCTGGGGAATGCAAACACAACACTGGTTTGACAGCTTCAGCAAGTTTTAAAAAGCCCAACACACCAAAGCCCCGTGTGCCTTTGGGACTCCACATTGCCAGTCTCGCTCTTGATAGGCTTTTATGTCCCTACCCTTGTTTTTCCTCTGCCACACCTTACCGTGGTGTTCTCATTTGATGCTGTTGAACTTCACTTACGGGATTTTGTAAATGGTCTTAAGTCCTTTTTGAGACGGGGCAGGGTACAAATAAATAGAAAGAAAAACACGACTCTGAAAGGTCAGATGTTTTGATATTGGCTAAACCTTGGGCTAATATAAGAAAATGACCGCACTCCTTACTGACCATAACATCCAGAATCTTCCACGACTCACGGAAGAGAGAGGATCTCCTCATGGAAAGAGGTGACAGGACCGCACAGGCTTAACTTTTGACTCCTGGCATTCCAGATGCCTCTCCCCCTTAGCATCTTTCCAGGGTTGCTACTGTTACCACTAGGCTTTGGGGTGGGGTGAAGGCTGGGGATTGCTGTGACATTAACCATTTGCCACTGTGGACTCATGACCTTTCCCTAATACTCCCTACAGAGCCCCTGAAGCTCTAAACTCATAAGACCGGAACATTTGAAATGACCTAAAAAAGTCTATTAGATGAGCAAAACGTAAGCAGAAAATAACATGAAACTAAGTCATCCGAGCGATAGTTCATGATTTTTTATTTTATTTTCCATTACGCACCACATGGTGACCTCAACATTCAGACGAAGGCCGATCAGGACAGTGGTCATATTTTCATGCCAGCTACAAACCTAAGTAATTCTCAAACTGCAGGACCCTCTGTTCCCCTTCCTCAAAAGGGTGGTCCTTCTAGCACCCCTGCCTAGAGCAACTTTCAAGCCAGATGATGCTTCGTAACTTCCAGCACCAATCTTGCCTTTCAGTTTTAACTCACGCCTCCACCTCCACCCCCCAATGGTCCCTCCCCCCACCGCAATGTAGCTCTACCAAATACTTAGAAGTATCTCCCTGCCTTCTCTGACGTGTTTCAGTCAAAGGTGTGTGGTCAGAGGCATCTAAGTGTTGAAAAGCCATTTTTACTATCAAATTGGATTCCAAAACATCTTGGAGATGTAAGAGACCATTTATAGCCATTCATACAGAGTACTCAGGCTGGGAATGATTAAACGACGTGCTGAAGGTCCCAGAGCTAAAGAGTCTAAACTAAGATTTATGCCTATTGTTACCCAGACCACTCTGTTTCTCTTGGAGATTGGCCTCTTGCACATCTAAACAGAAGTGTGATCGTGACTGGGACTTTCTTACAGAAGAAGATGATATTATGTCGATGCAAACACATATGCATATATACACAGGCAAGGTAATGGAATTAGGAATGCAAGTAATAGAGGAATGATTATTTGTGCTATGTGCACAATTTTAACTGTTTGTCCTGAGTGTCTTAAGGACAAATGCGGACCCCTAATAAATGAAATGAATGAATGAGACTGAGGGAGAAAAAAAAAATTAATTTTGTGCACTGAATGCAGAACTCTAGGGCAAACAATGAAATTTAGGCAGGGTCCTACCCTCTAGAAGTTCTTGCAGGGTAGACATATGCTTCAATAATTCTAATATAAAGCCGACTTGGATCAATACTCTCACAATTTAATGAGGAGTTTAGCGTCACAGTATGTGAAAAAAATAGTAACTCTAACAAACAACGAAACTTATCAGCAAGTACCAGCAAATTGCCTGTGTGCAGGTATGTCGTAGGTGTGCATAATCCATGCGTACAGATATGTAGTAGCTGCCCACAAACATGTTGGTTTTCAGTGTATTGCAAGTGTGCAGTAAATTTGGGATGAATTCTTGTACAACTTCCAGCCCCGCTTTATGCACACAAAGATACTTCCTGGTATGTCTCTTATCCCTTGGTTCGGTTCTAGGTCTGATGAAGAAAATACATTTCCAGGCCAGACCTCTCCTCTGAGTTGCAGACTCGTATATCCATTTACCATCCTCTTGGGTGTTTCAAAAGCACCCAAAGCTCAACATGAAAATAGCACCTGATCCTGCTTCCAGGATTCCCTGTCTCAGTCAATGGCATCATCGTGTGCACAGTTAGGCAAGCCAGAGGCCGGGAGCCAGAATATAATCTTCCTAAGGGCAGGGACCTGGCCTGGCTTGTTTTCTGCTGTGTCTTCATGACCTAGAACAGAGCATGGCACAGAGTGGGTATTGACTGAGTTCTGTGGGATAACTGCCTGCGCTCATTTTCCTCCATCCCCACCATTACCATTCAGTCCAGGCTGCCGTAACTTCTCGCCGGCACTGCTGCAAGAGCCTCCTGACTAATATTTCTATATATCTTCCACTCTAGCCAGTGATCGTTTCAAAACAAATCTGAATCTAAGGCAAGCGTTCTTGCCGTGGCCTCTGAGGTCATACATGGTATGCATCCTATGACTCTTCTAGCCTTGTCTCATATCACGATCACCCTTGCTTTTGAGATCCAGCCAAGTAGCCTTTTTTACACTGCTTATCATTGCTCGCTCTGTCCTGCCACAGGGCCTTTGCACGTATTGCTTTCTCTGCTTGGAACATTCTTCTTCTCTTTACCCACTTAATTTCTACTCATCCTCCTGATGTCACTGTCAGAGCTTAAAGTACTAGTTCCTGTGTGTCCCGATGTCAAATGTATTTGACAGAAAAATCGTAGTCAAAATAGCTTGAAAAATAAAAAACTGCTGACAAGAGATAGCTCCATAGCACTTGTCATGGTTTCATTTTTACATTTGTCTGCATAATTACTTTCTGCATGAAACTACGTTTTTGTCTGTCTTCCTGTATGAAGACAAGGATCTAGTTGAGGACCATTAAAACATAAGCCAACCTTTCTTTTTCTTCATGTATTTTTGGAAAGTACCATTAAATATATTTACCTGTATTCTTTTTTTCTATTGGATATACATCTTCAGAAGATTACTAATGTTTGATTAAAATATCCCAGGAAGCTTTTCTCTCAGTGAGTTCCTCCTTAGTTCATGAATGCTATGGGATTGTTTAAGTGTCGTTCATCCTGGAGACAGGCTATGGACATTTAGAAGATAGAGCTTTTGCCTGTGATATCAGGATTCAATAAAATCAAGCAAAGAGGGCTCAACCAAGTTATCTTCTCCACTGTATATCTTCTCTTTTCTTGAAAGTTCCCAAAATGGGTAAGTTGACGGAATCTTACATATTATTCAGATGATTAGAATCACTCAGGCAGACTAGGTGTTTCAAACAGAACCTGTAAATATAAGAATTATATGATAAGGAAGGATTATAAATCCAATTAGGGAAGAGTCAGGTTATTCAACAAATTCCGTTTGAATATTTAAGTAGCACTTTGTGGGAAAAAGTAAAATTTATCTTTAAACCACATCATATACTAATATAAGTTCCTGAAAGATTAACATGTAAAATGGTAAAAACTTAGGCCAAAAAAGGCTGTATGAAAACCTAAGTGAATCGCACATCCAGAGGAAGACATTCTAAGCTTGAGAGCAATGGAAAACATGACTTTCATCCCCCCGAGAGAAAATGTTTGACTACATGAAAATGAAAAATTAATGACGAAGTTAAAAGGTAAACAACAAGGGGACTCTGGGTGGCTCAGTTGGTTGTCTGACTTCGGCTCCGGTCATGATCTCATGGTTCATGAATTTGAGCCCCGCGTCAGGCTCTGTGCTGACAGCTCAGAGTCTGGAACCTGCTTCGGATACTGTGTCTCCCTCTTGTGTCTGCCCCTACCCCTGCTCACACTCTGTCTGTCTCAAAAATAAATAAACATTAAAAAAAAAAAAAAGGTAAACAACAAAATGGGGGAAAAAATAGGCTATCAGAAACTGTGCAAAGGGTCAATGTCTGTATTACATAAGGACATTTATAAATCAGTAACCAAGTGCTAAGACCCCAGTAAAGAAATTGGGCAAAGGATACGAACAGACACTTCGAGTGTAAGATAAAATAATTGATTTGACGCGCAAGAAAATATTCAAACTTGCTAGAAATCAGGGGCGCCTAGGTGGCTCAGTCGGTTGGGCGTCTGACTTCGGCCCAGGTCATGATCTCGCAGTCTGTGAGTTCAAGCCCCGCATCCGGCTCTGTGCTGACAGCTTGGAGCCTGGAGCCTGCTTCAGATGATTCTGTGTCTCCCTCTCTCTCTGCCCCTCCCCTGCTCATACTCTGTCTCTCTCTCTCTGTCAAAAATAAGTAAACATTAAAAAAACAATTAAAAAAAAACCCCAAACTTGCTAGAAATCAAAGAAATGCAAACTGCCTATTTTGCAGTCGCATAAATGCAAAAATTACCATTTTAACCTATCAAATTAACAGAAATAAAAAGTGTATTATACTCAGTATTGGAGAAGGATGGATGAAATAGCTTTTCATCCAATACATTGCTGTGGGGAAGTGACATTCATCATTATGTATAACGAATATTAAAAATGTTCACAACTTTTGATCCATTTCCCAGAATGTATCATTAGGAAATGTGTTAAGGAAGTAAGTCTAAATATAAGCAGTGTTTTATGCACAAAGATTTTCATGGAAGTATTACGTATAGTATTATGTGTGGTAAGAGGGAGATCGCTAAAAAACGAGGGGACATTCACATAATGAAATTAAACCACCATTGGAAATTAAGTATATGAAATTTTCCAGTAAAATGAGAAAATGTGGGCAAAATGGGATACAAAAGTGTGTGCACCATATACTCTCAACTACATAAAAGACAAATGAGCAGAGAGAAACACCGGGAAGAAATACACTGAAACAGGAACAAAACAAGTCATTATTTTTCCAAGGTAGAATATAAGTGAATTTTTATTTTTACTTGTTTCTCTTTGTTTTCAAGATTTCCTACGAACCAATCCTCACTCCCTTCCTGTGGGAAAACAGAGGCCATGCCATAAAAACGAATCAAGTACTGACACAGGCTATGATCTGGACGAATCTCGAAGACACGAGGCTACGTGTAAGAAGCCAGACACAAAAGGCCACATATTGTATGATTCCATGTACATGAAACGCAAATCTACAGAGACAGAAAGCAGATTAGCGTTTGCCAGGGGCCGGGAAAGAGGAATTGGACTGATTGCTCATAGGCATGGGGTTTCTTTTTTGGGTGATGGGAATGTTCTGGCATCAGTGGCGATGGTTACACAACACAGCGAAGATACTAAAAAACCACTGCACTGCACATTTGAAAATGGCTAATTTTAGTTATGTGAATTATATCTCAAATAAATAAATAAAGCTTGATATTAAACAAAGACAGAAACCGAAGTAAATGAGGGCTTTAGGTGAAGAACTAAAAGTCCATTTTCAAATGGTCATCTCTGCATTCTCAAGGGAGCCTCTCACTTTTTCCTGATAGGCGTCAAGGACCTCACTGGGTGGTGCATAGTTCAGAGAAGAAGACAAGGAAAATGAGGGGCGCCTTGGTGGCTCAGTCGGTTGAGCAACCAACTCTTGATTTCAGCTCAGGTCACGATCCTAGGGTCGTGGGACTGAGCCCTGCGTAGGGCTCTGCACTGAGTGTGAGCCTGCTTAAGATTCTTCTTCACTCTCTCTTTCCCTACCCATCCCTCTCCCCCACCATGCTCCCTGCCCCATCCCTCTGTTCTCCCCATGCCCCTCTTTCCCCCCACCATCTCCCTCTCTCCTCCTACCGTCCCTCTCTCTCCCTCCCCCCTGTCCCCCATTTATCTCTTCCCACCCCACCACCTTCTCTCCCCACTCTCCCCCCGCCCCCGTGCTCTTTCTCTCAAATAAAAAGTAAAAAAATTGAAAAAAAGAGAGGAGGAAGACCAAACATTGCTTTGTGTTTTTAAGATTAAAAAAAAAAATTTTTTTTTAACATGAGACAGAGCACCGTGGGGAAGGGGCAGAGAGAGAGGGAGACACAGAATCTGAAGCAGGCTCCAGGTTCTGAGCTGTCAGCACAGAGCCTGATGCGGGGCTTGAACCCGCGAACCGTGACATCATGACCTGAGCCAAAGTTGGACGCTTAACCAACTGAGCCATCCAGGCACCCCTTTTAAGATTTTATTTTTAAGTAATCCCAATGTGGGGCTTGAGCTTACAACCCTGAGATCAAAAGCCATGTGCTCTACCCACTGAGCAAGCCACGTGCCCCAGGATCAGAGAGACTTTACAAATTGTGAATGGCTATTAAAAATGAAAATGTAAAGTGATACTGTTTACAATAGAATCAAGAACATCAAATACCTAGGAATAAACCTAACAAAAGATGAACAAGACCTACACAGAAAACTATAAACATTGAGGGAAATTAAATTTGAAAAGGGTATATCTTGCACATTGTTTAGAAGATTCAATATTATAAGGATATTAAATTTCCCCACATTGATCTATAAATTCAATGCAATCTCAATTGAAATTTGAGCAAGTTTTTGTTGTTGTTTTGTTTGGTCTTGTTTTGTTTTAGAAATGAACAAGTTGATTCTAAAATGAACATGAAAATGCAATGGGCCAAGAATAGTCAAGAAATCTAGAAGGAGGAATGACAAAGCTGAAGGCTTTACATTAGTAGATATCAAGAACTATTAGAAAGCTATAATAATTAAGACAGTGTGGTATTGGCTCAAGAATAGACGAATAGACCAATGGACCAGAATAGAGGTCAGAAACAAATCTGACATAACTGTGACAGTGAAGAGCTAGGTTTTTCAATAAATGGGGCTGGGTCTATGGGATATATTTGTGAAAAAACTAAAAAAGAATCTTGATTCTTATCTGATACTATATGGTAGGAAAAATTTATGCTTCCGTGGAAAACTGCATTTTTGTAGCATACCCTCTGGGTTATCTGATTGTGATTTTATGGCAACTATTTTATAACTCTGTAACTTGTAGATAACTGATAGCAAAGCAAAATTCATGAAAATAAATTCTGTCTCATGGAGGGATACCATCTCCCCCAGAGAAAAATTTATTTTGCCTCAATTTGCATATTCATTTCAATATTCCTGATCTAGCAATGTGTCTGTTCTTTGGACTTACCTTTGAACAGGTTGAAACACCTTGCCAGTTTTGCTTCTTTATGAATTAAATAAAATTTTAACATGTTTATTTTCTTTTTAATGCTTATTTTAAATGCATAAATTTTTTCATGCTTATTTATTTTTGAGAGGGAGAGTCAGAGTGTGAGCAGCGGAGGGGCAGAGAGAGGGAGACACAGAATCCGAAACAGGCTCCAGGCTCTGAGCTGTCAGCACAGAGCCCGACACGGGGCTCATACTCACGAACAATGAGACCATGACCTGAACCAAAGACAGACGCTCAACCGACTGAGCCACCCAGGCGCCCCTACATGTGTTTATTTTCGTATGTGTATGAGTGTCATGATTTTATGTTTTAAAAATTTTTTTTAAGTTTATTTATTTGAGAGAGAGAGTGTGTGTGCTCACATGTGGGGGAGGGGCAGAGAGAGAGGAAGAGAGAATCCCAAGCAGAGATCCACTGACAACAAGAAGCCCGATGCAAGGCTTGATCCAGTGAATGTTGAGATCATGACCTGAACTGGAATCAAGAATTAGAGTCTTAACTAACTGAGCCACCAGGTGCCCCATGATTTTATCTTAAAAAAAAAAAAAAAATTATCTTTTAACAATACATGCAGATTAATTCCAGATGGCTAACGAACCTAAATGTGAAAGGTAAAGCAATAAATCTTCTAGAAGATTATAAAGGAGAATATATTCATGACTTTGGGGGCAGCAAAGATTTCGTAAACAGGACACAAAAGCACTAACCATAAAAGAAAAGATGAATAACTCAAATTTCATTAAAACTAAGTACTTTTTACCCAGGAACACCACTGAGAGTGAAAAGGCAAGCCACAGAGTGGGAGAAGATATTTGCAAAGCATTTTTATGTATTACATATATAAAGTATTATATATTATATGTATGATATGATAGAAATATATGTTATATATATTATGTAACAATACAAATATTTATTACAAATCAATAAAATAGATAACAGAAAAGAAAAATGGACAAAAGACCTGAATAGCACATCACAAAAGACCATATCCAAATGGCTAATAAACAAGTGCTCAACCTCACGAGTCATCAGGGAAATACAGACTAAAACCACCGTGCATCTCCCAGAAGGGCCACAGACAAAAGATTGACGATGCCAAGGTTGACAAAAATGTGGAGAAACTGGATCTCTCGAACAGCACTGGTGGGAGTATAAATTGGTGTAACTGCTTTAAAATATTATTTGGCAATATCTCCGAGTGCTAAACATATACCCAACCCTACGACCTGGCAATTCCATTCTTAGGGGTGTGTGTGTATGTTTATGTACATGTACAAAAAGACACATGAGAATGTACAGCAATTTATTCTTAATAGCTCTTTGTTGGTTTCCCGTGGCTGCCATAATGAACTACCACAAACTCAGTGGCTTAAAACAGTAATTAAATCTCTCTCTGTTGTCTCTGGAGCTCAGAAGTCTGAAGTCAAGATGTCAGGGCTACACTCCTTCCCGAGGCTCTAGAGGAGATTCTGTTCCTTGCCTCTTCCAGCCGCCAGTAGTGGCTATGGGCATTCGTTGGCTTGTGGATGCCTTTGCCTCTTCTCATGGCCTTGGCCCCTTCTGTATAACCTCTGTGACTCATTCCTTTAAGAACGTCTGTCATTGGATCTAGGGCCCACTTGGACAATCCAGGATGATCTCCTCATCTCAAATCCTTAATTATATCTGCAGAAACACATTTTCTAAACAAGTAGCATTCACAGGTTCCAGGGATTAGGACGTGCATACATTGGTTTTTTTTGGTGGGGGGGAGAGCGTCATTCAACCCACTACAAGCCATGTCTATCAACTGTAGAATGAAAAATAAATTGTGATATATTGCTATAAAACAATAAAGGTGAACAAATTACTATACACGAACACCACTGGTGACTCTCGTAATACTGAGTGAAAGGAGCCTGACTCCAAATAAATACCTAATGTATGATTCATTTATACAATGTTCAAAAATAGCAAGACTAATGTAGAAGACAGAACCTGGGATGGTGGTAGGTACCTTATGGAAAGGAGGGGACCCAGGGACTGAGACGGACTCTAGCATGTTTTCTGCAGGTGTGGATACTGTCCTGTTTCCTGATCTGGGTGCTGAAGACTCACCAAGCTGAACGCTTTTCTGCACTTTTCTGCTGATAATGTTTATAGTACATTTTCCTTTTCACCTTCTTTCCTTTACTGTGGCTGTGGTTTAAAAAAAAAATCTGTTTCTATGTTATACATTTTCTTCTATTTTCTGAATATATTAGATTCCAATACCTGTGTTTATGAAAAATTATGAATGGAGGCACCTGGGTGGCTCAGTTGGTTAAATCTCTCAGTCTTGATCTCAGCTCAGGTCTTGATCTCAGAGTTGTGAGTTCAAGCCCGGTGTTGGGCTGCAGCTGGGCATGAAGCCTACTTAAAAAAAATAATATATATATATATTAAAAAATTTTTTTTAACATTTATTTTTGAGAGAGAGAGAGAGAAGAAAGGGCAAAGAGAGAAGGAGACACAGAATCCGAAGCAGGCTCCAGGCTCTGAGCTGTCAGCACAGAGCCCAATGAGGGGCTCAAACCCACGAACTGAACTGTGAGATCATGACCTGAGCCAAAGTCAGATGCTTAACCAACTGAGCCACCCACGTATTCTGATTATTGACAATATTTTCTTTCTCATTTCCCCAAGGTGGGCAGAGATTTCATCAGAGCGACTATAAGGGCAGGTAAGAAGAGGGTACTTAAAGATAGGACCTGGTTTGAACCTGGTTCAAAAGGTTGCCTCCTAGAGGGAACCCCTAGGTAAGGAGCTTTATTCTGGCTGTGCTCCCCACCCCCAACCTTGGACTTAGTGAACTGTCAAATGCTGGGCTTGCCTTGAGGCTTCCCGCCTGCGTTATAGTTCCTTAGGGTCAACAGTCGACATGCCCGTCAGCGCTGTGCCGTGTGCTGTGGCATTGAAGGGGAAGCGAAGTGAAGGGACAGTGGGCTGCTTACACCACGTCTTGGCCGGCTCTGCCTCCGCAGGTCTGTGTCCAGGGGCCCAGAGGTTGAGAAAGTGGAGGGTCATGGACCAGGCCAGGAGAACAAGGCCCTGAGGGGTAGCTTCCAATGGGACAGTTTGCAGAGGGCTAAATGCTCAGAACTTCTGCCTTCCTTCCCCCTATGCCGTGACACCGATTATGGAAAGACGAAGCATGGCTTGTATCTACAATGAACACATATTTCTTTTATAATCAGAAAGAATCAACCTATGTTTTCAAAAGACGGGTTCTATTGGGTTGTGCTACCAGTGGCCTTGACTGGACAAATGCTGGAGGCTTCCAAGTCCTCTATGCCTCTCCTGCCTAACCTGACCTGCCTTCTGCTAGCAGGGCATCGGGAGATCTGGAAATGGTGAATCCCACATTTCCTGCTTCCAGACGCTTACAGGTGAATGAAACAAGTGCCCAATCAGAGCGCAAGAAATAAGCTAGGAAACCAGAAGTAATTTCTCAAAGGGAGAGGTGCAGGGAAAGGTAAGGGGTCCACATTCTCTAGACTTGGAAGATTCCAGGGCCTTCTCTGAAGAGACTTGGCAAATTAGAAAGAGAATGCCTTTGTGTCTTTCATGAAGCAAGCTTTGTTAAACAAAGTAACATTGCCAGCAAGACTGCAGGGGGAAATGTTAGCCATTTGCCTCTTGGGACCATCCTCTCTCCAGTGTGGCCACAGTTTTAACCTCCGCATTGCCACACCCACGGGGACAATGGAAAGAGAGCCTGATGTTGGGGACTTGTTTCCCTGGCTCGGTGACCCCTGAGAGGGGAGCCCCTTGCTCACAGAGCCTACGCACCTTGATCGTCTCCTTGGTTAGTCGGGCAGCTGGACTTGAAGCCAGAAGGCTGTTTACCAAGCACGGCAGTGAATGAGTCATGTGTGGACATCTGTCACCACACCCCAGAGTCCGAGGCAAAGGAGAAAGACAAGCAGCCATTAACCAGCCTCTCTCTGCTCCTCCCTGGGGCTGGCTAGCACATTAGCTCGTTCAGCGCCTCCAGAGGTGGGTTTTGAGTTGGATCTCTTGCAGTTGGGGGTGGACTGAGGAGCCGTGGGCAGGAGCGATTGGTTGGCAGTGGCAGAGTAGTGAACGGCTCTCCCTCTGCTCGCTCTTCCCACCCCCAGCATGGCTCTACCGGAGACCTCATCCTGGGGGATTGTTCCCGGCTCCTCCTAAAATCAAACCGCACAGCTGGTGTCTGAAGTCCTGGTGTGCTCCTCTGTGGGAGGAGGGCAGGAGGGCTAACCTGTCCAGTCCAACCTGCCAGGCACCTTGTCCACGTGCTCAGGGCTCACAGAAACTCTTTTCCTCTTTCCATCAGGGCTAGAGGCCAGCCGGCCAGAGGAAGGAGAAGTCATCTTGCCCCACCCCGGCCGTGGGAGGTGTTTATAAACACTCCCGGAATGCAGTGAACCTGCGAGGGGTCAGCCGCCCCAGGACCGCCCAGGCTGCCGGAGAGGGTGGGAGGGACGCCCAGGTGGATTCCTCCGAGTGCAAGTGGGGAACAGGGCTCCTGGTCCTTATCATTGCACCTGCACACCCCCCGGTCTGGACTGGGGGGCTGTAATATTGGGAGGAGACAGGCTCACCCCCGGGTGGTCAGCAAGTGAGTCTTGAGGGACAATGTGCTCTGGCTCCTGGCTTCTCTCTTCTCCGACAAATCTCCAGTGCCTGGCTCTGGTGTGCCCACACTCCTCTGAGTGAGCCCCTGCCGGTGTCCTGTGTCTGGAAGGATCTTCATCTTGATTTCTTGAGGTGGTGGGGCAGCCATGTCCTCCCCAGTCTACCTACCACCTCCGCTCTAACCACAGAGCCCATGTGTCTGACAGAAACCCAAACACATGACGTCGCAAGGTGCTCGTAATTTTTCCTCCCTCCTTCCCCCCCCCCCCAACTCTGTCTTCTAATCCTTTCCATGAATGGAAGGGATGCTTTGTGTCATGCTCAGCCAATGAAGCTCTCCAGCTAGGTTTAATTCCTTGCTATCTTTATTGTGGGGCTGCACTAACAATGTGAGTGTGGGGGAGGATAGGAGATGAGAGCTGAAAAACTTTATTCCCAGGTCAGCTTTTTTTTTTTTTGATTAAAAATTTTTTTTAATGTTTATTTTTGAGAGACAGAGACAGAGCGCGAGCAGGGGAGGGCAGAGAGAGAGATGGACACACATACACAGAATCCGAAGCAGGCTCCAGGCTCTGAGCAGTCAGCTCAGAACCCCACGTGGGGCTTGAACTCACGGAGCGGTGAGATCATGACCTGAGCTGAAGTCAGACGCTCAACCGACTGAGCCACCCAGGTGCCCCTCCCAGGGTCAGTTTTGACCCCAAATCTCTGACTTTGTTCAGCTGGGATGTAGTTGAGCAGTGCACAGGTAGGAAAACCGGGAGGGAAGCATATGCCTTATTTACTACGGTACCAACTTGAAATAGACCCCGAGGATTAGTAAGTGGCAGGGTGGAATGGCACCAGAGGCGGCAGTCCCCAGGTGAAAATGAAGCCATCTGGCTGTGACCTGCCATGATATTGGCTGCCAGGCTACTTCAGCTCATACCTGCCTTACAACTTGAAGCACAGCCTCATCATGCCAGTGCTCAAAATCCTCTGAAGGTGGCTCACCCTGGCCTAACACGGTGGTATAAACTCCTTAGCCTGGTGTTCATGATCTACATGATCTGGGCTCACCTACCTCGGCTGTCTTACCAAGGTATCTCTACGACCCACCCCCAGTGTCCTCCTAAAATATCCCACATTCCAGCCCCAATGGGGTGTTCATAACCCCTGCACATGCCATGAACTCTCTGGCCCTCATACCTTTGCATAGGCTGTTCTGTTCTTTCTGAAATATTCTTCCCCCGTGCCCCCCTCTCTGCCTGTCAAATGCGGTATATGCCTTAGGGCTCAGCTCAACTGCACTTCCTTCATAAAAATCCACCCGCCAAGAAAAATCACTCCAACCTCAAAACCCCCAAAGCATTTTATTAGTACAGAACTTCCTTTACAGCAGTTGTCAGTGTGTGCCTTGGAACTGGATCTTGTTCAGAAGGCTTTGTGCCCTCCGTAGTTCCTAGCACATGCCGGGCACCAAGTAAACTCTCAATAAATCTTTATGATAGTGAATGGAGTCATGAGGTTGAATGACACTAATATATTGTCAAGAAAGGGAAATGGTTGGGGTGTCTGGGTGGCTCAGTAGGTTAAGTGTCTGATTCTTTTTTACTTTTTTTAATTTTTTTTTAATGTTTATCTACTTTTTTTTTTAAATTTTTTTTTCAACGTTTATTTATTTTTGGGACAGAGAGAGACAGAGCATGAGCGGGGGAGGGGCAGAGAGAGAGAGGGAGACACAGAATCGGAAACAGGCTCCAGGCTCTGAGCCACCAGCCCAGAGCCCGATGCGGGGCTTGAACTCCCGGACCACGAGATCGTGACCTGGCTAAAGTCGGACGCTTAACCGACTGCGCCACCCAGGCGCCCCAATGTTTATCTACTTTTGAGAAAGAGAAAGCCAGAGCACGAGCAGGGGAGGGGCAGATAGAGAGGGAGACATAGAATCCAAAGCAGGTTCCAGGCTTTGAGCTGTCAGCACAGAGCCCAGTGCGGGGCTCGAACCCACGAACCGCAAGATCGTGACCTGAGCTGAAGCCTGGGGCTTAAACAACTGAGCCACCCAGGTGCCCCAAGTGTCTGATTCTTGATTTTGGTTCAGGTCACGATCTCACCATTTGTGAGTTTGAACCTGGCATGGAGCTCCACGCTGACAGTGTGGAGCCTGCTTGGGATTCTCTCTCTCTCCCTCTCTCTGCCCCTCCCACAGGCTGTCTCTCTCTCTCTCAAAATAAATAAACTTAAAAAAAAAAAGGGGGGGGGGGAGGATGGCACCAAAACAACAGAGTTCTGTTAGGCTTTCCCATCACTTACCTGTCTGGTGCCTCCTTCCTTTTCCCCTTTCTATCACCATTAAATATTTACAATGCACTGAATAGGTCTTACCCACAGGGTAGCTACCCTCCGTTGCAAACCTGAGGCATAATGTATCTTCTAATCTCCTCCATGGTAACAGGAAATGCTATGTACTGACATAGGCTGGAACAACCGGTAAACTCTTCAATTCCAAGGCACTTTGTGAGTACCTACTGTGCACCCAGGTTTCTGCCAGGGGCTATGGAAGACACAAGTAAGTCACCACCTGGTCCCCGCTCTGACAGGGACTGCTGGAAGCTAAACCGTGGGGGAAATCTGAGCGAAGTCTCGCAGGATGGGGGTAGGCAGAGGGGTTGGCAGGGCAGCTACAGGACAACCAAGTGAGTACAGGCCTGGAGGTTTGTTTGGGAGATAGAGGATGAGTTAGGGTGGGGACAAAATAGGAGTGCCTTGAAATCTGAAGTCTGAAGTATATGCAGTTGGTGGTGAGGCAAAATCGCAGGTTTATGCAGGTCAGTGAAGCAATGTGTAGTGTGAATTGAAGGGAGGATAGCCTAGTGATCAGGTGAGAAACTAGCAGCAATTCAAGATTGGAGTTCTGTAGCAAAAACATTGGACAGGAAGGAGTCAGGACACCTAGGTTCTAGTCCTGGCTCTGTTGTGGGACCCTGAACGAGTTACTTCTCTCCTCTGGGCCTTTCCTTAACTGTATAACCTAAAACGTTCAAAATGCTCTTTCCAATCTGATGACCCACCCATGGTTGAGCCTTTGAGGTAGCATATTGGGAACGAAGGGAATCTGCCAATCCAATGGATATCTGGAACAAGGAAGTAAATGATTGGGACCCGAGAGATAAAAAGAAGGGAGAGACTGAAAAGGATCCAGCAAGGGAGAATTGGGGAACTGGGGGGGGAGGGGGGGGCGGGGGAATGGCACTCTGTTCCTGAGGTCTGGTTTAGCAATCCCAATTTCAGTTCCTCTTTCATTCTCCTTCCCTAATTTAGCCTCTTAGCCTCACCTTTTTTGGTGAAGGCAGGGCAAAATAAGACACTCCCACACCACCTCCAGGTCGTCTCCCCCGCCTTACCTTCCCCTTTTCTGGCCCTCGAACGATCCTCCTCCTCCCCCGCCCACCTGGCGCCATCCCAGAACCCACCGTTCTCCAGAGTAAGCCGCCGACTGTCCCAAACAGAAAAAGCGGTGAATTTGAAATCGCGTTCATTATCACCCTCATAGCTACTCTTGATTGAGAACTCACCGCGTGCCAGGCTACGTTATTATTACTATTTTTTTTTTACAGCACTTGTTTGAGGTGATTGTTATCTCATTTTATGGATGAAGAAACTGAGACCAAAAGATGTTAAGTAACCTGTGCCAGCTCACACACCTGCCAGTTGGCGGTGCCAGATTGGAAAAGAGGTCTGACTCCCAAGGCAGTGCCCCGACCAGTTCCGGTTGGGCCTTGCGACCTTTGGCAGTTGGGGACCTCGTCCCTTAACTAACCACACCTCTCACGCCGGAATTCTCCAAGTCCCCGCCCCCGCCCGGCCGCGCCGGCCTCCCGCACCCCGGTACTCTCCAGCCAGTGCGGCGGAGGCCAGACCCGGCGCGGCAGGTGGGGCTGGCGGGGCGGGCGGGGCGGCCCGGGCGGGGGAGGCGGGCCCTGGGGGGGGCGTGGCCGGAAGCCTTAAAGCGGCTGGGGCGACGGGGTGGGCCGCAGGGGCCGCACATCCCGGTGATCTTCTCTTCGCTTCAGAGCCGGCCGCGGCGCGGTCACCATGTCCCTGGCGGCCTCGGCTGGCCGGGGCCCGGGGGCCGTGTGGTCCCCAACGCACGTGCAGGTGACGGTGCTGCAGGCGCGGGGCCTGCGGGCCAAGGGCCCCGGGGGCACGAGCGATGCGTACGCGGTGATCCAGGTGGGCAAAGAGAAGTACGCCACCTCGGTGTCGGAGCGCAGCTTGGGCGCGCCGGTGTGGCGGGAGGAGGCCACCTTCGAGCTGCCGCCGCTGCTGTCCGCCGGGGCCGCGCCCGCGGCCGCCGCCACCCTGCAGCTCACCGTGCTGCACCGCGCGCTCCTCGGCCTCGACAAGTTCCTGGGCCGGGCGGACGTGGACCTGCGGGAGCTGCACCGGGACCAGGGCCGCAGGAAGACCCAGTGAGTGCGGGCCGGGGGAGGGGACGCGGAGCGGAGAGGTGCGGGGCGAACGTGTGGCTTGGCGCTGAGATCCACTTAGAGAGCGCGCGGCAGACACCGCGCCGCTGCGTCCCAAAGGGACGGACGGAGAGAGGCCTTTCGAGAGGGATCTCCCCGGCCGGTCACCGTATTCTCACCTAACTTCAACTTCTCTTTCGGCTGTCCGGCCCCAGCTCTCCCAGCGTGTGGGCTCTTTGCGGCGGGCGTGCGGGGTGGGGGCGGGGAGTACCTGGGGTAGTTTTGAATCTGCAGGGAGACGCTCAGCGCCCGGAACTTAGTAAGCGCTTAATGAATTTTTGATGAATTGAAAATACATGTGGGCTGACGAATTCTTCTTATTACTGTGGGTAGTGTGTATGTGTGATACACACATTAGCTTCTGTGGAAAGCCTCCTGGGTATTTCACTGTCCTAGCCACTGAGCTGGGAATGGCGGGGCCAGAACGCAGGGAGGATTAAGTGGAGGAGTGAAACCCACTGATACTCTCGGGCCCCAGAGGCTCACCGAGGGGCAGAGCAGAGGCATTTCAGTGTGGCCGCGCCGCTTAAGGGGTTGGTGCAGAGAATTTGCCTCTCTCTCCTCCCCGTTTCAACCCCCTCCTCCCCTGCCTCCCCAAAGCATGCTAAAACAATTTAACTTTTCAGACTGAAAATTATTAACCCTGTTTGTCCTGGGCCCCAAATTAGTAAGGTGTGCTGGTTGGAGCCAGGGTCTGCCCTTGGCCAAGCTAAAGTGGGTGGTAGGCACTGTTTCTCTTTGGAGTTTGCCAGGTTCTCTCTGGTCCTACTCAGAATGGATGACTGCTCGCCTGTGGCTTCTCGGTGGCTTCTAGGTGTGGAGTTCTGTGCTAGGGTATCTCGCTCCCACAGGGAAAGCTGGACAACACCCAGTTCACTTCAAGGTGTCACCCATTTGTTTGTTCTCTTTCACAGGTGTTTGCCATGGAGCATTTGATTATGCTCATATCCTATACCAAAAGCTGGGCTCCTTAGCTTAATCGGTTGCTTTGTGCTGGACGGTAAATAGGCACGTCAGTCATATTACCACAGGTCCTCCAGTTGGTGAAGCATACTGATTCACATTGGGTGTTTTAGATATACACGGCATTTTCACTTTCCCTTGTGAACAGGACAGTAAAAGCCAGAGGGTTTGAAGTTACCAGATTCCCTTTTCTGCAGGGTGGGTCCAATTTCAGCTTGCATGCTTGTGAATGTATTACCTGATTCACTTATCTGGCCAAAGATGAATAGGCATTTTCTGAATTCAAATCAGATAAAAATAGAGAGCCTTGAGGTGAGGATGGATAGGATATCTCTTGGCATCAACTTACAAGCCAGAAGGTGAGCAGTGTCTTTGCTAAGGAGGTGCTGAAGCAATGCTAATTTTCCATTTGATTAAATGACATTTGGGGCCTTGGGTTGGCTTCCTTTCCGGCTTCAACTGGGCGTCATTGGCTGTCCTTTGTCTTGTCCCATCCCAAGATGTGTGGATATTATCATCTGTTTCTGCCGTCTGTTTCTGTTGGAACATCTTATTCCCTTGAAGGATAGATCACATGTCCCTGCCAGAGATGAGGGTTCCAGATTCCTGGGTCGGGTGCCCACTCTGGTCCTGACTCATTGTTAGGCTTCAAGCGACTCGATCTCTAAACACCCAAGTTTCCCTATTTATATGTGGAGCTTGTTACCAGCTTAATTGATGTTTATAAGATGTTTCCAGGTTCCTGGATTAATGGGGCCTGTGTATAGGCTCAGAAGGTTCTGTTAACTGCTTTGTGAGGAATGAAAACCTCCTTAAATTCCCTATTTCAGAAAGGGTTCAGAGGTCTACATCTTCCTTTCTGTCATTCTCTCCAGTGTAATCCTAAACCTAGATGGTTCCTCCTGTCTATTGTAGGAGCTGATTACCACTTAGTCGCAGTATCAACTTTGTAGGAAAATGATGCTTAGTTGATGTGTTTTTTTTTTTTTTTTTCTTAACTGCAAAGGAAGTCTTCTTTGCCCCATCAGCAGTAGGTGAAATTGCAAGCTTTCCATCTGCCACTTCCTGGGACTTTCCAGGGCGCTAGGGAACCTAGTGAAACCGAGCTTCTCTGATGCCTTGGTACATCACTTGGGTGCTCAAGATGGCTGACATGTGGAGAGTGATGCATACCGAGAGAGGTGGAAGTTTACCAGAAGGAAACTGGTTGGGCTAGGAAAATCATTTGAGCTAGTTATTAATGGTTTGACTCCACCTTAGACATTAAAAACCAAAAACAGGGGCGCCTGGGTGGCTCGGTTTGTTAAGCGTCCGACTTCGGCTGGGTCATGATGTCACGGTGCGTGAGTTCAAGCCCTGCGTCGAGCTCTGGGCTGACAGCTCAGAGCCTAGAGCCTGTTTCGGTTCTGTGTCTCCCTTTCTCTCTGCCCCTCGCCTGCTCATGCTCTGTCTCTGTCTCGCTCTCAAAAATAAATATACATTAAAACAGAATTTTTAAAAAAATAAAATAAAAACCAGAAACAAAACATAAGTTCAATTTTGGTTTCCAGGTGTGTGTGTGTGTGTGTGTGTGTATGTGTGCGCACGCGCACGCGCGTGCATGCATGTGTGTTAATCTCTAGCAAAGAAGAGTTGCTGTTATTTAGAGTATGACTTTTGTCACGGGTCCAGAAACTCAAGACGTTAAGAGTTAACTGTGCTCATACTTCCCTTTGTTCTCTTGATAAGCCCTCATGCATCATATGTTTGGAGTTCAGAAAATATGCTTTTCATGACTCAAATTTGGGGGACCTCAAATTTAGTGTGATGACACACATCTTTAAAATACCAAGTGGAGACTGACATAGAGGTAGGATACTTCTAATAGGGAATAGTGTGTGGCCCCTTTTGTTAAGAAGAAATTGAAATGGGGGCACCTGGGTGGCTCAGTCAGTTGGGCATCTGACTTTGGCTCAGGTCATGATCTCACGTTTTGTGGTTTTGAGCCCCGCGTCAGGTTCTGTGCTGACAGCTCAGAGCCTGGAGCCTGTTTCGGATTCTGTGTCTCCCTCTCTCTCTGCTCCTACCCCACTCATGCTCTCTCTTTTCTCTCTCTCAAAAATGAATAAACATTAAAAAATATTTAAAAAAAGAAGAAATTGAAATGTGTTTATTTTGCACTTTATTAAAGACCTGGGGTCACAGTTGGGCCTTGGTGAAATGGGAACCAGTTAAGTCTCACGCTCATAAAACAGACCTGAAGCTGAGAGGCCAGAAGGGTGGGGGGAACCTTTTTAGGATACTAAGAGCAACAAAATTTGGGGGAAATAATCTGTTAAAAACAGATTAAAATAAACATCCATTCAGGCTAGTGACTGAAAGGCCATTGTGTAACTAAATATCATGACACTTAATACTGTAATAGTCTTCCAGCTGTGAAGGGAGAGTGAGTGATGGAGAGTCATTTTCTTATGTCTCTTGAAGATGCAAGAGGGAGTTTGGTTGCACATGAAAGATTTGAGATTTTGAAGAACTATAAATGTAGTAAGCTGCTATAATAAGTTGCCAGAGGAAATCCGGGTTATTAAAAAGAAATAAAGGCTCAATGGTTGTTTTCCTGGGAGAGTTGGATGTGGAGAAATGATTTAATTGACCAGAGAGATAAATAATAAGCTGTCAGGGGTACCTGGTTGGCTCAGTTGGTTAAACGTCCGACTTTGGCTCAGGTCACGCTCTCACGGTTCATGGGTTCAAGCCCCGAACTGTCAGCACAGAGCCTGCTTCAGATCCTCTGTCTCCCTCTCTCTCTGCCCCTCTGCTACTCTCTCTTGTAAATAAATAAACGTTAAGAAAAAAAAAGCAGTCAGTGTTTGTGCTTATACTGTTAAGTTTCCTAAGTGCAGTTAGGTTTTTTTTGTAACCGATTGGAAAATTGGAGCAGTGTTACTGATTAAATTTTTCCTTTCTTGGGATTCCCCTTAAAGGTAACATTGGGCCTTTCTGGAAACCCTCCTGCCTCTCACAGTCCCCTCCTACTCCAGTGTAGGAAACTGACAGCTCAGTGCTTGAGACAGAGTTCTCTGTCAGCTCTGGGACAAGTAACCCCAACCTGGTTGTAGCCATGGAATGAAATGACTAAGAAGGGGAGAGTCATTGTTCCGGTGATGGGCAAGATGCTCCCTCATGTTCTTCATGGTATTATTTGTTTATTATTATTTTTTGAAGGGCAGGGGAGAGAGAGAGAGGGAGAAGGGGGGAGAGAGAGAGAGAGAGAGAGAGAAAGAGAGAAAGAGAAAGCCCGGGAAGGGCAGAGAGAGAGGGAGAGAGAAATCCCAACCAGGCTCTGGGCTGTCAGTGCAGAGCCAGACTCAGGGCTCGAACTCAAGAACTGTGAGATCATGACCTGAGCCGAAACCAGGAGCCGGATGCTTACTTAACTGAGCCACCTGGGAGCTCATGGTATTGTTTGGTTACGATTTCATTTATAAGATATTTAGTTAGCTTGGGGAAAGTTCCAACCACCCCCCCCCCTTTTTTGGGTCTTTAAGGCCCATATTTTTAGTACTTTTTTTTTTTTAACTGAAGTATAGTTGACCCACAATACTACGTTAGTTTCAGGTGTATACCATAGTCATTCGACAGTGCTATATGCTGTGCTATACTCACCGCCATCCGTCAATGCAGTGCTGTTACAGTACCACCGACTGTTCCCTATGCTGCACGTTCACGGCTGTGACCGATGCCTTTCACACCTGGAAGCCTGTGTCTCCCACTCCCCTTTACCCCTTTTGCCCATTGCCACCCCCTCCCTTCTAGCAGCCACCACTTTGTTCTCACTGTATTTATGGGCCTGTTTCTGCCATTTGTTCCGGTTTTTAGATTCCACATAGAAGTGAACCCATATGTATTTGTCTTTCTCAGTCTGACTTATTTCACTTAGCATAATACCCTCTAGGTCCACCCATGTTGTGGCAGATGGCAAGATCTCATGCTTGTATTTTTAGTAAATGTATTTTTTAAAAAATTTTTTTTTTCAACATTTATTTATTTTTGCGACAGAGAGAGACAGAGCATGAACGGGGGAGGGGCAGAGAGAGAGGGAGACACAGAATCGGAAACAGGCTCCAGGCTCTGAGCCATCAGCCCAGAGCCTGACGCGGGGCTCGAACTCACGGACCGTGAGATCGTGACCTGGCTGAAGTCGGACGCTTAACCGACTGCGCCACCCAGGCGCCCCAGTAAATGTATTTTAATACCTTCTAGGTGCCAAGCACTGGGGTGTAAACAATAGTGACCAAAACAGACACGATCCTTGCTTTCAGGAAGTTCAGAGCCTTGTGGGGGAGACAGACATTAGGCAAATGAACACATGAATAAATAATCATGGATTATGATAAGTACTGTGGAGGAAGAGAACAGGGTATCATAAGAGGAAAGAACAGGAAGGACATGGCTTAAAGAAGGGGATGCTTCTCTGAGGCAGAAACCTGAAGTACAAAGAGACTTTTCTGGTGACAAGTAGAGGAAAAGGGCCTGAGGCAGAGGGAACAGCCTGCACAAAGGCCCTGAGGCTGGAACACCTGGGACGCTGGGGGGATTGTATAGATTGAGGCTGAAGAGGAAGGCAGGGTTTTATTTAAGAGCAGTGAGAAGTCACCGAGTATTAAAAGCAAAGGGTGTTGTGATCCACGTTGTCAAAAACCACTGTGGCTGTTGGGTGGAGAATGGATTCAAAGCAGGCCTCCCCTGGAATCAGATAGACAAAATGGGAGGCTGTTACAGTAATCTAGGCCACCAGTGGTGGTGGCTTGCACTTGGGTGATGGCCATGGAGGTAGACAGAGGTGGTGGATTTCAGAGATATTTTGGAAGTTTAGTTGGCCTGATTTGTGATAGATTGGATGTGGGTGGGGGGAGAGAAGAGGAAGTGATAAGAATGAACTAATAAAATAAAGAGAGCTTGTTGTTGAAAATGAACCAGGAAGTGATGGTGCCTTCTAATTCCCCAGCAGAGTGAGGTCACCATTACAAAGACAGCTTTGGACAGTGACACCTGTGAGTAGAGTCTTCTGTTGGAAGGAATTAGTGGGAAACACCATTGAAACCAGGGTGGAAACCAGGGTGTGTATATGTGTGTCTCCAAGTATTTACAGTTTTAAAACAGGCCGAGTCTTTGTTTTGTAATAGTGTACGTAGCTAGTAAAATCTCACCAGTGCGCTCTAACACAGCTGATGAGGTCACTGCTTCAAGGAATATAGGACTAAGAAAAGGGAAAATAATACATAACATTAGGAAAAAGAAACCTGTAAGTGAAAAATAAAACTCTAATAAGTTAACCATTTACATGTTTTTCACATTAGGGGAGGTGATCGTTCAGGAGAGTCTTGTGCCTTTTTTGTTGTGCTTAAACTTCCTTTTGGTTACAAAGACCTCTATTGTAGTTCTGTAACTACCATCGGAGGGAGGTTTTTATAAATAGTATTTGATATGTCATTTTAATTGTAGCGATTAACCAAAAAATGTTATAATAACATGGAAAGCAATACATGTGCTTATTAAAATGTCACCCACTCTGACATAGGCTTGCTGACCTTACCCTTTTCGCCCTTAACAGTAATCTTAGGTATCTATTAAAAATAGTACAATTTTAGTTGCCATACATCCTAGAAAACTGTGCTCCTCACTCTACACTTTGGAGATGCCAGCCCTGGCTAATTCCAGAAGGATGAAGCCCTAGGCTAATGGAGAAAGTGATAGGAGGTCGTTTTGGGCTTTATTTTCATCTCAGAGCAGTTCCTTGTGTGACCTTTGGTTCTGGGTCTTGTGCAGATCTCTAAATCTCTGGGCCTTTGAATTCCAACAAAAGCAACACCGGGACCCTTGTATTGGCTTTTGAAGAAAATCGGTCCACTGCCAAGATATTTGTTTGGGAAAAGACTTGGCAGTGAGAGCTTCTCCTCTTAAGGTGTCCTGGGTCCGATCTTGCGCCCGAGCTGTGGCTTAGGAGACCAAGTCTGACTCTGCCTGCCTTTCCCTTGGCCCCGGACCACTTTGGTCTTGTTCTTTGTTGTGTGACCCAACGCAGGAGCTTGTAACATCTGTGTGAGTGAGTGAATGGTTGAGGTCCCTGTAAGCATAGAGCGGGTGGTCGTTTGCCTGTGTGGACATGGAAAACTGTTTAATCTTAGAATTAGCCCAGTGGATCAAAGACCAGGGGTGCTGGAGGTATGAAGTCAAAGCTCTGCTCTTTCAGTTTCTTAGTTTGGGCTGTGGCTTGTCAGTTGCCTTTTCTTAACACCAAGGAAGCAGGTTCCCTTCTGCTAATGATGCCTTTGGCGAGGGAGCTGCAGTTAGCCACTAATGAGATGAGAAATTCCTTTCCTGCAGAGAGAAGGCTGTAGATCTTCTGTTAGAGAAAAAGCAAGGATTTTAGTCTCCAGGGTGTCCCTGAGGGACACATTTAGGAATGTGCCTGCGGAGGGAAAAAAGGCAGCGCTAATTAAGTGTCCTTTCCTGAATGCTGGGCTTTGAATGGAGTAGAGGGGAGGCATTTATAAGAAATCCCAGAAAAATGTTTCTAGAGGTGTGGCTGCTGTACGCTTCACCTTTTAAACACTCTTTTATGAGAAGGGACTTGGCTAACCTAGGTGGAACAATTCAGGCTTCCAGAAAGCCTGGTCTGAGAAGGCCTCTTGTGATCATGAAGAATGGATGTCCTGTGTGGAGGGCACCAGGCAGCACGCTGGGTCCCGGGATATTTCTTCAAGGACCAAAACTGGGGTTTTCCTTTTATGCTAATGGAACTTTGCATTTTTGCTAGTCATTTGTTGTTAAAACAGGATTTTAAAATGTGGGTTCCCCTCCTCCTCTTTCTTGGGACTTAGCTGATTACACGATAAATCATAGACACTCTGCTTTCTTGCCAGGAACTCTCATAGAAAGAGTGTGAACCTGTTTGTGGGGTGGGGAGTGGATTGTTGGATCCCTTATGCTAGAGTGTATTTGTTTCCTTTTGTCCTGGTCCTGAGAAGGTGAACAAAAGCCATTGCATGTTTGTCCCGTCTCTTTGCATGAATAATAAAGGACCCTGTGGTTGCCGAGACATTGTTCTTTGACGGACCAATTGGGCAAGAGGCGAGATACCTGATCTGATGGTACAATATTAACATTTGTGGCTTTTTGAGATATGATCAAGTAAAAAAAAAAAAAAGGCAAGTAAATGAATACAGGAGGGGTGCACTTCCATGTTTAAAAACGAGTTGATGTTTTTCTAATTTGTAGAGAATCTTAAAATACCGATACTTGCTATTTCTTATAGTCTTCACCTATAAGGAGTCTAGCATTGAGTGATTTCAACTTAGAAAACATGTCTTGATCCTTATACTTCAGTCACGCCATCTCGGCATATCCCTGCAGTAGTTTGGAAGCCCTGTGTCTTGTCTGCTGTGTAGAAACCCTGAAGGGTTTGATCTGAGGATCGTTACATCTCTCAGTAAGTTACAGAAAATACACACTGACTGTGGTGTTTTAAAAGACTCACGTATACTTTTTAATTTTGGAGATTGTGTAATACAGACTTACTTTGTAACTGAGCCATTTCCTCCTCCCTTCAAATGCAGATCTTTATTGTTTGTGTTTGTTGGATAGGTTTGGTTATCTAGGGGCAGGGCCAGTCAGAAATGTTGAGATCTTAAATTCCCTTCTGAGAACTATCTGCGGGGGTAAACCACGGTATAGAAGCATTTGGCGGGATATCATACAGCCACTAGAAATGGTGGGTATGAAGACTGTAGGGCAAGAACGCACCACACGCTATAAAAATAAAATCACATGCAAACTCTGGTTACAACCAAGTAAGGATTATAGCTAATACTTATTGAATGCTTATTAAGTGCCAGACACTACATATATTAAGTCCCTTAATCTTCATTAGCATCCTTATGAATTAGGTGCTTTCAGCCCTGTTTCAGAGGAACCTGAGCCACAGAGAGGTTAAGTAACTTGCCTGAAGTGTCTCAGCTAGTGCTTGTTAAAACGTACAGGAAAAACACTTCAAGAAGATATGTAAAAAGGAATAATGGTCACATTAGCATGAAAGTAAGTCCATTAAAAAAAATTAACAAAAAATTCTCTGTAACTTGTTGTGCTCACTTTCTAAGAGAATTTCTGTAGAGCAAATAATAGGGAAGGGACCCAGGGCATTTTCAACCTGCTTTTTCTGTTCTGCCTCCTTCAGCACACTACTTACCAGTTTTCAGGATGGAGTTTGGTGGCTATAGGTGGCCCTTCAGTGCCGCTAGAATGGCTGTTTTAGGGGTTGGGGTAAAAAATGAGCCATTTGCCACTCTCAGGAGTTCTTCCAAGTTGTTAACAACGGGCAGAGAGGAAGCGTCACCGAGGGAGGCAAGGTTGGCCGATTGGTCATTCTGTAGTCAGAGTAAGGTAATCAAGACCAGCTACAAAGGGCAGTAACAAAACATGTGAAACTGCCTCGCCCGTGTAGGGAACACCACAGACGTTTTATAGGCCATAAACATTTCTGTCCCTGTTTACTCTCCATTGCTTCTAGGCTACCGGGAGAAGAGTCTGGACATTTCACCCATATGGAATCCCTCCTTTTCAGAACCCCATTCAGATGTTCTCAACTGCTAACCCCGCATGTTCAGCCTTCTTTTTATTCCCTGGGGAAGACAACGAATGAGTTGCTTTTTAAAAATTCTTCATCCGTGAAAGATTGAGAGTGTCCTCTGTGTCAAACACGACATCAGGTGCCTTTCTGTTCTTCCTGCTTCTTCCCTCACCTGAGGCCATAATCCCCTGTGTCATGATGCTTGGTTACCATGGAGATGACTCATGCTGTAAGTCACGGTTGAGATTTTGCAGGGAACAGGTTGGGGCGGGGGCCAGTCTACCACTGACCCTGAGTCCAGACCAGACCCACAGACGGAGAGCCCTGGAAATTAACACACATGAAAATGTTGAAGTGACTCGTAGAGCCATAGTGTCCTTTCTTTCCCTGCCTTCCCTGGAGCCTCCTGTGTCTAATGCAAGTATGCAGTATTAATTCGTCTTGCTGGAGCCCCTAGGTAGGTGGTTCGTATTTAATTTTGCTGAGGACCTTATTTGTGTGTGAGAGCCCTTATTTGGGATGAAATTGTATGCGTTAGCAGGCATTTCTTTCCGTGTCGAATTATTTTCTCATGCTTCAAAGTCAGGAAGAAAAGGCAACAGTGGTTCTAATGGAGCACTTTGTGATGTTTGGTGAGCCAGCTCTCTCTCTGTCCCACTGGAGGGTATGCCTTTTAGGGCAGAATCTGGCCTTTTCATTTTGTATTTCCAGTGGCTGCTATGTAAAAAAAAAAATTGGAAGCGAATCTTTGAAGTCATCATTTCTCTGTACGTGTCTGCCCTGCGGAATGTTTCAAAGGAAAAACATGTTTGTTTCAGCTGCAGAAAGGTTATTTTTGAGACACACCGGCCAGTCCTTTACAAGGATAATCCCGAAAGCCTGCATTGCTGTGAGACTTCTCATTTCCCAAGAGTAGGAACCATACTCCCCTCACCCTGCCGCATTCCGATGGAAGGCCCCCTGTGATCAGCTTTCCACGTATTTGAGCCGCGGAGTGAGACACGGTGCATTCTGAAAGCAGACTGGCCCTGAGAATTGGGCATGGTTGGATAATTCTAGCTCTTCTCAAAATGACTATTGAAAGGCCCAGAAGATTTGACGATGCGGGCCCAGGCAATAGAAGACATAAATGAATTTTTCTGTATTTTTAGCTCTTGCCTTGTCTTGTGTTCGATTAAAAACACCTAAAACCCCAAACCCCCCAAAACTCTAAAATAGCAGGGTAGCCTGTTTGGATAATGGGCGTTTTTGTTTTTGTGTGCCCAGGACCATCATCCCTTGACTGAGGGACATGGAGGGGTGGGAAGATTGAAGTTTTCATTTTGTACCATTTTGTATGATTTGAATTTTTACCCTATGCCTGTTATTACTTTTGAATATAGTTTTTTTTTATGTTTCCTATCACTTTTTATATATTCAGAGATCCTTTTAATTTCCAAAGAATTGAATTTTTAATTATAAGTTAAAATAATTACTTGATTACAGAAGGGATCATTTGATTTTCTTGATAGGTTGCAGGAATTTTTCAGAAATACGGGCTTAAAAACAAACTACCTTGGGATTATGGCTTTCTTTCTGTACCCTGCCCTTTGGACTAGGAAAATCAACCCAGCCCTGATTTTTGAGATAATTCAAGCTTTCTGGGCCTACCTGAAAGGTAATGCTGGAACACACCCACGCTGCCACCTTACCTACACTGGGTGGCTTTGCTGGGACTTTGTTATTCAAGAATTGCTTCCGTGAGGTGCTGGAATTAAGTGAGCTAAAAAACAAATGCATAAAAAGGCACTTGAAATAAAATTGATGCTTGAATGCGGAAACCCACAAACGTATCTGGTTTGGGATTTCTTAGGGTGAGAGACATTTATGAATCATGGCTTTCATTTATTATAAAATTATCCTTGTGCCAAAGATTCCTTGCTTAAGTGGTTTGTTTGAATGTCATGTTGTTAGACGGAACAATTCCTGTATTCTTTTCCAGCTTTAACAAATCCAGCACAGATTGTTAAAAAATCTGAACGTTTGCATGGGACGCTTACCTGTGATTCAGTCTGCTTTTCACATCCTTAAATAGCTCTGTGGCTGTTCTTAGCTACCTGGTCTTTGGTTTGAGGTTTGCCTGTGAAAATAAAGGATAGGAACAGTTGCTGGAGCGTCTATTCACACCTCCTAGTGGTTTTAGAAGTTCCCCAAACAGATCCCACTTTAGTTCCCCGGGGACTGATCCTGGGCATAGGTGCCCAGGGAGGATTCTAGAGTCGGTTGTAGCTTCGCTCAAAGTAAACAGACTGGTGGTGATACTTTTGGAAAGGAGGGCTGGTCCCAGGAACTGTGGATGGCACGCTTTGAAGGTCATCTTTTGCATCCCCTGCTTGGCTAACTATGAGTTGTGTGGAGGAGGCTGGGGAGAAGGCCGGACTGACCCCGCTTCCGTGGGCAGAGAGGTCAAACTTCTTGCGGCCGGTGTGGTCATCGGAACCTCTGCATTCAGCTTCAGCAACTTCCCCTTTCAGGTGCCTGCAGTGGGTTTTTACCAAAGCTAACCACCCTTCATCACCAAGGCTACCATTTAGCTGCATGAGAGGCAGATGAGAAAAAGAAATAATCCTCTGGACATCTAAACGACAAATAAGCAAGCTATTCCAGGCTAGGTCTTGGAAAATATATTGTGAAGACACTAGGCTGGCAGGGGTGAGGTTGTCCGTAAACACCTTGCGTCTCCCCCTGCCCCGTCCCCCCAGCCCCCCAGCTGTGGATTGTGGTTTTAAAAACCATAAAAAATCTCCTCTAAAAGTCCAGAATAGTAGCTTATATCATTTTCTCCAATTTTTGGATGTTTATTTTTTTTTTATTTTTTTTTAACGTTTTTATTTATTTTTGAGACAGAGAGAGACAGAGCATGAACGGGGGAGGGGCAGAGAGAGAGGGAGACACAGAATCGGAAGCAAACTCCAGGCTCTGAGCCATCAGCCCAGAGCCCGACGCAGGGCTCAAACTCGAGGACCGCGAGATTGTGACCTGAGCTGAAGTCAGACGCTTAACCGACTGAGCCACCCAGGCGCCCCTGGATGTATTTTTTAAATCAAGTTTAAGTTGTTCTTGATGACTTTGTATACTGGACTCTATATGTAATCTCATGATTTATGGTTGGTGGTGACTGTGGTGGGATTTCCCCCTTTTCTTCCTAGAACATTTCTTAGTACTTTTTTCCTCGGTACTTTCTTATGGTAGGGCCTTTTATTTTTTTATTTTTTTAATTTTTTTTTTATTATTTTTTTTTTTTTTTGGTAGGGCCTTTTAAATGAGAAGCTTAAACCTGCCTCAGAAAGAATTTATTTATTTTCTTAAGTTTTATTTATTTATTTGTTTTGAGAAAGAGAGAGAGCTGGCGAGGGACAGAGACACCTAGAGAGAGAATCCCAAGCAGACTCACCACTCAGCACAGAGCCCAACACGGGTTCAGTCTCACAACCTTGAGATCGTGACCTGAGCCAAAATCAAGTCAGCCGCTTAACTGACTGAGCCACCCAGGCACCCCTCCCAGCCCCCCCCCCCCCGCCTTTTTTTTTAAAGTTTATTTATTTAGAAAGAATTTAAATTTGAATCTCCTCTCTGTGTGTTGCAAACATGGCCCATGGGAGGTGAGTTAGCAAAGAGTGTAAAGCAGGAATCTTGGGGTTAGAGAATGAATAGGACCTTTGGAGAAATGCAGAACTGATTCAGAATCCTGGCTGTGCCCCTTAACAGTGGTAAGACCTTGTACCGAAACACTTAACTTGTGAGCCTCAGTGTCTTTGTAAAGTGAGTATAATGTCTACTGTGTGTCATTCTGGGGACACTAATTCCAGGATGTTCCTAAGTGTGCACAGTGCCAGGTTATGTTGTAGATGCTATTTAAGTGTTAGGTTTCTGCTTCCTTCTGCCCCTTTCCTCTCAGTTGTAAAACGAGCTAAGGTAGTGGGGCAGGGATCTGCCCTGCGAGCAAGACAGGCTGAGAGTGAAGGAGGAAACTGTGCTCTTTTGAGCAAACCCGTCATTTCCTTTACGTCCACGGCCCTCAGCTCTTAAGTAGGTCACCCCAAAGAACATCCAAATGCGGTTTCTCAGTTTGTACGGTAACGCCAGGGATGGCTGTCGGTGGACCGTGGATTCAGACCTATTTGCTCTGTAGTGGTCATGCCACGGATCTACCTCACCTTCTTGGAGGTCACCAGATGGAACATGCCAAGGGGAGATTTCTTTTTCTGAAGTTTGTCTTTCAGTCGAGTTGGACTGATACAATACTTGCCCTGTCTTGAAGTAGTTTGCAAATGACCCATTGAAATACTTGGATAATGTTTGAAATCTTCTCTTTTTTAGGAGTATTAAGCTAGGGAAGAATGCATCCTTTCCACTTCTAATTCTTATTATTTTTTTTTTTTAGTGTGGTAAAATATACGTAACAAAATTTGCCAACCGTTTTTTAGTGTATGGCTCAGTCCAGTACATTCACACTGTTGTGCCACTGCCAACCGTCCTTGTCCAGACTTTTTTTATTTTCCGATACTGAGACTGTACCCATTAAGGACTAATTCTTATTCACTTCTGGCCCCGGCCCTGGACAGCCACCGTTCTCTGTGGATTGGACGGCTCTAGGTACTTCATAGAAATCGAATCATACCATATCTGTCATCTCGTGACTAGCTTATTGCACTCTTTTTGAAAAACAATTTTTTTTTTATTCTGTCCTGTGTTTTCTATCAACTCCCCAGCAGGGATGGTTCTACAAACCCTTGCCCTTTTTTCTGAGATTTATGTGTCAATTTCCATTTTGCCTTCTGTTTGTTTATGATCTTTGCATCTTTCCCCTATTGAAGCCAAATACCAGTCCTAGGAGAGGATTTGATGGAATGTTTGTTATATTTATTTTATTTTTAGAAATAGCTTATCGAATAAAGATTTTAAGTGACTGTACGTTCAGTACAGAATCAGATCCTATCTTTGCCTACGGGGTGTCTTCTCAAAAATAAAACTACAGGTTCTGCCTTCATTCCCCACCCCACCCTCTACTCTCCAAAGAAGAGAGCCCAAGAATGCATTTATCTAAGAGGTTGGTAGTAGCAGAGAAGAAGAGAGGCCAAGTTAATGGACATTGTGAACATTGTTTTAGGCCCAATTCAAAGGTAACCTCTCAGCCTTTCTCCTTGTAGGTGGTATACCTTGAAATCCAAACCAGGAAAGAAGGATAAAGAGCGAGGCGAAATTGAGGTTGACATCCAGTTTATGAGAAACAACATGACCGCCAGCATGTTTGACCTTTCCATGAAAGACAAGTCTCGGAATCCATTTGGGAAGCTGAAGGACAAGATCAAGGGGAAGCATAAGGATAGCGTGTCCGATACTGCTTCAGCCGTCATTCCCAGCGTCACACCCTCCGCCGACAGTGATGATGAGTCTACTTCAAAAGACAAGAAAAAGAAGTCGAAGATCAAGACCTTGTTTTCCAAGTCAAATTTGCAGAAAACACCACTTTCCCAGTCCATGTCTGTCCTGCCTACTTCAAAGTCAGACAAAGTGCTGCTTCGTCCTGGAGGCTTTCAGTCCCGGTGGGAGGATGATGAAAATGAGGATGAGTCCTCCTCTGCCTCTGATGGTGAGTTTTCTCCTCCTCCTTACTTGGCGCTCACTCTCTCTCTCTCTCTCTCTCTCTCTCTCTCTCTCTGTCTCTCAGTCTACTTTGCTTTAAGAGAGAAGAAACAATGTGGTGTCCGGGTGGCTCAGTCAGTTCAGCATCTGGCTCTTGACTTTGCCTCAGGTCATGATCTCACGGTTCCTGGGATCGAGCCCCGCATCGGGCTCTGTGCTGACAGCATGGAGCCTGCGTGGGATTCTCTGTTTCCCTCTCTCTTTCTGCCCTGATCCTGCTCACCTCACTCGCTCTCTCTCTCTCTCTCTCTCTCAAAGTAAATAAATAAACTTAAAAAAAAAAAAAGAGAGAAGAAACAAATCTTAAGAGAAAGATTTTATTTTTTTTTTTAAATTTTTTTTTTTTCAACATTTATTTATTTTTTGGGACAGAGAGAGACAGAGCATGAACGGGGGAGGGGCAGAGAGAGAGGGAGACACAGAATCGGAAACAGGCTCCAGGCTCCGAGTCATCAGCCCAGAGCCTGACGCGGGGCTCGAACTCATGGACCGCGAGATCGTGACCTGGCTGAAGTCGGACGCTTAACCGACTGCGCCACCCAGGTGCCCCAAGAGAAAGATTTTAATTCAGTTCCTCAGTTATTAAAATGGTGATGATGGTCATGATGATGGATGATCTTGGTTAGAAAGGCTTCTCGGGCCGCTTGGGTGGTTTAGTCAGTTAAGTGTCTGACTCTTCATTTCGGCTCACGGTTATAATCTCATGGATTGTGGGATTGAGTCCCGCATTGGGCTCTGTGCTGACAGTGCAGAGCCTGCTTGGGATTCTCTCTCTCTTCCTCTGTCTCTGCTTCTCCCCTGCTTGTTCATGCATGCACGCCCTCTTTCTCTCTCAAAATAAATAAATGGAATGAATGAATGAATGAATGAATGAATAAATAAATAAAAAGAAAGGCTTCTGTATTTCTAAGCACTCTGGTTTCTAAGAATGCATAAATTCTTTTCTAAAACGTCTGGCTCTGTAACTGATGTACATTAATATAAGCTTTTGGAATTAACGAAATGTATGTATCTGGGTTTGTTTTTTTTTTTTTCTAGTTAAGGGTAAAATCATGCAACCTTAGAGTAATTCTGATATTTCATTTATTCATCAGGTATTTATTGAGGTCCTATTGATGTGCGTAACCTTCATGGGCTACATCCTTAATGAAAGTTGAGGAATTCAGTTCCTTTAACTGTGAATTAAATGTGTGTTTTGAACTTCAATTTCAATGACCAAATGCAGGTTGCTGTTGGCCAGATTCTGCCCTTCGCATTGGTTTAATGCAGGGCTTCTCAATCCCAGCACTATTGGTAGTTTGGGCCAGATAATTCTTTGTTGTGGGGCTGCCCCCTGTGCTGTAGGATCTTTAGCAGCAACCCTGACCTCTACCTGCTAGATGCCAATAACACACCCAATGGCGGTTTACCAAAAATGTATTCAGACGTGGAGAGACGGACCCCCTTCCAGTTGTGAACCATTCGTTTAACATCTTGTTTCCTTTGGATCTTTGCTTTTCTTCCCATAGTCCTGTCTCCCAAGAGAACAGAGAGTGCACATCCTAAGCAACTGAACCAGATCAATTTCAACCTTCCCAAGAAGGAAGGAGGACTCCCCTTTCTTGGTGGCCTTCGGTCTAAGAATGACTTCCTTTCTCGCTCTAATGTCTGTATCAACGGGAACCATGTTTATGTGGAGCAGCCAGAAGCCAAGAGCGAGACCAAGGACAGCACCCCTTCTTCTTCCCCGTCCCCCCAGGGCTTCAGGAAGAAGCATTTGTTCTCCTCCACCGAAAACCTGGCTACTCGGTCCTGGAAGGAGCCTGGCGACGTTGGGGCGGTGTCTTCCGACAGACAGTTCTCTGAGTCTTCCACAAAAGACTCTCTGAAATCTATGTCTCTGCCATCCTACCGGCCACAGATCAGTGGGGACATTCAGGAGAACACGGCTCCAGTGAGCTTGGAGGTGGCAAAAGAAACCAAGGAGAGCAAGAAGCAGGAGAACAAGAAGTCCTCTTTGCTGTCTCTGGTGACAGGAAAGAAGGATGCGGCTAAGGGCAGTGAAGGCGAAAGCCCCCCTACGGTCCCAGGAAAGGAGAAGGAAGGCACGCTTATGGAAGTCACACCGAGGGGGGACCAGGCGGGGCCTGACGGAGACCTAGTAGAAAGATCTGAGAAGGATACTACGGCTGTTGTCTCCAGACGTGGTAAATCCCTGAATCCCTTTGAGGACGTGCAGATCACAGAACCGGAAGCTGACCGAGAGCCCAAGTCTGAACCTACACCACCTGCTCCCTCTGTAAGGGCTCCGCAGACCAAAGCTGTCAAGCCTCGGTGAGTCTTGTTCCTTCTCATGCAGGGCCTGCCCCTCACTGCTCGGTGTAATCAGTGGGGTCTACCGTTACAACACCTCTTGCTCGTCGTTCTATGGCGGTCCCTGTGTGTGGCAAGCATTTGATAGTCTAAGTGGTTTTCAACCAGCCCAGCCTGCCTGCCTGCCTGCCTGCCTGGCCTGCCCTGCACAGACGGCAGTGATGCGTCCCGGCCCAAAGCCACGGCCACCATGTGTGGTCTGCCCGTCTCAGTAGGACGTTCAGACCCCGATGGACTGCCGCAGGGTGTAGCAGATTCTGAGTATTGCAAGTTGGGAATACCAGATTGGGGTTGTGGTTATGCGCAGAACATGTGTGTATTTAAAGTTCTTACCACATATTTCCATTTGAGGCAGATGTTATCTCTCCTCCTTGCGCTTTGGCTCTGGTCTGCTGGCACCAGAGACCCTTGATCCACCCTTGAGTGTGCCCGAGACAGTTCTCAGAGTGTTTAGGGTGCCCCTCGTGGCAGGAGCCTGGTCGGTGGGGGGTGATGCGTCGGGAACTTTCTGCCTTCAGCATGACTCACGTTCGCACGAACAGTATTTCTGTGGTCTGGGGTGGGGGAGACTTTTTTTGAGATTCTGCTTACTTTGATTTCAGACACAGACACATACACTCAGGCCATTCCTCTTCAAAATTTGTGCCTGTTGCCTTGAGGTGCCTCTTGTACTGCTTTGAACTTTTCAGATGCTTTTTGTTTATCACCAAAAGACACTGTAAACTGTTGCTTTACCTGGAGCTTTCTCTTTCTGTGGCAACAGCCCTTGTGTGGCAGGTGTGCTTGGTGATCATAGTGTCCCTTTTATGGGGCACCTGGGTGGCTCAGTCGGTTGAGTGTCCGACTTTGGCTCAGGTCGTGATCTCACAGTTCATGGGTTTGAGCCCCGTGTTGGGTTCTGTGCTGTCAGCTGGGAGCCTGCTTCAGATCCTCCCTCCAGCCCCTCCCCTGCACGCTCGCGCACTCTCTCTCTCTCTCTCTCAAAAACGAATAAACATTTTTAAAAAATGTTTTAAAAAGTGTCCCTTTTATGTGTTAAATAATTCGTGTTTCTTCCTTAACTTCTTTTTGTTGTTGTTGTTTCTTAACTTTTTTTTTTTTTTTAAGTTCACCTATTTATTTTCAAGAGAGAGAGAGGGAGAGGGAGAGAGAGAGAGAGCAAGGGAGGGGCAAAGAGAGAGGGAGAGAGAGAATCCCAAGCCAGCTCCACACTGTCAGCAAGGAGCCTGATGCGGGGCTCAAACTCACAAACCATGAGGTCATGACCTAAGCCAAAACCAGAAGTCAGATGCTTAACCAGCTGACACACCCAGAAGCTCCCTCCTTCTTTAACTCCTTAAGATACTGCCCCAAGTATAAAAAAGCTCTCCCCTTTGGATCAACTTTATTTTTACATGTTTTTTTTTTTTTCTTTCTCTTCTGATGCATCTGCAACTGACCTGCAGATTTTATTTTGTCCTTTTTGCAGACTGGAAGTGTCTCCAGAGGCTCAACCCACAGCCAGGCTTCCTTCTTCCCCTGACTCTCCTCTCTTTTTTTCCGCTCTTCTTTCCAGTTCTGGCCAGACACCTGTCCTTTCTAAATCGGGTCATGGCTCAGAGACACTGTCCTCTGAATCTCCTTCTGTCTTCTTCTCTTTCTCATCTCCCGTAGCGGCCCCCATTTCCACATCCACGCCAGTTGAAAACTGGCCTTCCACAGACAAGGGCCAGGCCGGTCCTGAAGAACCATCCTTACTCCTTAAAGCAGAATTGCAAAAGGAGAGTTTAACACAAGTTCCAAAGACTGTTTCTTGTGCCTCGGGGTCACTTTCTAAACAGCTACCCACTCCAGTGAGGAAAGGGCCAGAAGATTCTCCGAGGAAGACCAGTGAGGTAGGCCCAGAGAACACCGTCAGTAATGACTCAGCAAAGTCTCTCCTGAAGCAGCCTGAGACCGAGCCACAAGAAGTTCTGAGGTTGCCCCCCTCAGAACAAGCCTCTGTCCCTTCATCTCAAGGGACCCAAGAAATGACATTCGCCCTTTCATCCCCAAGTGGCGAGATTGAAAGCCCAGCTGGGAAGCCTCCGATGGGGGAAGACACAGATGTCACAAGTCCATGTGGGTCTTGTGGGGAGAACAGAGTGAAGGACAGCAGAACGGCTTCTGCGGTTCCAGAAGCAGTGTCCCCTCTTCAGATGGCAGAATCATCCCCCACTCTTGGCTCTGTGATGCAGACGCACGAGGAGAATGTCCATGAGGGCCAAAAGAAAATCAAGAAGCGGGTGTCATTTTCTGAGCAGCTCTTTACGGAGGAGGAGTTAGAGAAGTCCCCCGGGTCAGAGGAGGAGGACGAAGGGAACCCCCAGGAGCCGCCACGGGAAGGAGCCACGGCTGGAAATGGGTCAGATGGGGAGCCTGCCGGGTCTGTCCACACAGAGGACTCCAAGAGGGAAGCGGCCAGTCAGGGTGCGCTAGCTTCCACGGCCGATCCCCTTGCCCTCCCCTGCGAGGAGAGTTTCTCAGAAGGCCCCGTGAGTGAAGCAAGCTCGGAGCAAGACCTTCCCCTCTGTGGGGTCGAGGGAGACCATCTGCTCATGGCCGAGAATCAGAGCAAAGCCAGTGATCACGAAGGCTTATTGTCCGACCCCCTGGGCGGCCTTCCCTCTGCCCCAGGTGTTAGCTCTCCAGTCCTGGCTGACCTGGGCTTAACCCTTCCTTCCATCCCCGAAGTGGCATCGGATGACGAAAGAGTGGATCAGGTTGAAGATGACGGAGATGGAGAGATGGCCCAGGTGGCAGCCCCGGAAGCCGGGCCTTCTTCCTTGAGCGCGTCACCTGCCCGTCCTGAGATGGGAAAGGGGCCCAGAGGCCAGGCGGTTGTGTGGGCGGCGCCCACCGAGAGCCTGCACGACCCCCAGTCGAAGGCACCCAAAGCATCCGTTACAGTTTCTTCTTCGGACCACGGCTTCCCGACCACAGCTTTGGGAATTCATAAACCAGATCGTGGCAAGAGTTCACGCTCGGATAAACAGCGGTCAGGTCCTGGCGGTGGCGAGAAGGAAGAGTTGCCGGGAAATGGGGGGCCAAGCCAGCGTCCTGAAGCGGCCCTGGATTCTCCTGTACCCAGCCCCTCCTTTTCTGAGACCTTTCCTGTTCCGCACTCTTTTCCTAGCTACCCACACGCTGACACGCACCACACCAGTACAGCAGAATCTCAAAAAAAAGCAACAGCAGAGGGCCCTGCTGGTAAGGTGGACAATTCTGGCAAGAGGAAGCCGCTTCTTCAGGCCTGGGTCTCACCCTCAGAGACACATCCAGTCTCAGCTCAGCCGAGCACGGGAACGGGGTCAGCCAAGCACAGGTGAGAGTCGGGAAAGGCTGTTTCGACGTGAGCGATGTCCCCCACCCTGCCCACCCTGCCCTTTGCTTTTTGCCTGCCGAGGTTCTGGCTTTCTAACCGCACAGATCTCTTGATGGTACATACTGTGCATTTGGCTGGTAGGGGCTGTTTTCAAAAGGTCTCCCCCTGTGGTGGGAATCCCTCCCCTAGACACTCCTACTTTTGTAAGGAGGACATAGTGACAGGCTTCAAAGCCAGTTTTGGAATAATTCAGCATAGTCAGATTTGGGGCTCTCAGATTGCAGAGATGTCTCGTGACCAGCATCTTCCTAGTATCAGAAGCCAACGGAGACAGAGTGGTGGAACCTAGCAGGGTTGAAAGCTTGCGTTAAGCACCGGCCGATGTGAAGTGGGCGTATTTGTTCTGAACTCTTCCTTTACTGTTGAGGAGCAGCAGGCTCTGTAGGGACTCACACGGTGCAATCTGAGGCTGTCGTTGTCTCAAAAGTAAGAGACCGTCTCTAATGTTCTTCTGACAGTGATCAGGAGACCAAGGGTCTCGCGAGAATGTCAGGACCCCTGGCTGTCAGGTGGGTGGGTTTTGTTGATCCTGTGGCTGCCTTGTGCTGACTGCTTTCACTTCCACAGGAACATTGGCGTGTGTTGGACTGGGGGTGTGAATACAATGTATCACCGCTCTGTCCCCTTGTCTGTCTTGCTGACTGCCATCTGTGAGATGGACAGTTTCTCAGTTTTGTCATTACAGAAAGATCTAAGGATCCTATCCCCTTCTCTTTAGACTTCATCCCGTGAAGCCAATGAACGCAGCAGCCCCCAAGATTGTTAATTCCAGCTTGGGCACTGCCACCATCATCAGTGAGAACATGATCAACGAAGCCATGATGAAGGTATGCTTTCTCCAAGAAATAGGCATGCTAGGGGTGCCTGGGTGGCTCCTTCGGTTAAGCGCCCGACTTCAGCTCAGGTCATGATCTCACTCTCCGTGAGTTCAAGCCCCGCATTGGGCTCCGTGCTGACAGCTCAGCTCAGAGCCAGGAGCCTGCTTCCAATTCTGTGTCTGTCTCTCTCTGTTCCTCTCCTGCTCATACTCTGTCTCTCTCTCTCTCTCTCTCTCTCTCAAAAATAAACATTAAAAAAAAAATTAAAAAAAAAAGAAATAGACATGCTAGTTAGGGATCTATACAAAACCCGTTTCTAGAGCCACCATTATGTACACCTCCTTGGGTAGCAGGTAACGCCAGGAGCAATTTAACCTTATGTCTGTGTCTTTGGATAATCTTTGGGAGCTTCTACACTTTCCACTAGATAATTACTATTCCCCTTATGGTTACTGACTTATTGGCAGATTGTTTGTTGTCCCCAAGCAACGTGATTGATACTGTTACTTCTTGTCAGTAAGAAGAAAATGTCACCCACCATCTGGTCCATTCAAATTCGATATTTTCATTTCCCCGTGTATCTTTTCTTATCTTTTGGCACGAATGTAAAATTCCTGGGGTTGTAATCATGGCATAGATATAATTTTCTGAAACTTTATTCTGCAGTCATTTCAAAATTAAAAGTTGCAAGAATAGAACAAAGAACTCCTATATACCTTTCATCCCAATTCACCAATTGTTGACATCTTACCACAGTGGTTTTATCATTGCCACCCTCTCTCTCCCCATCCCTGTCTGTTCTGTCTTTGTATATACATACTTTTTTTTTCTTCTGAACCGCTGGAGGGTAAGTTGCCTACCTCATGTCCCTTTTACCTCTAAAATACCTAAGCATGTGATTCCTAAGAATAAGGATATTTAATCAGGATCACGACTTTTAAAATTGGCGTAATCCTCTTTTCTCATCTCTAGCCCAAATTTCAGGTCCACCCGTTGTCTCATTAGTGTGCTCCTTCGTTTTTCTGTCTTTCTTTCTAGTCCGGGATCCAATCCAGGATCTCTCGCTCTTAGTTGCTGTGTCTCTCTAGACTCTTTTATCCTGGATCCCTCAGCCTTCTTTGTCTTTCAAGACCTTGACATTTTCTAAGACTTCAGATCAGTTGTTTTGTAGAGTTCTCCTCAGTTTGGATTTGTCTGCTCAAAACCTCATGGTTTGGTTGAGGTTATGCATTCTTGGCAGGAATTAACCATGCAAGTCATGTGTCCCTTCCCGGTGCATCGTGTAAATAGGCACATGGTTTCAGCTTGTCCTGGTAGTGGGAGTGTTAACTCTGATGACTTTCTGTAGGTGGTGCCCACCAGCGTCTCTAGGATAACATTGCTATTTATCCCCTTTACAATCAATAAGAATTTGTGGGGAATTAATTTCAGACTCTGTAGGTATCCTGCTCCTCACCAAACTTTCATTCTCAGGCTTTTGTATCCACTGATGAATACATCAGTGGCCAAATTGGTGGTTTTCCAGCCCCATTGCCTGTATGGAGACACTGGTTCTCTTATTCATTTGGTGGTTTATCTAGTATACCATAAGCATTTTTGTATGTTGCTACTTAATTCTTTGAAATGGTTATATGAATATTTACTTAACCTGTTCCCCTATTATTGGATATTTGGGCTGTTGTCTGTTTTTCAGTGTGAATGCTGTCATAGTCAATAATTTCTCGCATAGAACTTTTTCCCTTCTTAAGCTAAATCTCCAGGAAGAATATTGCTTGATTAGAGGCTCTCTTCTCTTTAAAAAGCTTGGGCTAACTTTAAAACAACAACTCCTGCCCGCAAATCAAACAAAACCAACCCCTCCCTTCCCCCCCCCCCGAGCCCCAGATGATCTCTGCTATAGAGTGTCTCCATTCTGCCCTTTCTGGTTCAAAAATCAGGAGGATTTAGAACATTGCCTTGTTGCAGACCTCTGGTCTTTGACTCATTGTCACGTGGGCTGGAGGAGAATGATTTACTGAGGGACTGGTGGGCAAGGATGTGTTGCATTTCAAATATGTGGAGAGGAATTTCCTAACTGACTCCTGGGGTAGTCACTGTCAGTAGAAATGAACCTTATTTCTATTTTAGTTTAGGGCATCTAGAAATTGCATTCAATCAGAGATCTTACAGTCTTGTGCAGTGTAAGACATCAAGTAGCTTTTCTGTTTTTATTTTTTATTGTTTAGTTTATGTTTTAAAGTTTATTTATTTTGACGGGGGGGGGGGGGGGGGAGCACAAGCAGGGCAGAGAGAGTCAGAGAGAGACAAAGAGAGAGAGAGAGACTGAGAATCCCAAGCAGGCTCCATGCTGTCCACGCAGAGCCTGATGCAGGGCTGAATCCCATCAACTGAGATCCTGACCTGAGCCCTAATCAAGAGTCGGACGCCCAACTGACTGAGCCACCCAGGCACCCCAGTTTTTGTGTTTTTATTCTTTTTTTTTAAGTTTATTTATTTTGAGAGAGAGAGAGTGGGAGGGGCAGAGAGAGAACCCCAAGTAGGCACCACACTGTTAGTGCAGAGCCTGATGCGGGGCTCGCACTCACAGAACTTGGAGGTCATGACCTGAGTTGAAACCAGGAGTTGGACGCTTAACCAGCTGAGCCACCCAGGCGCCCCAGTTTTTGTGTTTTTAAAATAAAAACTTTCGCTCATGCCTCCTTTACTCCCGCAAGCATTTTTAAAGCTTTGGTTAGTCGGTATTACCTCTGGCTCCATTGCACCTGTGCCACCAGGAGCTGGGCTAAAGGGTCCCTGAGATCAGAGATTCAGGTAAAGAGGCTGAGCGGTAATGACAGATGGTTGCTGCGAGCTGTTTAGCATCTTCCAGCCGCCTCGCCTTCTCTTTTGCTTGTACTACATGCTTCCAGGGCCGCCGGTAAGTAAGCATCATTCTCAGAATGATCAGCTGTGGCCAGTACAGTGTGCCTGCTGTGTTTTAGCCATAGCCTAAAACCACACCATAACTCGACCAACGCAGCTTGGCTGGTTTCTGTGGGTGTGGAGAGGAGGCCGAGTTTATCTTCCTGGAGTTAACGATATTTACCAGGAAACCGGGCAAAAGGACAGCACAAAAGGGACAGTAATGAAAACCAGGGTCGTGGAGCAGCCTCCCATCCCTCCTTCCTTTTACTGTGGAATGCAGCTGGGCTCCAAAGAGAAACAAACACCTAGCTGTCGGGAAGTGAGCAAGACCCTTGGCTCCCATTTTATTTATTCTTCAAAGCTCATGTAATCAGGGGCTTATCTCCTGGCCCTGATTGAGAGAATAACTTGCCTTACAACAAAGGCAACTGCTGCTTATTTTGCTTATGGTTTGTCCGCCCCACCGCTGCCCCTCTGGCTGGCTGCAACAAAGCGCTTGGTCCTGGACCATGCCTCGTAAATATTCTGAGTAAATATGGAAAGTTTCCTGGAGACTGCTATTGGCCCTCTGTGTAATAGATGCTTTGTACTAAGCCGTAAATAATATTTATAAAAGTAACTATTCTTTGGAATGTTGCAAAGTAAGACAGAGGTTAGGGAAAGAAATTGCATAGCTAAAGTTATGAAAAGATAGCTGAAGCATTGCTACAATGGCTTTTTTGGGGAGGCGGGTTCCTGTTTTAGGGCCTCCCTTCTTTCTAGATGATTTAAAACTTAGTGTATTATTTACCCAAGTGGCTTTAACACTTCCATTTAAAAATAATACAGCCACCCAGGGGCGCCTGGGTGGCTCAGTCGTTTGGGCAGCTGACTGCAGCTCAGGTCATGGTCTCGCGGTCGGTGAGTTTAAGCCCCACATCGGGCTCTGTGCTGACAGCTCAGAGCTGGAGGCTGCTTCTGATTCTGTGTCTCCCTCTCTCTCTCTGCCCCTTCCCTGCTTGCTGCTCTCTGTCTCTCCCAAAAATAACAAACATTAAAAAAAAAATTTAAAAATAATACCACCACCTAGATCCAAAAATCATCTGTCCTATTAATATGGAAACAGTTGGACCCAAATTTGAAAAGACATTATTATTATTATTATTATTATTATTATTACAACTATGGGAGGGGGAGTCCAATGCAAAAATCCTGGAAGGAAATATGTGACAAGGAATTAACAGATATTTTCTTTGTACCTCTTCCTCACCATGGCTGTTGCTCACTTTCTGTAATGCTGGATTGTTTTGCAGTTTTTTAAATGATCACATGTCTAGGATCGTGTAATGATTTCAAAGTCTTACATTCTTTCCCCTTTGGATTATGAAATCAAATTGAATCGCTGTTTCACAGTTTGTAAGGTATGAAGTATGCATGCTCTTTCAATCCTCTGCATCTATTGTAAGGAAATATTTTAGAGATATGATCAAAGATTTCTGCTCAGGCATTTTAATAAAAACTGTTATGTATAATTTTGAAAACAACCTAAATATCCAGCAATAGAGAGATGGGTAAAGTATAATGAAATTTTAGGCATCTGTTAAAAAACGTGATTTTTGCCAAAATTTAATGATGGGAAAATGCTCACAAAACAATAATTTTAAAATGCTTTTAAGCCATATTCTGCGTGATGCTTAAAGTTTGAAAATATACCATAAAGAAACCAAGGAAGGGGCGCCTGGGTGGCTCAGTCGGTTGGGCGTCCGACTTCAGCTCAGGTTGTGATCTCGCGGTCCGTTAGTTCGAGCCCCGCGTCGGGCTCTGAGCTGATGGCTCAGAGCCTGGAGCCTGCTTCCAGTTATGTGTCTCCCTCTCTCTCTGCCCCTCCCCCGTTCATGCTCTGTCTCTCTCTCTGTCTCAAAAATAAATAAACGTTAAAAAAAATTTTTTTTTAAATTAAAAAAAAAAAGAAACCAAGGAAACAATAGGAGACCCAAATGTTAAGTGTTGGAGTTACAGGCAATAATTTTTTCCCTTTTCTGTAGTTGAGATTTTCCATTATGAGGGAATATTCCCTTTAAAGTGAAAAACAGAATTCTGTTATTTTGGGGGGGAAATCAATTTTAATCCATGCCCAAAGTCTAGTTGACTCGTCACTCCCATCTCTGAAGTTTGTCGTGATCTCTTGTGTGACAGTGGGCGCTTGGTTGTCCAGCTCTCTGGACTCTGAGCCCCTGAGCCCCTGCGCATACCTGGTCCCTACTCTCGAGGAATCCCTGCCTGTCCCTCCCTCCAGGTGACAGCTTCTTCATGTTTCTATCTCACAAACTGTCTTACAGAGAGTATCTTATGTGATCCACATTTTTTAATAAAATCCTTACATGACAGAGTTGTGATCTAAAAACCCTTGAGAACATATTCTTCGCTATTGTTTCCAAAGAGTACTTTTTTTCTTGATAGGATGTATCAATAGACGTGCAACTAGTTTTTTAAAAATTGTGGTAGAGACACCTGGGTGGCTCAATCAGTTGAGTGTCTGACCTTGGCTCAGGTCATGATCTCACAGTTCATGAGTTCGAGCCCCGCGTCAGGCTTGCTTCTGTTAGCGCAGAACCGACTTCGGATCCTCTGTCCCTCTCGCTCTCTGCACTGCACCACCCCTACCCCCCCCCCCACCCCCCGTGCTCTCTCTCTCTCCCTCTCAAAAATAAATAAACATTAAAAAAAATTGTGGTAGGGGTGCCTGGGTGGCTCAGTCGGTTAAGCGTCCGACTTCAGCTCCGGTCATGATCTCACGGTTCATGAATTCCAGACCCACTGCAGGCTCTGTACTGGTAGCTCAGAGCCTGGAACCTGCTTCAGATTCTGTATCTCCCTCTCTCTCTGCTCCTCCCTTGCTCATGCTGTGTCTCTCTCTGTCTCAAAAATAAATAAAAACATTAAAGAAAATTGTGGTAAAATAAACATAAAACTTACCATCTTAAGCATTTAAAATTTTTTAAAATTATTTTTTAAAATTCAAGTGTAATTGGCATTTAGTATTATATTAGTTTCAGGTGTACAGTTTAATGATTCATCAATTCCATACATTAGTCGCTGCTCATTATGATGTACTCTTAATCCCTTTTGCCTGTTTCAGCCATACTCCCACCTACGCCCCCTCTGGTAACCACTAGTTCTCTATATTTCAGAGTCTGAGGGTTTTTCTCTCTTTTTTTTCTTTCTTTGTTTTGTTTCTTAAATTCCATATGTGAGTGAAATCATATGGTATTTGTCTTTCTGTGACTTATTTTGCTTAACATTATACTCTCTAGATCCGTCCATGTTGTTGCAAATGGTAAGGTTTTGTTCTTTTTTTGTGGCTGAATAACATTCCATTGTATATATTACCACATTTTTTTTTTTTTTAACCCATTTATCTATTGAGGACACTTGGGCTGCTTCCATGGTTTGGCTCTTGTAAACTATGCTGCAGTAAACATGGGGGTGTGTATATCTTTTTGAATTAGTGTTTTTGTTTTCTTTGGGTGAATACCTAGTAGTGGAATTACCGGATCAGTTCTATTTTTAATTTTTAAAGGCACCTCCATACCATTTTCCACAGTGGCTGCACCAGTTTGCATTCCCACCACAGTGTACGAGAGATTTTAAGCACCTTTAAGCATACAGATCGGTAGGGTTAAGTATAGTCACATTGTATAGCCAGTCTCCAGAATTCTTTTCCAGGCATGCAACTTTCTGGCTGAAGATTGTTTTAGAATTACAAATAGAGCGATTGAGGTCTAGAGGGATGTATGCCTTCAACAAGGTAAAAAACAAAAACAACAGAAAGATTAAGGGAGAAGTTGTTTTTTGAAAAGTAGTCCAACATCTCACCTGTTTCTGTGCAGCCTGTGGCAGGTGAAAACCTGCTCTGCGGATGGAAATGTTGGTGTGGGCTTCTAAGCCAGTCGTACAAGCACTGTGCTTCCCTTCTGAGCCAGGGTGGGAGAGGTGGCCTATCTCTCTGATTTCTGGCTAGTGTGTAGGCAGCTTATGTCACGGGACTGAACAGGGCTGTCTATGTGTTTTTGTCAAAGAGTGAATGATGATTCTTCTTATTTCTTTATTATAATATATCATAAATAAATATGTTTGTTTATTTTGAGGGGGAGAGAGAGTGGGCAGGGAAGGGGCAGGGAGGTGGGGGAAAAAAGAGGATCCCAAGCAGGCTCTGTGCTGCCAGTGCAGAACCTGATACGGGGCTCGAACCCTTGAACCATGAGATCATGACCTGAGCCTTGGTCATGACCTGACCAAGAGTCGGACGCTTAACCAACTGAGCCACCTAGGTTCCCCATGAGGATTCTCTTGACTTAGCTTCTTGTAGAAGGTGGTCTCTGAGCCTTCCTAAGTGAAATTGTTTGACCCTCAGGGTGGTGAAACTGATTGCCTCCGAGTTCTGCAGGCAAAAGTGTCTTGAGGTGGCTCTAGGAATTTGTTTCTTTAAACTTCTAAATCCCCTGAACTACAAATTTCAGGAAAAGTTAAGTTGCGTGGGGGGGGGGGGGGGCCCCTCCCCCACACAACTGGAGACTTGGTATGATTAGGTGCTTTTTATTCAGTCCTTACCTAGTGTTTCCTCACTGTTTGGGCCTGGTCACTTTACAGGTGGACATCAGTCATCCCAGGTGTTCACAGACCTCCTGTTACTACATTGAATAACAGACAACAAAGGCCCTATGTGGCCTGGAAGGCCTAAAATATTCACTGTCTGGTCCTTTACAGAAAACTTTGTCAATAACTGCTTTTCCACCAGAACTGCAAACACATTCCCAGGAGGCTCAGACGGCTAACATTTTCCTCTTTTGTATTTCTTTTAGATATTTGACTTCTTTGCTGACTTTACCACTTTTTCTCCCCCTCTCTCCTCCCCCTAAAGAAATACAACCCATCGGACCCTGCCTTCGCTTATGCACAGCTAACCCACGATGAGCTGATCCAGCTGGTCCTCAAACAGAAGGAGACGATAAGCAAGAAGGAGTTTCAGGTCCGCGAGCTGGAAGACTACATTGACAACCTGCTAGTCAGGGTCATGGAGGAGACCCCCAACATCCTCCGGATTCCCACTCAGGTCGGCAAAAAGGCAGGAAAGATGTGAATCGTCAGCCTGCGACACCGAGACTTCTTTGTGAGTTTGTTTCCACCTGCCCCGGAGGTCAAGGACTCAGCATGCCTGATAACCGGCACACAGGCTCGAAATCACCATCTATCTCCCTTGTGTGTTATCTGGCAAGAGTCCGTTCTACCAGTTGAGACCAGGTTAATTATTACAATGAATCTTTTACTGTACAGTCCCAGGGTTTTGTTTTTAAATGCCACTGTGCCTTTGACTATCCTGTAAATATTTTATGCTCTGATCGGAGACATGGTCATAAGGTCTGCTCCTGGCCCAGAGATTCAGATGGCGCAGGGGATATTCATATATTTAACATTGGGATGATTTTCTTTCTTTGATATTGAAATTTAAAGATACGTACCCCTTCCTCCCCCAGTCAGTAAAGCGTGGGGCGAAATGAGAAGGACCGTGTGGTTGGTGTTGCGTTACATACACTTGCTTGGCTTTTGAGTAGCTCAGGGTGGCTTTTGGCTGCGGGTGCTAAATTCTGATACCGTGTGAACCTTCTGGGCTTCTTCGACTTGGTCTTGTTGATTTGACTGGAGCAGGGGAGTTTAAAGAAAGCCCCTGAGTGTGCCTTGCAGATTTGGAACAAGCTGCCTTTTCTAAACGTTGCTACCACTACTCTCTAGCCTTAAAATGTGCTCTTTATCAATCCTTAGGGCGTGTCTGTAGAGACATGAGAAGTTGAATAGGGAATTAGAGAATCATTTTGCACTCACTTAATGGGGTTGGTCAAAGTCTCATGATAGCCGGGTTCCTAGCTGGCTAGAGTAGCCTAGTCGGTGCCTTGATAAGGGATTGGATGACCCATACACTCACTAAAATGGTTCTGCCAGGTACGGAATGATTTTAGTAGGATTCCTTTGGCCTTGCTTGGCCCCCGGATTTCCTCAGCAGCATTTCCCGGCGTTTCCCCCACCATATTATAAAATTATGAAGAGCAAGAAGGCAACACTTAGTTTTGGTTTGCTGTATTTATAAATCTAAGAGGATACCCTTTTTTTTTTTTTTTTTTTTTTTTAAAGCTAGGACACGTCTTCACTAACAGCACCCAGTTCCGATCCTTCAGGTAGTTTCATTGTCCGGAACCTAATACTGGAATTAGAATATTTCTGCGTTGGTCAGTTTTTTCTCGTGGTTGTGACAGGATCTGATCAAATCTTTACCTCTCTCCTGGGGGAAGAATATCCGAGGCTAGCGTGGTGGGTGGGGCTTGAGGATTGGCTAGGGATCGCTTCTCTGTCTGTCCTTGTTATATATGGAGGTTAAGAGGCAAGATGGTTGTCAGCAGAGGCCCTTTTCAGGATCACATTTGCTGCAATGTTAGTTATATCGGAGCACTTTAATCTGAAGGATGATACTGTAACTTGATTTATCGAATTAGCTGTTAATTATCTTTAGCTATTTTATTTAATACTGTCTTACAGTAGTGGAGACCACTGTAAGCCTCTCAGATGCCTTGTATTTTTGGAGTGCTATGAAAGTTATTTACATACCTGCAAAAAGAACCTTATATTCCACTTGAACTCTGAAAATGTGCGTGTATATATTTATTCTGCAATATATTTTTTACTTATAAGTGTATTTTGACTGTGATAACCCAAGTGTACTGGGGGCAGGTGTGGTCTGAATGATTTCTCCTTAGAAGGGCTGGTGTGGAGACCTGTTCACAAGAGGTGGTTGGTCTGGAGATAATCTGCTTCTAGGACCTTGGGCACGTAACTAACTCAGTCAGTGTTTGAGAGGGAAGTCTGGGTAGAGGAGTGAATTCCTGTGCTCTGAAATGCCACTTGAGAACTCTGGAGAATGAAGGACAATTTACTTCAAGGGTGTCTGGCTTCTACCACTGCTGGAAAAAACCCGAATTCATAGCATTCCTGCACCTCTCAGCGTAGATCACCTGGAGGTCATTAGTTAACGACTGTCCGACTGTCCTCGAGGACTCTTGACTCTGGGGGAGAATTTATCTAGGAAGAATTTTAGTCTGCTCTGAGCCATTAGCAAGGGTTGGAGCTCCTCTAACTGGCGGGGGTTGGGGGGGCACACACCCAAGTACACAAAGAGAGCTGGGACCCGCCTCTGGCTGCTGTAAATGCTAACCCAGTTGAAGGACCCTGGGAGGAAGCTGTGTTCTGGAGAAGCTGGAGCAGCTCTCCTCTTCCTGGCCTTGCCCGGCTGCCTTCAGAAAGAGCAGTCAGGACTTTAGGGAAGCATCCGATTAAATACCAAACACCTTGCAGTGAACTTCAGTTGGAGGTCAGACTCCTGAAAAAATGTCAGTCCTTTGCCCGACTACTTGCTGTCCATCTCATTGGACTTTGACAGGTTTCTTGCCCTCCGTCTTATTCCTGTGTGTTAGCCACATCGGGGTGGCAGAACGGAGGAGCAAGAAAGTCTGCCCTTTGCCTCTGCTGAGTGGAGAGGTGTGTGCACGGATGGGGTGTATGCATGGATGGGGTGTATGCATGCCGTTTCCAGCTTTGCCCGCAGCGGGCGGCGCTCAGAAGGTCAGAGAGGAGGGAGGATCCTCGCCGCTCAGCCACATACTGTGTTGAAGTCCAGAGGCAACTTAATGTTAAATTAGGATCTTCCCTCCCTGGGTCCTTTTTCCCAATTGACCTTTCTGTTTTCTTTCTGAGAACTACTAATGAATTATCCCTCAAGGCCGAAAGAGTCATTGCCTTAGGTGGAGAACTTAACCTCCTACTAGTCACATCAACGGCAACTCTGGTTTCTCAGTATCTACTATGGGAGCCACTGACGTGACCTCTTCCTCCCTCCGATTGCAGGATTGCCCAGCATTTTTGGATTGTAAAACTATTCCCTGCCTTGTTACTTCGGGAATTTTTAACTTCTTTGGTTTCGTTTTTAACAAGTAACCTAAAATTTCTATAACACTAAATAAAATGGTACTACCTTTCAAAGATTTGTGTCTGTACTTTTGTGTGGGTGCAGCAAAATGTCTTCCGTCTTCTAGAAAACTTCTCTTGGGGAATGACCAGTGTTTCTCACCCCATGAAGGGTCTCTCACCTGGATTTCTGCTGCTTCCACCTTGCCTGGTGCCCAGAGGTCCCAATGCCCTTTCTCCCACAGAGGATGGGACATCTCTGATCCCTTCCCTACGACACGTCCCTCAATCTTGGCCTGCAGGGACCGTGGCATTTACCAGAAGGACATCATTTGAATTTTCTGTTCCCGCTACTAAAAGCTGCCGCCTGTTCCTCAGCACCGGGCACTTTTGGCTGAGTGTATGAGCAAGGTCCCTTCCTTGATCCCTCCACCCCAATCCCCCACCAGTTTCCTAGAGAGTGAAACGTTCACTGTGGGGATGTGATTTGAATTCATATTGTGTTCACACTGCCCAAGATCTGGGAGCCAAATCCCTGGTTCAGTCAACTTGGTTTTTCCATTCCTGAATAGAGGGTACTGGGGAAGCACAGGGAATCTTCTCCTGAGCTCAGCTCTCCTGGAAGTCTGAGCCTTTCCTGATGAGGTGAGAGGTCGGCCTGCCTCCCAACCATAGTCCATGCTCCAAGGGCCCCGACCTCTTGAAAGGGAGGAGATGCTTTTTCTTGCCCTGTGATAAAAGTCACACTGTAGAGGGACAGAGGTGGGCCTGGTACAGGTACTTCCCTGTGAAGCCCCTCTGGGTGGGATGGGGGGGGGCGCCCCTGAAGGCCTCCCTGGTAACCGCAACTAGTTGTCAGTGGTGGGGGCCGCCATGTAAAGTGATATGAAAGCAACTTCTCTTAAAACACAGCCCTCCAGGTTCAATTTAAGAAAAACAAAAGGAAACAAAACCCTCTGGAAGGAAGAGTCTTAGGGAAAGAAAGTTTCTTTATGCAAATGACCCTAACTTTTCCCTCTGAGGTCCTTCACTTTTTGTTTTGCAGTTGGTTCTGGCCCCGCCCCCCCCTCCCCCGCTGTGGCCTCCAGACCCAGCCCTCAGGGGCAGGCTGCTGTGTCTTTCAAACTCCAGGCCTCAGAGGGACACAACTCTCTCCTTTCTCTGAAGTCTTCTTAGCTTAGCTGCTAATAACAAAAAACAAACAAACATAACAACAACCAGGAAAATACAGAGAACGATTGTAAGATATATGAACAGCATAAAGAGTGAACTTTCCCAAATCCAGGATTCTGAGCTGAAGGAAGTCAAGCCCCCCTGGACCCTGGGAGCTTGGGCGTCTGTCAGGCGGCTTCAGGTTCTCACCTTGGCTTCCCAGTTGGTGAAAAGCCCTCTTCTGTTCTCCCTCTGAAGGAGTGGTGTCTTTTCCTCTCCCCTACACTCCCTTGTCCACTCACTTGGCCTGTAGATTTTTCTAAGTAATGTCATACATGCTTATGCCCAGAACAAAAGAAATCCTAAGCTCCTCGCTACCAAGAGGTAACTAACCACTGTTATTTTGATTCTTTGTCCTGGCATTTTCCCTCTTATACGAATAGATACACTTTATTTTTTTAAGAAATTTAATTTGTGATGGGTATTGAAGAGGGCATCTTTTGGGATGAGCACTGGGTGTTGTATGGAAACCAATTTGACAATAAATTTCATATATTAAAAAAAAATAAATAAAATGGCAGCATGACTTTCAAAAAAAAAGAAATTTAATTTGGAGTTTCTTTTTTTTTTTTCTTTCCTTAATTGAGGTGTAGTTGACCTACAATATTGTATTTGCTTCAGGTGTACAACTAGTGACGTGACATTTTATATACATTGGGAAGTGATCACCATGGTCCAGCTCTTACAGTATGCACTAGACTCCTGTTGCAACCTGGTGTCTTAATTATCTAGATACAATTTATTAACTTAAAAAAAATGTTTATTTTTGAGACAGCAAGAGAGAGAGAAGTGGGGGGGAGGGGCAGAGAGAGGGAGACACAGAATCCAAAGCAGGCTCCAGGCTCCGAGCTGTCAGCACAGAGCCCGACACGGGGCTCAAACACGAGCTGTGAGATCCTGACCTGAGCCGAAGTCGGACGCTCAACCGACTGAGCCACCCAGGCGCCCCAGATACACTTTAAGATGAAGATGGGAGCAGGCAGTGCAGTAAGTACGGACTGCTTTGAACATTTCTGCGTGCCTTTGGATACTGTTCTGCAACCAGGACGGATAGTGATCCTGGGGGAGAACGTGCCCAGCTAACTAACCGCCCCCCCCGCGCCCCCTGAAGCACACGCCCCTGGAAGAACTGTGGTGGCCGCGGATACCACCCAGGTTCCCTCCGGCGCCGCTTATCATCGGCCGCCTCTGGGCCAGAATAAACGCTTGCTGGGGAAGCACCCCGCCCCCTCCGCCCCCCCCTCCCCGGGGCCCGTGGAGAGCAGTCATTTACCGGGTGTGGTTCTGACGCTTTAACCAGGGCCCAGACATCAGCAGCACAGGCTGCCGGAACCCAACGTCCACCAGCGAATGGATCCCGTTCCCATGGCTTCTCTCCAGGTGTTCTCTCTGGGGCTGTGCCCTCACTCTCAGGGGAAGGCGGATTCACATTCAAAACAGGCTTCCTGAGCTCTGTGAGCCGACGTGTCCTAAAGCCCCCAGATCTCGACAGGTTTACACAGAAACCTGTATCTGAGCCCTGGAAATAGTCCCCTTGGTGCCCTTGATAAGCCCTCAGAGGAGAAAGAAAACTTGTCCTTGCCTATCAAGTGCCCTTCAGGCTAGCTTTGACTGCAACAGCATTTTTGCATTAAGCATTTGTATTCTTACTAGTCACTACACGCTGACAGGTACTATTTCTAATTCTCATCAAGGTAGATAGTATCTCCATCATGCAGATGAGGAAACGGAGTCCTAGACATGGGGAGAGTTTTAGTTCCCCTGGGGTGGCACAGTGAGTAGTTAAGAACAGATTTCGGGCCACCTGGGTGGCTCGGTTGAGTGTCCAACTCTTGATTTCAGCTCAGGTCGGTGAGATCGAGCCCCTCAACGGGCTCTGCACTGACAGTGTCGACCCTGCTTGGGATTCTCTCTCTCTGCCCCTCCCTCCCTCTCTGTCTCTCAAAAATAAATAAACTTTAAAAAAAAGGAAAAAAAATTAAAAAAAGAAGAACAGATTTGAACTCCTTGTCTGTCTGACCTGGAGGTCTAGAACAGGGGTCAGTAAATACAGCCTGCTTCCTGTTTTTATATGGCCCTCGAAGCAAGAATGATTTTGGCTTTTTTTTTTTTTTAACATAAAATGAATAAGTCTGGAGATCTAATGTACAGAATGATGGGCATAGTCAACAACACCACACCAAATACTGAAATTCTTACAATTAAAATAACAGTATTTCATGACACACGAACATTACATGAAATTCAAATGTCAGTGTCCACAAAGTTTTACTGGAATACAGCCATACTCATTTGTTCCCATAATTGTCTATGGCTGTTTCCACGTTATAAAAGCAGACTTGAGGGGTTGTAACAGAGACCTTATCATCTGCCAAGCCTAAATATTTGCTATCTGGCCCTTTACAGAGTTTGCTAACCCCTAGTCTAGGATCACTTTGGGAGTCAAGGAGATCATGTTGTAATTCTCTTGGGATCCTGGAGGACTGGTGCAGGCGGGGAAACAGTATGACTCGATTCCCTCTCAAGATGAGGCCAGCTAAGCCACAGCCTCCCTGAGGAGGGACGTTCCAGGTAAGTAAGCTGACTGGTATTCATGCTCTCAGTCTGTGCAGCGAATGGTGGCCTGGGACCACCTTCTTAGAGTTATCGGATGCCTTTATTCCTCGGAGTTCAAGAAATGGAACACATTAATCCTCAGCCCAGGAAAGGCGATGCGTGTAATGGGGATGGCATGAACAATGCAAAAGGAGGAGGCGGGTATGAGCAAGGGGAGTTAGCTGGCACCAGGATTTAGGTAGTTCGTGCTGTAGGCCATAGCGGTCTCACCGTGAGCGGTAGAGAAGATTGAGTTCCCACCAAAGAGTTGAGGTGATGGGAAGGCAATCCAGTCAGAAAGACTCCTCAGCCCGAGCCACCTGCCAGGCTTAGTGTGACAGGAGAGCGTGTCCTCAGGGCTCGGAGTGAAACTGGCTCAGAGTGATAAGGTTTCCTTTCAGTCCACTGAGCTGGGAGGAGCCCGGGGGTGAGGCCAGATTAAAGAGCAGAGGCAGCCCAGCTAGCTCTCCCTGGTGATTTGTTCTAAATTAGAATCGTCTTGTCTCAGAGAAGTTTAGTCTTAGAAGCTGTTGCTTCCTACAGGCCCACCTGGGACAGGTGTTCACAAGAGTGGACTAGCTCCTCACTGAATGCCAGCCCTCAGTATAGAAGATGGCCCCTGGACACCGGGACGACAAAGCCACATATTCTCACAAAGACTTGCAATCAGAGGGAGAGCTAGATGGGCGAACAACTAAGTAGAATACACACATCTAACTGAAGGAGGACGTGTGGGAGTTTGCTTCAGCCCCCACAGCAGCAGTGTCTTCCTTTCCCCTCTCCTCTCTGGAAAGAACTGTGGCTTGAGGTCCGTATTTCACATCTGGACCATGGTTGGGGCAGCCTTTCCAACAGCCTCCCCTCCCCAGTAGCTTTCTACTCAAATCCACACGTTCTGGGCGCTCTGCATTCCAGAAGCCCGTGTGCCAGGCACCATGTGGGCACTGGTTATACAGAGACAAGAAACATGGTTCCAGTTTCAGAGGCTGGGGTGGGGGGTGGGGGTTGCATGGGGGAGAGGGGTTTGAGGAGCATCTGGTAAACAGATCATCACTATCACTGAATGACGGTAACTCTTAGAAGAGTCTATAACAGCAGGAAGGGCACTAGGAGGTTGTGTCGGTCCTAATTTCCAGAGAAAGGCAAATAAATGAACTTCTTCCTCAGAGAGTGGAGAACCCCAGACTTACAAGCCTTAAAATTGGTTTTTGTAAGTCTTAAGTACAATCTACCCCCCAGTGGGGGGCCCAAACTCAGGACCCCAAGAGTTGCGCGCTCTACTGACCGAGTCAGCCAGGCGCCCCTGGACTTTTAAGTCTTACTAGAGAGCGCCATCTTCTGGTCTGGGTTCTGCCTACCTCCCAGCCTGTCTGAGGGCCAGGCCCTTGGGGTGTCACACACTTGTAACTGGAAAAGAGAATCACTCACTCCGCTACCCCTTATAGGCGCTGGTTGAAGGATCATAACACCGCTCTTCCATTTTACTAAGAGTAATGTTGGGAAAAGAAGAATTTTAACGCGACTTTCATGGGCAGAGGACTCTAGTAAAATCCCACTTTTTTTTTTTTTTAATGTAGTTAGGTTCAAGATCTGCACAAAATTGGGGGTGGGAGGAGTCTGATGCTGTTCTGTAGGGTAATGTAAAGAACCACTCCCAGTGCAATTATGTTGCTCTTGGGAACATATTTCCCCACCCCCGTAGGGATGTCGACTGTAGTGTCTAAAACTAATGGATGTCTCTGAGGGGTGTTTTGTGCACACACAAGCATGCCGGAATTATCAGAATTTATCTGCTGGACAGCCAGAAGTAAATCCTTATCACACACTTCGCACTAGTGGGCAAGTCTAGAGGAGACTTTGAATGCCAGTGCCCACCCAGAGCTACTGTGTTGAAGCCCCCTTGTGGTGTGGGGCTGGAGCGAGTAATTCAAATGTAAGGGAATGAACTGTTGGGGATTACTGTATCTTGGGTTGGGGGAAGGAGGTGAACACTCCAGTGTGACCCAGTCCTGGGGTAGTAGGTGGGACTTCTCTAAAAAGAAGAGGTCTGCATGCTCTGAGAAAGCAGTCTTTTTGGGATGGGGTGGTATATTTAAGTATGCACATCAAGGAAAGAAACTGGAAAAGAGGGGGGTGACCGCTTTTGAAGGTATTTTGGTTTGGTTGTTTTTTAAAATTTAGTTGTTATTATTATTATTTTCTCTTGAGAGAGATAGAGCGAGCCAGGGAGGGGCAGAGGGAGAGGTAGAGTCTTAAGCTGGCTCCATGGGTATGGGAGCCCGACACAGGTTCCATCTCATGGCCGTGAGATCATGACCGTGAGATTATGACCGGAGTCAAAATCAAGAGTCAGAGGCTCGACTGACCGAGCCACCCAGGCACCCATGGTTTGGTTGTTCTTTAAATGCTTACCTCTTGAACTGGGAGGACAGTCTTAGGAAATTTCCCATTTTACAAACATACTTCTCATTTATGTTACGATCACCTTAAGTTCCTCCACCCTTCAGCAAGGTGCATGAACGGTCTCGTGATACTGGTGCGGAAAAGGAGAAAATGGAAGTCTGGCTGCTCTGTGCTCCCAGGTCAACTGACGACTGGTCAGTGGGAGAGCATGCGGCTAGCCCACAGAGATCCGAGGTGCAGGAAATTCCGTCGTGCGGTAGTAAGGGAGGGGAACAGCTGTGAGCAGAGGGGGAGGTGCTTCTGAGCCGGAGGGGCTTCCGTTGAACGGGCAATCCTTGTAAGGCACAGCGCCTCCTTCCCAATTTATACTAAAGGTAAGCAACATTTGAAGCAGGGAAAGCTGATGCTTGGATTGCAGGTAATACGCAATCTTTGTGTCAGAGATGCCCTTGTTCCCCACTGTGGTCCAGGGAACTCACAGTCTCATTAGGCATACAGAGAGTCCTCTGTACCGACCACTGATTACAGCTCTTTTAAAAGAACCTACCGCCCTGTCTCCTCAGATCCCTTTCTTTTTTGAGGCCCCAATCCTTTGAGGTCTCTCTGGATACATGGTCACTGTGTCGTCTGTCTCTTCAGGTTCGTAAGCGCCATTTTTTATTTTGAAATCTTTTCAGTTCTAGGACGCAGAATTTATTAGTCTTCTAAGGAAGGCAGTTGTATCTTATCTTGTAACCTGTAACCTGTACCTTATTCCTCAAGGGAGTATCCCAATTTGTTAAGGGGCTGACAAAACATCCGTATTCCTCAATCCATTCTGCACAGGAGCTGTCCAAAGATTTTCTGTTCTCAGGGAAAAGTGCTGATCTTACCTTCCGGCCCCAACCCCCAATGTAAGGTTGAAATTAAGCCCAGAACAGCTCCTAAAATCTACTGATGCCAGGAGCCTAATTCTCCATTGTCGGCCCGAGAAACAGATTCCCCGCACACACTTTAGGCACGTGTGCTGTGATGACTCCCATCTGCTTTTTTGGAGTCATATGGACAGACTTTGGTGGTCCTTGTCATTTAACTCAACTTTCTTATTTTTCAGACACAATGGATTAAACCTTTCAGGCGTTAAAATCTTTATTCTTAACGAGTGTGATTACATGACTCTTTTGGCGACTTTTAATTTATATTCAAACATAACATACATAATTTTAAATTTGTAAGCTTGGTTTCTGTGATGGCATCACTAGAGGCACAATTTTGTTCAAGATTCTCTGAGTTATACTATAGCAAGCTAGGAACTTTGTAGCAGAATCTTGGAATATCTTAAAGCTCAGCTTAAGCTCGGTTTTAAAACATCTACATCTGCTTGAACCCTCCAGTTTGCCCAAAGCCTCATCACTCCATATTCTTTCACTATCAACTCCCTTGGATATTCCTTGCCTAGTCTCTGAAAGCATTTGAGTTTGCCACTCGATTAAAAAAAAATTTTTTTTTTAATGTTTATTTATTTTTGAGAGAGAGCGAGCGAGAGAGAGCGCGCGCAAGCGCTTGGAGGGGGGAAGGGCAGAGAGAGAGGGAGACACAGAATCTGAAGCAGGCTCCAGGCTCTGAGCTGTCAGCACAGAGCCCGAAGGGGAGCCTGAAGTCATGAATTGTGAGATCACGACCTGAGCTGAAGTTGGACGCTTAAACGACTGAGCCACCCAGGCGCCCCTTGTCACTCTGGATTTTAATTCAATTCCCTCATTCTATAGTTGAGAAAAATAGACTGCATAGACAGGAAACAACTTGCCTGGGAAAGCCACTCTGGAGAGTAGAACATAATTTCCTGCTTTCTCACCACACTTTGTACTATGGCCAAAATCAACATTTGTTACCAAAGAGTAACAGAGAATCTACGATTCTCCAGCATTTCAGAAGTTAGACTTGTTTGGGAATGACCACAATTTCTTGTCTGTTATGTGTGTCCACGTGAGAAGAAATCTCACCTAAATTTAACTCCCCCGCCCCGGTCTGGCCCACTTCAAACCGACCGCAGACGCCTGGGGAAGGCAAGGCGAAGACGCGGTCCACACCAGGAACCTTCTCTCCTAGCTCACGTTTCTACCCGAGCCCGCAGAGACCAGGACCGGAAGTGGCGCTCCGCTGGCGTACAGAACTACCTATGTAAACCGCGTTTGCTCTGGCCGGAAGAGAAAGGTGCAGCGCTTAGAAGGCTCCCCTCCTAGTACCGGCTTCCGCGCTGTTGCTGTTCCGGACGTGCGAGTAGATATCTGAAAACTTCGGAGACTCTGGGTTGTGACATGCCGGGCGGAGGCCACTGCCCCGATTGCGGCTCCACTGAGCTCGTGGAAGACTCTCACTATTCGCAGAGCCAGCTGGTGTGCTCAGACTGTGGCTGCGTCGTCACCGAGGGAGTCCTTACTACCACCTTCAGCGACGAGGGCAACCTCCGAGGTATTTGTGCCGGCCTTTCCAGGGCCGTGGGTATAGGCTGGGGTGGTGGAGGGATTGACATCAGATTCCTCTTATGCCTCTCACGCCCTCTCGTTGTCACGTGTACACTTAACTACGGGAGAAAGTGACCTAAAGTGAAGGAGCGCTGCAGGAGGGCAGGGACGGCCATTCCTCTGCGTTTTTCTAGCACCTGGTACGGTATCTGGCATGTATTAGGTCTCATAAACGTCGACCAAATGAAACAGAGAAACAAGAGTTTCACTCAGTTTATCTAGTTTGGGTGTGATGGACGGATGGAATTCTTTACAAGTGCGGACAAGTATGAGCCCGAAGGAGCCTTTAGCCCTAATTGACAAACACATCTTTTTTTTTTTTTTTTCCTTTCTTTCTGAGTCCCTGACCAGTGCAGCCCTCAAAATCAGCAATCAGGAAAATTGCCTGGATTGGATATACAGGAGAGATGGCTGCAAATTTGGAACTCTTGAAGCCACTTTAGTGCAGTCTTAACCTTCCTCAGTCTCTGTATTTAAAAAAAAAATTTTTTTTAACGTTTATTTATTTTTGAGACAGCATGAACGGGGGAGGGTCAGAGAGAGGGAGACACAGAATCTGAAACAGGCTCCAGGCTCTGAGCTGTCAGCACAGAGCCTGATGCGGGGCTCGAACTCACAGACCGTGAGATCATGACCTGAGCCGAAGTCGGCCGCTTAACCGACTGAGCCACCCAGGCACCCCTCAGTCTCTGTATTTGATACTGCTTGTGAACGTAGAAAACCAGATGGACTTTTAATGTGCAAAAATGGGCACCTTCATGAGACAGGGAGCAGAGCCTAATGATATGAATTCTCCCTGGTTTTGTGTGGCGGGAGGCCAGGGGTCTGGTGAATAAAGGCTAAACAAAGCTATTTGTTGTCCCTTATCTTACAGAAGTAACATATTCCCGAAGCACAGGGGAAAACGATCAAGTTAGCCGCAGCCAGCAACGAGGTGAGACTCAACCTTTTATGAGACAGTGGCCTTAAAGAAAATTCTTCTGATGGTCCAGCCCATCCTCTTGCTTTTCCTGATTTCAGCATTGCTATGTAAGGTAGAGTAGAAGAGAATGGTAGTCCGAAATAAAGAATGGAGATGGTCTAAGAGAGGCGGCAATTCAGTATACAGTGTGGGTTTGTCAGGGGTATGTTAAAGGTTGATTTAAGCATCCCAGATCACACTTTGGCTTGGCTCTGAATCACACCAGCCCCTGAAGAGCGGTGGGTTGAAATGTGACTTCTTTCCCCAGATTTCTTTGTGTCTTTAGAATGACCTCACCAAGCGTCACTCCTGTCATCGTAGAAAAGCACATCATTTGTGCAACTGGTATGGGAGGCAAGTGTAGCAGAAGTTGCTGGGAGCCACTCAGTAGTGCCTTTGACCCCTCTGACTCTGGCTGTGGGCTTTCTTAGGTCTCCGCCGAGTGAGAGACCTCTGTCGAGTCCTGCAGTTGCCATCGACATTTGAGGACACAGCAGTTGCCTACTACCAGCAGGCGTACCGGCACTCTGGCATCCGTGCTGCCAGGCTGCAAAAGAAGGAGGTGCTAGTTGGGTGCTGTGTCTTGATCACCTGCCGACAGCATAACTGGCCCCTAACCATGGGAACCGTCTGCGCCCTGTTGTATGCGGATTTGGATGTGTTTTCTGGCACCTACATGCAGATAGTGAAGCTCCTGGGGCTGGATGTGCCCTCGCTGTGCTTGGCAGACCTGGTGAAGACGTACTGTAGCAGGTACCTGCCTACCGGGAACCCCCGGGACGGGATGGACCCTTAGCCCTCCATCTTTTTACCTGTCACTTTTTCACCAAAGTGCATCTAAAGGGATTTGGGAGGAAAATCTATATTCTCCCTCCCTCGTGCTCTTGTAGTCTCTCTTCCTAGTACTTGTCGATAAAGCTGATTCCATTTCACATTTCTAAACTGTTTGGCATTTCCGAATCCCTTTGCCTTTACTGCATCCTGATGCCTGATGTAGGCAGCGCAGGTATCAGCCTTGTCACCGGGCCGCTGAGTTGTGGCTCTCGCGTTGTGCGTGGCCTGCTTGGCTGTGTGCGACCGCCCTGCCTCAGCAGGATCATCTGCAAGTGGAGGTGACAAGATGTTAGTGACTGGGCCGGCGGTGGAAGCTACTGCTTTTTTTTTCATTTTATTTTCTTTAGGAGCCACGTTCTTTTCCTCTCTCCTCTCCTCTCCTCTCCTCCTCTCCTCTCCTCTCCTCTCCTCTCCTCTCCTCTCCTCTCCCCTCCCCTCTCCTCCTTTTCTTCTTTTCTCTTTTATTTTCTCTTCTCTTCTTCCTTTTCTTTTCTGAAAATAGAGTAGAAGGCACAGGCTACCAGTGTCAAGTTGTGTTGGGTTTGCTTGGTTACTTCCTAGCTGGATGACTCTGGGCCAGATTTTTAACTATAAATGCACATAATGGGGCGTAGAGTGGATGATAGGAGAGCATGTGTAAAGCATGGAGAATACTGGCCGACGGGGTCGCTGACACATTAGCTTCCCCCGCTGCATGCTCCTGCCCTTCACCTCACGGGTGGGAGACGCAGCCTGTCTTCTCTCAGCACCTGTATAAACCCGCTGCCAGCAAGTTTGAGTATTTGTTCCAAGAGGACAGAATAGCCCACCTGGAGTGGACTGCTTTTCTTCACTTGGGAAGAGCAGTCCCCTCCCCTGTGGGCATCGAGACCAGACTGTCCTTTTGGTCATTTCAGCTTCAGACTGTTCCAAGCCTCCCCGTCTGTGCCAGCCAAATACGTGGAAGACAAAGAGAAGATGCTGTCGCGAACATTGCAGCTGGTGGAGCTGGCGGATGAGACGTGGCTGGTGACTGGGCGGCATCCCTTGCCTGTCATCACTGCTGCTACTTTTCTGGCATGGCAGTCGCTGCAGCCTTCGCATCGGCTGACGTGTTCCCTGGCCCGTTTTTGTAAACTGGCGAACGTGGACCTGCCCTACCCCGCTTCCTCCCGCTTGCAGGAGCTGCTCTCCGTGCTGCTGCGGATGGCCGAGCGGCTGGCCTGGCTGCAGGTTCTGAAGCTCGACAAGCGCTCTGTGGTGAAGCACATCGGTGACCTTCTCCAGCACCGCCACACGTTGGTCCGCAAGGCCTTTCGCGATGGAACGGCAGAGATGGAAGCTGGGGAGAAGGAGCTGCGGGGAAGGTGCCAGGGGCCAGAGCAGGGAAAAGAGGAGGTGGCGAGTAGTTCCTTAAATTTGCCTGAGGGGAAGCGGCCAGCTAGTCCCACCCCTCTCCTCCCACCTTGCATGTTGAAGCCCCCAAAGCGGATCTGCCCCCCACCCCCAGTCTCCACAGTCACCGGAGATGAGAACATATCTGATAGTGAAATAGAGCAGTATTTGCGTACCCCTCAGGAAATTAAGGACTTTGAAAAAGCTCAAGCTGCAAGACAGGCTGCCAGGAGTGTTTCTAACCCTCCCTGATGTACATCTGGGGGAGCACTCACCACATTCTGACAGCAGCTTAATAATAATCCTGTCCTATCTGGAGAAATCAGCATATGTAAGTCCTTAGGTGTTTTCTTGTTTAAAGGAACCGAGGGACTCTGCAATTACCTGGACCCTGGGTCCTGGAATACAAGTTGGGAGCAGTGCAGGGACCATTGGCTTGGAGAGAATCGGTCCTTTGGTGCCGGAGAAGTGGCTCATGTTTGTATTACGTGGGATGGCTTTCCTTCTAGACTGGTTGGAGGAGGTCAGGCTTCTTCCTGGTTTGAACCGGGTACAGTGCTGCTGCTACAGGCCCGATGATGGGCCCTTGCTGCTGGTGTGGAGCGGGTGGTATCTTGAACAGTATCAGCCCCCAGAGGACGGGAACCGGGCAGCTGTGGGCCCAGTGTCCACCTATAGGCATCGATGGGTTCTTGTGTATGAGGTCATGAAATCCTCCACTTCATAACAAAAGGACCGTGGGTGGACTAAGGTTATAGCTCAAGGGCTTTGCAAAATTTTAATATATTAAAACAAGAGGCATCTGCTAGAAAACATTCTATTGTATAAAACTCAAGCTTTTAAAAACATGTTTTCTTTGGCACTTTTCATCCCCTCCCTCCCTTTTTTCCCCAGCGTATTGCAAAAGCTCTCCAGTGCTAAGGCATTGGCAGGGTATGTAAACAGCAGCCAGCATATGTGGAAGAATAATACGAAGCTTTTTTTTTTTCTTTTTGTCTAATATTGTCTGTGCAGCAAGCATAAATAACAGGATTCATCCCAAGGTGTGTGGGTTTTCTCCCCTCCCTTATGTCTTTTGCCTTCGTGATCAGGCTGCAGTGACATGGACGCTGGGAGGGGACCTAGACCAGGTCTTGTTTTCCTGTTCTTCACCAGGCCCAGGTTTCCCTCCACCTTCATTGGGTCCTTTAGTAAAAGGCTGGTGGTGACTTTTTAGGTTGGGGGAAAATATGGGTGCTGGTGTTTAAAAGTAGTGAAGGCACAGGGCCCGAGTGAGCTGCAGGGACCCTACCTGATACCTTGAGGGATTCAGCTTGGGAGTCTGTGAGGCAGGAAGCCAGTTTGATGTTTGGGAGGTTTCTCCCTAACCTGACTTAGAGGTCAGTTCTTGGACTGGTCCTTCCATACGGCCTCATGGAGGCAGGGAAGTCTCTTCCTCAGCCCCATGGTGTTAGAAAGCTGAGACTAGGGGTGTGGGGCTTGCAACTGAACAATAAGTGCTTCCCCAACACTACCTGCAGCCTTGTGGTAGAGCCTCTCTTCGGAGCACTGTTTATAGGGCCAGGTTTAGGGCGTGACTGCCTTCAGCTCCAAATCTAAGCACTACGACTCTCTACTTCCCTCAGATCCTTCCCAGGCATCTGGCAGAGTCAGCTTCTCAGGTGTAGGGCCTTGGCTTTGTCCTGGGACGCCCCGTCTACAGCCCTGCCATGTGGTGTGTGGACCACTCCTGTGGGAAGTGTCCCACCGTCCCTGATGGTGCAACCTTCCCACCTGCTCCCACCCCCTTCCCTAGAACTCCATCTCCAGAGCTGCTTTCACACGGTTCTACCTTCTCTTGCATAGTTTATCTGAAAAGCAGCACCTATAGGTCCTGGTCATCTGGCTCAACTGCTAGGCTGGCCCCCTGGTTGGCCAAGAGCAAGGTTGGGGAGAGGCCCTAGGATCTAGGCACAGCGGGCTGACTTCTGACGAGGGCAGTGAGGAGAGAACGCTGTTCTCAAGCTCCTGTCATCTGTGTCTTCCTGATCAGGCCGATGACCATCAGTGAGGCACGGTGGATAAGCTGTGGGGAGTACCTAAGGAGGAGCCCACCTGGGGGCTCTGGGGGGGCAGTCTCCCACTCCACGGGCTGGTAGGACCTCCCCTGCTATCCTGGACGGCACCGATTTGACTGCCAAAACCAGCCTGGGCTGGGACGGAAATGTATCATGCCTGTGGTCCTGGGATGGTCGCTACCCCAGAGGGACTGCGCTCTGGGCGGTGGCAGGCCTACCCCTGTGTTTTCCCCAGCCTCCAGGACTAAAGCTGGTGTGCCGAGCCGCAGCCATGGGCGCCTCTACCTCAAACCCGTTGATGTACCGGTTGACGTCTTTGAGGCCCCGCCCCCCTCCCCCCCAGCAGCCTGGGTGACAGGGCCACATGGCCAGCCTGTCCTACAGCGTCGCCCACCCCCGCCCTAGACGGTGGTTTCGCTCTTCCAGAGCCCCGTCTTCATGCAGGCGCCTCCGGCCGCCTCCGTGCCCGTCATGGTGATGTCGTCGTACTTGGCCCCCTTGGGCGCGCCGTTCAGACTGGCCGCGTTGAGCGGGTACGAGCGGCGCTTGCTCTCCCTCTCCAGCGCGCCGCCCCCGCCGCCCTTGAGGTTGTCGCGACTGGCGCTGCGGCGCTGGCCTGGCCGGCCCGCCTCGGGGGGTGGCGCCGCACTCGTGTCGCTGCCCTCCGACGGCGTGAGCATGGGCTCGCCCTCGAGCTGGAGGCCCGGGCTGTTGCGGCTGCTGCCCGGGTAGCTGTCGGACGGGCTGTTGTGCAGGCTGCCGCTCTCGCTGGACAGCAGCTCCGGCGCCCCGGCCGCCGCGCCCCCGCGCAGCGCCTTGAGCCGGTTCTTGGAGCCGGCCTCCCCCGCGCGGTGCCCCTTGACCCGACTCTTGTGCACTCGGCGCCCATGGTGCAAGTTGTTGGCGTGGCGGGGCGCGAGGCTCCCCCGGGAGCCCGTGGGCTCTGGCTCCCCTTCCCCGCGGGCCACCACCCCGGCCTCGCACACCTGACTCTGGGCCAGCTGCAGGTTGGTGAGCTTGCAGGGGCCCAGGGGTGGCGCGTGGCCGCTGCTGCCGCTCGGGGAGGACTTGAGGGAGGGAGGCCCCTCTCCGAACACAGGGGAACCGTCCTCTGAGGCGGCGGGCACGGCCCGGGGTGAGGGGCGGGGGGCGGAGGCGTGGGGGCAGCAGGCACGCCAGGAGGCCCTGACGTCCCTGCGCCTGGCACAGTGGTGGGTGAAGACGAAGAGTCCCAGGGCGGAGGCTGCCACCCCGTACAGGCAGCTGCACACCACCCGGGGCAGCCAGCGCTGGGACACGGCCAGAGCCCCACAGGCCCACATGGCCAGGTACAGGAAATGCGTGGTCACCAGCGCCCCCAGTTGGACTCCCGGAGAATAGAGGCCGTCACCATCCTCCGGGGGCCCGGGTGTCACCAACCCCGCGCTCCCAGTAGCCAGAAGGGAACCTGAGTCATTCAGGAAGGGGCCGCTGCTCCTGGGCCTGGTGGAAGCCCTGAGCTCCTCCCCTGGCTCCAGGGAGACCCTGCTGGTGCCCCCCTTTGGGCTCTGTGCCAGAGGACCCCTTAAGCGCAGCCCTGCACACAGGAAATAGATCCAGGTGATCAGCAGAATCAAAGCCACCGGGATGTAGAAGGCTCCTAGGCTTGGACGCCACACCAGCCAGCAGCTGAGGGGAGACACAGGCAGTGGATGAGGAGGGGGAGCACGTCTGAGGTGGCTGGGTGGCTGGGGTGATAGGACATGGTGAGCGGAAAAGCAGAGGTTGGCTGAGTCAACATGCATGGGTTTGGGGTGGGTCGCCGGCTGAGCGGGCCTGGCAGGTGTCCCTGCCAGGGAAGTAGAAGGCGTCCAGTGTCAGGGTGGGTGGGTTTGGGGCGGGAAGGCAGCGGCGCTCACTAGGGGCTGTGGTCCCGGTAGTTGTGGATGTTGACAGCAGCTGTGATGCCACAGATAATGAGTGGGATCCCTCCAGCGATCAGATAGAACCTGGGGAGGAATGGGGTTTGGGGATCAGAGAGATGGGGAACGAAGGGAATTGGAACCAGGTGCCCGGAAACCTTGACTCAGGGTCTCTCTCCCATCCTCTTTCCCCTTTAAATTCTGTCAGAATTTTTTGCCTGGGACGCAAGGCCCCTACGGGGCAGGCTCAGTAGATTCCTAGGGGACTTGGCCAAGACTGTTGTAAGGGACAGAGGCTAGAATTGCTCTGTCACCCTAAACACTGCAGAAATCAGGGTGCTGCTCACGTGGCCAGGATCCCTGTCCAATGCCCTTTGGAGTCTCTTCCTTCCCTGGCTTTGTCATGCGGGAAAAGCCCTAAGGGTGCACCCACCCCATGGCCTTGGGCAACCTGGTGCCACCTAGGGCCTTTTCTCTTTGGAGCCTGATCTCCCAGGATCTTGGACCCACCCTGCATCCACCCTGGGAGGACAGAGCTTGGTGTTCTATACCCGCCTCTGAACCCTTCACCCTTGCAAAGCTGACAGTCGAGGCATGTACCGGAGCATGGGACGGGGAGCGGGCGGGGCAGAGTCCCCTTCCTGTGGAGGGGGCGCTCTCCAGGTGAGCTCCTTGTGGAGGACGCGGGCCTTCACACCCATCCAGAGCAGTGTGGACAGTGAAGAGTAGTGCAGAGTGACACCCACCTGCAGGGTGAGGCCACTGAGGCTGGGGGACGGGGCCGCTACGACTGGAGCCCCCCCAGAGCCTCAGTGCGCAGCGTTCTCCCGCTCCTCCCAGGTTCCCATCCCCAGCTCTACCCAGATCCTCCTCAAGGTTCTGACCCTGTGGTCACCCTCTCGACTTCCAGCCCGGGGTTCTCTCCCACTCCGGAGACTTGACACCCCTGCTCTTGCTTTCTGGCTTGTCCCTGACCTCTCCTTGCAGACCCCATTCTCCACTTTGAAGACCCATCTCATAGTTTCTCTACTTCTTACCTCCCCTCCTCTCATGCCCCCGACCCCAGCAAGGCTGGACACAACAGTGGAGCTGGGGCCTGGTAGCATGAGTCCCCTTTTCCCCCTGCACCCACAGACTCTGTGCCTAGGCTGCCATCACTCATCTAGGAGCGCCCCCCGCCCCGCTCCAGCCCCTTCTCCTGCTTACTGCCTGGCAGACCGTCGGGTAGTTGGTGAGTGTGATGCCTCCTGCAAAGACGGCGGAGGTCATGGCCATGTGGAAGCACAAGTTCAGCAGCATGTGCCAGCCCTTCCGGGACACGTGGATGGAGCTGCCCCAGAAACAGTAATTAATGGGCCACTCCGCCCAAGATCAGGTCCATGGGGTCTCAAGGTAATTCAGAGAGCAAGAGGGAAAGGCAGATATCTATGTGCATACATGTGTGCGAGTGTGATAGAGGCCCCAGGGCAAGAAGGGCTTAACCCCCAAGGTGTGTTTTCCAGCCCTAGACCCTGCAAATAAAATGCTAGGCAAGGGCCCAAGAAAGTCATGTGGCCCCACTGGGGAAAGGAACACTTGGCCAGTACTTGGTGAGACCCACAGCCCTCCCTCCTCGCCCACCCCTCCTGCGGGCGCTCCTACCTGTGGTTGAGGATGTAGGTGATGATGGTGGAGAAGAGGCAGAGCAGCAGCAGGGCGGTGCAGGGATACACGACAGGGTGCAGCCCTGCCCCTGAGCCCCCTACCTCCCTGGGGAAGGCACTCAGCTCCTAGAAAGAGTAGGAAAGAGGATGTATTAGGAAGCCAGGGGTAGAGGCCACCCCACGGAGTCCTGGCCAGCCCCCCAGGCCACTTTTCCTTTCCCCAAGCCCTGTCAGCTTTGGCCCCTAGTCCGTCCAGGTAGGTGAAGATGTAAGTGATGTGAGTTCGCTCTTAGGAAGTCAGTCTTAGGCAGTGTTAATCATCTACTGCCTGCCTATTCCTCCCTCCTAGTCTTTTGCCCTTCAGGGAGCTTTTTTGAGCCTCAGCCTGAAAATCGGGGATGAGGAAAGAGGTGGAAGTTTCTATCATCCAGCTGATCTGGGAGAGCGGGGTGCAAAATGTGGTGAGGGAGTGGGGTGACCAGAAAGGAGAAATGTTCCCAGATTTTTTTTTTTTTTTTCCACTTTAACAATCTGGGTCTCAGTGCAGGATGTGAAGACCGGGCTGGGGAGTTCCAGGTCCATCTCTTTCGATGAGCGGAGGCAGAACCTCCCTGTCTCCTGAAAGATGAAAAGGTGTGGAGGGGCACCTGGGTGGCGCAGTCGGTTAAGCGTCCGACTTCAGCCAGGTCACGATCTCTCGGTCCGGGAGTTCGAGCCCGCGTCGGGCTCTGGGCTGATGGCTCAGAGCCTGGAGCCTGTTTCGGATTCTGTGTCTCCCTCTCTCTCTGCCCCTCCCCCGTTCATGCTCTGTCTCTCTCTGTCCCAAAAAATAAATAAATGTTGAAAAAAAAATTAAAAAAAAAAAAAAAAGAAAAGGTGTGGGGAAGGCCAGAGGGGCATTTCCCCATGAGTCCTACAGTTACGAGGCCCGATAAGGCTGCTGTCCTCTCTGTAGTTCTCTGTGGCTCCAGGTGATCCGAACACCCCCATTCTCACCTCCCACACATTCCACGGAGTTCTCCCAGCCTCTGGGCCCCTGTCGCACTCACCATGAGCACGGCCACATTGCCCAAGTGCTGGCAGTGCAGGGAGCTGACGTTGGGCTGGCTGGAGCGGAGCTGGCAGCCCTCGGGGCTCCAAGCCCCAGGGCCGCCCGGCCCATCCTGGCTCCATCGAGCTGCCATGGGTTCGGCCCCTTCAGCCCAATGCCGTAGCGAGACGGCCACTGGCTCGGTCAGGTTCCCCACACCACAGCCACCTGCGGGAGACAGGGAGGTCCACACGGGTGGAACCGGGCTGCGGGGAGGCTGGCTGTATGGAACTAGGTGGCGGCGAGTGAACAACAGCCCGAGCGTGCACTGAACGCCTGCGGGCTGGGCGCCGGCCGGACTTCGGGACATGGTTAGGTGCCAGTTCGGGCCCTGCCTTCCAGGTGGTCAGTCTCACCAGGGTGACACAGGGATGGATCAAAATAAAGCACCAGGGGGCGCCTGGGTGGCTCAGTCAGTTAAGCATCCGACTCAGTTTCGGCTCAGGTCGTGATCTTGTGGTTTCCTGGGTTCGAGCCCCGTATCAGGCTCTGCGCTGGCAATGCAGAGCCTGTGTGGAGTTCTCTCTCTCTCTCTCTCTCTCTCTGCCCCTCCCCTGCTCACGCTGTCTCTGTCTCTCTCAGAATAAATAAATAAACTTAAAAAAAAATTTTTTTTAAAGAAAAATAAAGCACTGGGAGGTGGCCTGTTCCAAGTGCCGAATGAATGGTGGTGACCTACCTGAAAACAGGGGACTCTGGGGCTGGGGTCAGGGACAGGAAAGTGGAAGGTACTTGTACTCAGGGAACAAAAGGTGAAGTGAGGATTCGGGGATGGAGGGAGTGGGGGCACCCGGAGAGGGAAAGTTGGCACCAGGTTAGGAGGTCGGAGGGAGGGAGGGAGGCCAAGGTGGGTCAAGGGTCTGTGTTTTTAACTCTTGCAATTTGACAAATCTGGGATATAAATCCCAATGTCTTCCTGAGGCTTTTCTCCAGCAGTCCTTTACAGGATGTCTCTGTCCCCTATCATCCTGGGAAATGGGGTGTGGTCACTCTCCTCTGCCACTCCCCCAGGCTCTTAGGGGGTGCTGTGGGTGAGGGAAGGGCAGGAAGGGGTGTGGGGAGTTCAGCGCCTTACTGGTTCCTGCAAAGATGACAGGGGTGGCCACGCCACGCCTCTTGCCAGGCCCGGGGGCTCCGGGACGTGAGGTGTTGCCGTGGCTGCGGAAGAGGCGGCCGTTTCGGAAGACAAGCAGTTGCAGGGTGCAGTCTGGGGGGACAGGGGGAGCCAGGGCAGCCGGAAGGGACGAGAACAGACTGGGCGGCAGCTGGATGGAGGCCAGGGCCACGCTGTTCTGGGGGGACATCGGAGTTCCTCAGAGACATCTAGGACCCCCTAGGACTCCAAGGCCTAACGGCTCCCCCCTCCCCCCTCCCCTCTATGCCTTTTCTGGAGCAGCTTCCACTCACAGGACCCGCTTCCACGAGGCACCTGCATCTGGGCACATCCCCTCTTAGCATCCGCCCCCACACGCCTCCCCCAGTGCCCACCTTGATGTGGAAGGACGACAGAGAAATGCTGGGCCTCCCCGTGGTACAGCGGAAGCGGAGCTGCTGATCGGCCAGGGGCTCTGGCTCCGGGGAGGGGTTCTGGCCGGGGCTTCCGGGCCGTATGCCCAGCACTCCCGCCTCCCTTCTCTGGAAGGCTGTGCAGGTCAGCCCCACGTAGCTGTGTGGCTTGATGAGGTAGGCCTCCAATGCCACGTTTCTTGAGTTCTAGGGACAGGGAACTTGTCACTCCCCCCCGCATTTGAGATCTGGCGGCTCTCTCTTGGCTTCCTGCTGAGACCACACGGTCCCTCTCTGCGGGTTTGCTCAGGCTGTGTCCCCCTATGCATTCTTCCTTCCCATCTTCCCAAGGCCTGGCAGTCTTAGGTCTGCTGCCGAGTCTCCCCTACCCCTGGCGATGGCACCTTCTTCCTCCTAAGACCTTTCCTCCCACTCACACCCTACCTTGTATCTTGCTCACTTCTCAACAGATACTAGTTCTGCCACCCCAACTAAACCGTGGAGCAGGGTCCACGTCCAGCCTCCTTGTACCTCCGGAAGTGCCTAGCAGAGCATCTTGCTCCCCTGTGGTTGCTAATGGGTTCACAAGCCACCCCTGGTGATCTCACCCTCTTTTCAGGGGACAGATGTCTCCATCACTCCTCATTCCATCACAGTGCTGTCACCCTGATCCCAAGCCCCTCTAGTTCCTTGGGCTGGTGCTACGGTTCCGTTCCCCACTGTGAAGTCTTGCACAACTTCTCCCTCTCACTGGCCCCCTCTCCTTTGCACTGCTCCTGACAACTCGGAACAGAATTCCACTCCACTGAGTCATGCTCCGTGCTCTGGCTAGCTGGGCGCACGGCAGGTGCATACTTGGAGGACTTGCTGCCCGAAGAGAGGAGTGTGTCTGTCCTGGCTGGCGAGGGTTGGCCCCCGTTGATTCTAAGGTCCCTCCCAGTGTGAGGCTCCCCAAGGAGCTTCCTCCCAGCTGACCCATATTACCACAGAGATGTGCTGGGCATGGGGGCTGAGGGCAGCCCCCCCGATGCGCTCCAGGGCACCCACAATGCCGCTGCAGGCCTTGTCTTCACGCTGGGCCAGCCACAGCAGGTGCTCGTCTACCAGCATCAGGTTGCTGGCCATGTCCACCATCACCTCCACCAGCTGGCGGGGGGCAGGGAGTCACTGAGGGCAGGAGTTGGGTTTGGGGCCCAGGGGCGGGGACACAAGAGGCTTGAGCAAGGGACAGGGTGGTTTCCAGGGGCCCCAGAGGCCGGGTTGAATCTCACCTCTTTGATCTGGTCGACATAACCCAAAAATTTTTGGATCATCTGAGCCACATAGACAACATCCATCATGTCCGAGAAGCTGGCCGCCTCAGCTGTGTACACCCGCAGCTGGTGGGCCAGGGTCAGCGCGTTGGAGGCGTTGATGGGCATCTGGGAGAATTGAGGGGAGAAAGGAGACCGTCCAGTTCTGCTCCTTCTCCCCGAGAACTGCCCCTAGGGGGCCCCCTTGTCTGTGCTGATGCTCAGGGTGCCGGTGCCTGGGGAGAGGGGTCTAGCCCACCAGCTGGGTCTAATCGAGACAGGAGGCACAAGGAAGGAATGAACTCAGGACTCGAGGCTGTCCACTCCGAACACCACTGGCATAAGGACAATGGGACGACCTCACGCTGTCCTTGTTTTCCCCCTTAAGGCTGTCCTTGCTGTGTTTGGGACTAAAGATGCTCGGGGTGGCCCTGGGAGGGGGTGGTCTGAATTGCCTGGAAGAAGAAAATCGAGAGAACAAGAGCCCCTCACCGCGCACGCCCACGGACAGGAGGGGCGGCGGAGTGGCCGTGAGGGGGCCTCTGGGCCCCGTGGGGCCAGCGGGCTTCTCTCCTTCCCGTTTCCCGACCCAGAGCAGACGGGATGCCCCCTGCCCCTCTCCTCTCCTGGCCTCACCAGCACAAAGGTGTAGAGCACGCGGGTGATGTCGTTGGTGTACAGACAGTGGGAGTAGTCCCCGGGCTCCCAGCGGCCAGCTCGGTCACACCGGCGGGAGGCTCGGGTGCCCGGGGCACCCCCGCTCAGGGGCACTGAGGTGAAGGGGTACTGTAGGCAGGACTGGTAGGCTGTGATGCCGGCCAGGGTTCGAGGCCACCTGGGGGTAGAAGCAGGAGGCTGCTGTTGCCCCAGGCTCTTCCTTCCCTCAGAGCAAGGGTCCCTCCCCTGCCCTCGAGAACCTAGATTCTCGGGCCCCTTGGGACCTGGGGGAGGGCTTCAGAAGCGAGAGTTTGGACTGGCCTTCCAGGGGCTCCCGAGCCCCACCTTCTCTCTCTGTGTGTGTTCAGAGTCGGAGCCCTGAGTTCAAGTCACTTAGCCTTGGCGCCCCTGAGTATTCTCAGCTGTACAACAGCGAGAACAGACCCGTCCTCGCTAACTGAGGGGGCCATTGGGATATTACGGCATGTTTGTTGTGCGAGAGTTCTGTGTACTGTTAATGTAAGGAAGCAAACCAAAGAAACAAAAAAATCCACCCAAACTTCCTGTTCTGCACAGCACATCTCAGATGGGGAGTTCATACCAAAAGACAAGGGCTCTGTCAATACAGCAGCGGGACAGTGGCACTTGGAGCTGGACGACAAAAGTGCTGTCTGCATCTCAGAGCAGATGGGGAGACCCTGCTCACCGGTGTTGTCAGACGCAGGAGCGGGGGTGGGGGCTGGGAGGGGGGGTCCTCTGGGGCAGCAGAGGCGACCGCACCTGAAGTCCCCGCGGTTGTTGGCCACTCGCTCAGCCGGGCAGTAGGAGGCCGAGGTCTCCAGCACCACAATCTCCACCTTCTTGCTGGCGTTGCCCTGGGCCGTGGACACCGAGCACTCCCACTCCCCTGACGCCCACACGCCGATGTGAGACACGGTCAGCTCACTGCAGGCGGGCAGGGGGAGGGCCGGCTTGGTGAGGTGCTCCAGGTGGCCGCGCCACTCTCTCTGAGTGCCCCGGCCTCGTCCACCCGAGTCACCCTGGCCTAAGTGTGCAGGGCTTGAGCTTCGGGGTTCTTTTTCCTTTAACTGAGTGAGGGATACAAGTACATACTCCCATCGGCCTTAAGATATTGTTTTCCTGGGCTTCAATTTCCCTGTGTGTATCAGGGAGATAATAATACCTCTCTCACAAGTCTATTGGAGAGATTAAGTCTGATAATAGAGCTTTTACATTGTAAAGGCACTAAAGAAAAGTCAGATGTGATCCTTTTTTTTTTTTTCTATCAGGCATTTAATCTGTATTCCCCTATCCAGACCGTGAGTCCTGGATTTCCAGGCACACACACAAGCACACTCTTAACGCCCATGAATGTACTCCCAAGGACATCTGGGCACAGGGCGTTGGGCGGGCGGGGGATGGGTACTGTGGCAGCAGGGCCTGTACCTGGTGATGAAGGTGCAGTCATGGATGAGGCTCTCGGCCAGGAGGATGCCCGCCTGCTCGTCACCCTCCAGGGGGGCCCGGTTGTGGTACCAGCGGATGCGGGTGTCTTCGCCCAGGTAGCTGGCAGAGCACTGGAAGGGCAGTCGGTCACCCTGGAAGACCACTTGGCGCAGGGACGGGATGAGGTGGTGCGTGTGCAGCTCCAGGGCCCCTTCTGTGGGGGGGACACCAGGGCAGTGAGGCCCGCGTGCAGCAGCGTGCGAGATGCCGGGGGCAGGGGCGTGGTGTGTAGAGCCAGGAGTGGAGCTGCACTGGAGCCCACTCTGGCTGGGGAAAAAGGGGCAGGAGAAAGCCTCTGGAGATAAGAGCACAAGGAGGGGGCGGGCGGGTTTGGGGCAAGCAAAGAAAAGGGCTCCTGTGGCAGCACATTTGTCATCCCAGGAGGTGGGACCGGATGCAAACACAAAGCAGCAGCCCCAAAGAAAGTTTAGGAACAGCTGATGGAGAAGGACGCCCAGGGGGATCTGAGGGAGAGGATGCCCTGGAGAATGAGAGGCAGGGGGAGCCTCGAGCCATTGGGGCCCTTCAGGAGCACATCTGCGCCAAGGGTGCAGGGTGAGGGCGTGCTTACCGCAGCGCAGCTGGGCCTCCTGGAGGCCGCCCAGGGCCTGGGCGTGGAGGGCACCGGGGTAGGCACAGAGCGTGTGCTCCGACAGCTGCAGGGAGCGATTCCGGGCCCAGGATAGCAGCCAGCGCAGGCGGCAGTCGCAGGTCAGGTACTCAGTGCCGAGATCCCTGCAGAATGGGTAGAGGGGCCACAGAGTAGAGCGGAGGGGGCGTGGGCTCAGGGGGTGGGGTTGGAGGCCTGGGAGGGAGACTGAGGCTGGGAAGGGCACATTTGGGTATGCGTTTGCCACCACCAGCCTGGCGATGGTGGGAAGGCAGGTATGATGCTTTCAGCCATTGCCTGTCCTGCCTATGCATAAGGCTGGCCACGGTGGTCATGATACTTGCATGTGTCCTTCCTGGGCAGAGAAAGGAAGCAGAGGTCTGAGTCCTTGGGCTGGAAATAGATACTCACACAACCTTAAGGGCTGGCAGCTCATCAAAGACCCCAGGTTGCAGACTGGAGAAGATGTTTCCAGATATGTTTCTGCAGGGGGGCAGGGAACAGTGAGCCCGGATCTCAGGGTCTCCCTGAGCCAGAGAAGGGAGGAGTGGGTGAAGGGAACACAGGGGACTCTGAGGGTCTGGTGCTGCCCTCCCTCCTCCCAGGCCCGTCCTCCCCACTAACTGCCCCTCACTTACAGTCGGAGAAGCCTGGGGAGGCCCTGGAAGGTCTCAGAGGTGAGACAGCCAATCCGGTTGTTGGATAGATCTCTAGAGAGACACACACACAGCCTCAGCAAGCTGGCCACGTAGCAGCACGTGGATCCACTCGTGGGGGACACAAGTGTGTGGCCGGGGCTCGTGTGGGGAGTAGGATGAACAAGGAGATGGGCTTGAGGTGTCTCCTCCATCAGCGCCCCCCGCCCCAGCAATACAGCGTGTTGGGGACAGGGGCGCTGTGAGTGGAGAAACGAGAAGGGACCCAGGGGACCGTCCCCAGGGCTAGGGGAGCAGGACATGCCACTTACAAGCGCTTCAGCTCTCCCAGGCCCAGGAAGGCCCCGGGATGCACCGTGCTGATGACATTGTTCCTCAGGTCCCTGTGGGAGGCAAGTGGGAGTACTCACACCTCTGCCTGTCTGGGCCACATGCTCTCCTGGGGTGGAGAAGCTTCACTTTTACCAGACAAGAACTAGATTTCCTTCTAAATCTCCTCAGTGCTGGTTGGGAGGCTGGATGAAGGATCCCACCCCTTAGACGCATCTCCGCGGCCCACCCCAGCTACTGTCAAGGGGTGCTGGTCAGAAGGGTGTCAGGAAGCGTATGGAAGCCAAGAGACGGGGTGGGGCCACCTGGGACACAGAAGCAGCACGTGGTGGAAGCAAGGAGGGGAGCCGGCACTGAACTGGGAGCCGGGAGCCCTTGCTCCAGGTCGCTCCAATCCGAGCTACCCAGGATCGCACAGGGGCTGCTGTGTGCACCACTTGAAAATGGATGTGAAAGTCTTTTGTAAATTGCTATCCAAAGGTAAGATCTCCTGGAGTGTGGCACTGGGGGAGGTATTTTCATAGCCATCCTGTCCATGTTGATCTCTCCATTTGACAGGTGTGGAAATGGGTCAAGCAGCTGATGACCGCCTGGGTGCTGACCTGGGTCTCTGATTCCAGGGCACAACCATTACCGTCCTCCTCCTCCCCCACCCCCCGCCCCGCCCAGTGATCCCTCATTCTTCAGGTGAGGAAGGCAAGGCTGAGGGGGTAAAGGTTTGTCCACCTGCCTTCTCCCCATGGTCTCCTAGGAGCCCACAGTACTGAGGGAAAGTGGCAAGGGAAACACCATCTCTGGGCTGAGCCCGAGCAGGTCCAGACAGAAGAAGGTGGTGCACCTGCCCTCCAGGGGTTCACGGGGGCCAAAGGCCACCCACCGGGAGGAGCAAATTGTCTGTCCCAGAGTCTGGTTGCTCAAGCTCAACCACACAGCCACACTCCAACCCTCCCTCCCTTTTATCACCTCCCCCAGTGGTGGCAGGGTAGAGCTGAAGGGGCAGTTCCTGCCCACTGGGGACCCACCAGTGCCTACCTGGTCCCAGCTCAAAACCTGGCAGACTGGCAGCTATCTGGGACCACTGAGGACCAAAGTGAGCACTGGCCCACTGGCTGCATCCCATCCTCTGCTTCCTGGGCACAGCCACTGGTGTCTAGACCACCAGCTGGCCACTCACCCAACTACTCAAGGACTACTCCAGCACGCGCGCAGCCTCACGGAGTAATGCGCCAGGAAACTTCCCTGCTCAGCCAGACTGCCTCCCCTCCTGGGACCGTGGGCTGGGGGCTGCTGCCTCCTTGTTTGCTCCCTTCATTCCATGGTGCTCTCTGTGCATTCCCACCCCACCCCAGGCATCTAGGTAGATTATGAGGCAGAGGGCAAGGGTGGGGGATTCCTGGAGTAATCAACCTGTCAAAAGGGCCTGTGCAAGAAGGTGGAGATTGACAGAGATATCTGGGGCCAGCCTGCTTTCCAAGGCCCACCACCCTCCAGCCCAGAATGACACAGGGTGCACTTGGCCCTGCCTGCCAAAGTCTCAGGGACATCTGTGGATTATGGGCACGAGGGGGTTAACTAGCCGCTCCCAGCTCTGGGAGAGGAAATGGGTGTCCAGGATGGAGGGGGGGGGTGCCATCCCACCAGGGGGCCTGTTTTCGCACAGACAGTCCCAGCTGGGGACAAAAACACCCAGAGAGAGAGAGAGAGAAAGAGGAGAAATAAAACACGCTGCTTAGTCCCGCCCATGGCCAAGGGTCCTCATACCGGAGCTCCCTCTCATACCGAGGACGTGGCCTCCATAACCCCGTGTCCCTTGAGAAAGAAGGGAAAGTCAGCAGAAGGGGCCAGCTTCCTCAAGAAGGGATGGCTTCCATACCCAGGCATGCTGGTAGTGCCCCAGCGGGGACTGTGCAAGTATGCAGACCCTAGATGCTCGCACAGCATGGACACTGGAGAGGGACAGGAAAGGTGCCCCGCCTGGCCTGGGTTGCCCTTCCTGCCCGGCACCCCCCTTTTGGCTCCTTACTCTCACAGCACCCCCTCCAGTGCTGTTCCAGCATGTGCCCCCTGGCCCCTGTTGGGGTCTGGCCATTCTCAGGGCTCTGCCTCCCACCCCCACGCGGGGGACGGGCAGAGGGAAACACATTCCTCATTGTGTCACTTCCCTTCATGGGCTGCCAAGGGGCTGAGGCCGCAGCCCCCCGCCCCTTCCCTCTCTGCTCACTGTGTTTATTCTCATTTCCTCCCCGGCCCCCCTTGAGAACCCCCACCCCGCCTGCCCCACTGATGCTCTGCAGATGGGAGCAAGGCGGCCACTGGGGCCCCAGCCCCTTCCTGCCCTGGGTTTCCTGCAGCCCGGAACCATGGGTGGGGGGGGGGCGGCGCTGGGAGGGGAGCTTCCCCCTGGGCGCTGGCACTCCTTTTCCCTTGCCTCACACCCACAGAGTGGCTTTAGGGGTGACCAAGGCAGCCCTTCCATTCCAGAGCCCAGGCAGGCCAGGCCTGAGTCTTCTCCTGAGGAGCATAGGCCGGAGGCTGCTCACTGATGGGGCTGATGGGGTCATGGACCCTAAGGCAGGGGAAGTGTGGCTCTGGGGCTGTACCCTCTCTAGCAGCAGGAGGAAATACTATCATAGAACTTGGATTTTTTTTTTTTTTTTTTTTTTGGACCAGCAAGGTCCCTATAGGTTGGTGCTTCTCGCTTTAGCACATCATTTTGAAAATCTGATGATGGCTACGGACTCCTGCTTCAGAAAAATGCACTACACCCAACACTGTATGATTTCTGAGGGCTTGTGGCACCCAGGTTACAACCCCCTGTTCGGGATTGTCTAAATCCGATCCCTTCATTTCTTAGCTGAGGTCACGAGGATGAACAGATGTTTCTGTGATGTGGAATCTCTCACTTTCTCCTTGCTTCCACAGAGCCCAGGTCTTGTAGGTTGGGAAAGTTGCAGTGTATGAATGGAGCCTCCCCTCCCCACCACCCCTCGCCCAACCCAGAGCAGGCTACCTTGACTCTAGGCAAACCCTTCTCCCTGTACCTGGGCCAATTTGGAGGAGAAGGACCCGATGGCAGAAGTCAGGCATGGGGGGCGGGGGTGGGATTCCTGAGAGCAAAACATACCCTCTACCCTTGGGAAAGCTGGAGCTCAGGAAGCTGAGTGTGTAAGAATGAGTGTGTGAGCATCAGCAATAAAGGGGCAGATTGGTAAAGTGGACTTCATAAAAACTTAAAACTCTTCCTCTCTAAAGGACATCATCAAGAAAGTGAAGGACAACCCAGGGAATGAGAGAAAATCTGTATCTGATAAGGACCTTCTATCTAGAATATATAAATATATAAATGAGAGAAAATATATCTGATAAGAACCTTTATCTAAAATATATAAAGGACTTTTCCAACTCAATAATGAAACAACAAACCTGCTGGAAAAAAAAAATGGGCAAAGGATTTGCATAGACATTTCTCCAAGGAGGAGGAGGCAGAAATGACCAAATAATGCATGGAAAGATGGTCAGCACCATTAGTCATTAGGGAAATGCAAAGAAAAACCACTACGAGCTCTCACCTCACATGCACTGAGATGACTACAATACAAAAAACAGGCAACAGCAAGTGTTGACGAGGGTGTGGAAAGACTAGAACCCTTATGCATTATTGGTGGCAGTGTAAAATGGTGCAAGCCGCTGTGAAAACCAGTTTGGCAGAGAAACTACAGAACCCAGGTGCATATCCAAGAGAAGTTCACAGAAACCTGAACGCAAATGGTCGCAGCAGCATTATTCATAAGACGGCCCAAAGTGGGAACATCCCAAGTGTCCATCAACTGATAATGCATTTGTGCTACATTCACACAACAGAATATTAGGCCATAAAAAGGAATGAACTGCTGATATATGCTATAATATGGATAAACCTTGAACACATTAGGCTAAGTGGAAGAAGCCAGCTATAAGAGATTACACATGACATGATTCCATTGATAGGGAATGTCCAGAATAGGCACATCTATAGAGGCAGAAAGCAGACGAGCGGTTGCTTCGGGCTAGGAAATAGCAGGAGGAATGGGGAGTGGCTGCTCATGATTCAAGGTTGCTTTTTGGAGACGATGAAAATGCTCTAAAGTGAGGTCGTGGTGACTGCACGACTGTGTAAATATGCTACAAAGCATCGGATGCACACTTGCAGTGGGTGGACTTCACGGCATGTTAATTACACCTCCCTAAAGCTGTTAAAGAGCCGGTGTGCGCGACAGAGCGTGCACGTGTGCGCGGGAGCGCGTACCGCGTTTGGACAGGGTTGGGGCGGCCCCAAGTTGGCTCCCTCTGGCCCCCACAGACCTCCCTGCCTGTGGGTTTAGAAACCAAATTATAGGTTCGGAGGCCGCAGAGCAGCTTTCCCCGGGCCCTCCAGGACTTCCAGGGTTCATTGGAAAGTGGGGGCTGGCCTCCCCCCCGCGCTCCGCCCCGCAGGTATGGGGGCTGTCTAGGGGAGGGCAGGGAGAGGATCCGGCTGGAGGAAACCTAGATGGTCTGGGGCTCTTCTTGTCTCTTAGGTCATCCAAGAGACAAGGTATTTACTGAACATGTACACTATGCCAGGCATCGGTGCTACAACAGCAAGCAAGAGGGCTGTCCCCGAACCCGTAAGCCTCCCTTCCCAGCCCTCAGCGGCTCCCAAGTCGGCAGCTTCTCTTCTGCATTCCTCCCCAGTGTGAGTGGGGATGGGAAGGGGAAGAAGGCGGGGCCAGGCGGCCTTGCTCTTGGCCCCGCCCACAGATTAATGGAAACCACCTGGCGGGTGAGCAGCGCTCCACCCCCAGGTCCCCCCCACCCCCCATTCCTTGCCATCGTTCCCATGAGCATCTGCTTCTAATGAGTGCCCGGCACTGCTGCATACCAGCCCCCGGGGCTCATTAATCTCATTAGGCAATGACAAATCATCCTGGGGCTGACCAGGCTCCCCTCACCAGGCCCTCTCCTCCAGGCATGCACAAGCCTCTGCGGGCTTGTGTCCACACACAGCCACTGACTCGCCTGCACGCCCAGGCTCTCTCCCTTGACCTCTTCTGGGGGCTGCCTGTCCTGTGGCCCACTTGGTCCCCGTTTGGGGGGCTTCTCACTGTGACCGTGGCACCCTCGGAGCCCTGGAAGGTCTTCTGGTGGCCTGCTCTCTGTTGAATGCGTGTGGTGGGGGATGTGGGCAGAGATGCGAGGGACCAGAGGAACCGGCCATCCGTGAGTATTTCTGGCGCCCACGTTTCAGCTACCTGACCGTCCACCCAAGGCTGGGGCGCTCTGGGCAGATCCTATGCAACGAGGGGCTGCCGACATAACATCTTGCAATTTCACACTCTTCCGAGAAGGGAACAGAGTGGCCATTTACTGACAGCCCTTGCTGTCCCCACAACAGCCTGTCCAGGAGTCCCACACCGCCCTTTTCCAGGGGAGAAACCCGAGGCTTGGACAGGCACCCGGAAAGTAAATGGTAGAGGCAGGATGCAATCCCAGACCTCGCTTACTCCAGAGTGGAGTTCTATGCCCTTCAAGACCTCCCCACCCCAGAAGTCTTTCCTCCGCAACGGACAGGCTCCTCCATGCCGAGGGGAGCTGGGACACAGAGGGGAGGGCTCAGAGACAGGGTTTCTCACACCCATCTGGACGACTCTGTACACTCCTTGGCCATGAACGGCTCTGCTGGACCCTGTTTCAGGTTTTCTTGGCCGACAGAGCCCCACAAAGGGTGTCCCCCATCTCTCCTCTCACCCCAGGTGCTCTCTGGAGCACCTGTCCTCTCCTGAGATCATCTCAGGCACGTTCCCACTTGGCGCTCTCTCTGTACTCCTCCCAGCCTCAAGGTCCTGCTATGCATTAACCAGGCCTACTCCCCCCATACGCTTATACTTAACCAATTTTCAAAGGCCAGAGGGGCGCTCAGCACAAGGAGGCAATGATGGCATTTTTTGCAGCCCCGACCTGCCATTTCCATTATTAGGCCAGGCCCCAACCCTCCCACGGGACTTGCTGCTCACAGGCTCTGGGATGTTAGGCTGCCATGGACTCAGCTGCCCAAGCCTGGACGTCTGAGCTTGCCAGCACAGAGAGATCAGTGTTTCCTGGCACCGACTGCATGCCAGGCCACAGCATCTCATTTGTGATGAATAGGCCCACAGTCTAGGGGTCATCTGGTCCACTGGTTCCCAACCCCGGATGAGCATGAGAATCGTCTGCATACCTTGTAAAAAATTCCCAGGCCCCTTCCAACCTGATGCATTAGCATCTCTGGGAGTGGGGCAAGGATCTCTCCCCATCCCTGGGATAGTGGGACACTGGTTTTTGATGACTAAGTTTTATGTGTTCACGTGGCCAGGCTACGGCACCTTGTAACTTACTCAAACATGAATGGAGGTGTTGCTGTGAAGGTATTTTGTAGATGTGGCTAAAGTCTACAAATCAATTGACTTTAAAGGAGATTACCTTTGGCAATATGGGTGGGCCTCATCCAATCAGTTGAAGGGCTTAAGAGTAGCAAAAAAGTTTCCCGGAGAAGAAATTCCATTTCGAGACTAAAGCATCAACTCCTGCCTGACTTTCCAGCCTGCTGGCCTGCCCTACAGATTCTGGATTTGCCAGCTACCACAATCACACAGACCATTTCCTCAAATTAAATCTTCTTTATAAAGAACTAAAATAAAATAATTTCTTTTTTTATTTTTATTTTTAAAAAAAATTTTTTAACGTTTATTAATTTTTGAGACAGAGAGAGACAGAGCATGAACGGGGGAGGGGCAGAGAGAGAGGGAGACACAGAATCGGAAGCAGGCTCCAGGCTCTGAGCCCTCAGCCCAGAGCCCGACGCGGGGCTCGAACTCACGGACCGAGAGATCGTGACCTGAGCTGAAGTCGGACACTTAACTGACTGAGCCACCCAGGCGCCCCTAAAATAATTTCTTTATACAGATACACACACATACACACACACACACACACACACACACACACACACACACATCTCCTATTGGTTCTATTTCTTCTATTTCTCTGGAGAACCTGACTGATGCAGTGATCAGCTGGGCTGGAGATCCTGGGCTCCTCTGGCCCCTGCACTGCCTTCTATCCTTGAGAAGCATGAACACCTACTGAACACAGCACACCCCTCTGCCCAGAGGCCTCCCCTCTTCTGGAAAGCCTGGCTGCATCATTGGGCGCTTTGATTTTTTTTTCTTTCTCAAGCAGCACCCGTGGGTATCATACACACACACACACACACACACACACACACACCCCAACATCATAAAGTTTAAAATCCATAATGTGCCTTACAAATCACCCTGTCCCCCCTTGTTTTACAGATGAGGAAACTGAGGTCCCAGACCTGGCACCCATGCCTGCATCGCTCTGACTTCATTTCCTACTACCCCCCATTAACATGTCCTTCTTCTTTTTTTTATGTTTATTTTTGAGAGAGAGAAAAAAAAATGATGAGTGGGGGAGGGGCAGAGAGAGAGCAAGACAGAGCGAGACAGAGGATTTGAAGCCAGCTTTGCACTGAGAGCAGAGCCCAATGTGGGGCTCAAACTCACAAACTGAAGTCATGACCTGAGCTGAAGTCAGGCGCTCAACTGACTGAGCCACCCAGGAGCCCCAACATGTCCTTCTTCTGTTTCTCAGACCCACTAGGTACTGTGGATGTAGGGCCTTCCCCTCCAGATTCTTCCCTTCCTTAGGTCTTGGGCTCAGTCACCTTGTCAGCGAGTCCCTCCTTGACCTCGATACATAAAATAGCAGGCTTCCCCTCTGCCATTGCTTTCTCCCCCCTTCACCCTGCATTGGGTTTCTTTGTAGTACTTATCATTTCCTGATATCTTTGTACATTTATTTGCTATTTTCCGGGTCCCATCAGTTGAGGGTAAGTTCCATGAGGGCAGGCACTTGGTTTGCTGTGTTCACGCCCAGTGCCTAGAACAGAGCTCAGCACACAAACAGGGCTCTAGAATGAAGACCTTGGATGATTCCTAACCTCCAAGCAGGGCTCACACTCAGGATTCTGACTTCTCATCTGTCTCCTGCCCCGTGCGTCTGCCACGCCACATGATGTGGCAGTCAGTCATTATTCTTTGACTACTCTCATTTTTCTCTGATGGCTTCCCATGCTTTGAAAGCACCTGCCATGCAGTGACCTGAGTCCGTGGTGCTGTTGGGGGGGGGGGGGTTCAGTGTGGTGGCATGGGTGGGAAGGGAAGGAGGGAAGGACTGTCTTTTTTCTTTATCAGAACGTTTACTCTCATGAGACTGAAGGATGAGAAGCAGGGAGACCCCTGTGGGTCTTTGATAAAGTGAGAGGGTAAAGATGGGAAGACGTCAGTGGGGCCATGGGAGGCTCAGAGCAGCTTTCGCTGGAGCTAAGAAGGGAGAGCAGCTCTGGGCGGTGGTCAGCTCTGGTGGGGGCAGGGCAAAAGGCTGGAGGCAGCTCTAGTTTGTCATCCTCCAAAAGATCCCTGGAAGGAGCACGAGGTTTCCGGCCCCCCAGCCCTCTAAGACCAAGCCTGGGCTGAGTGCAGGAATCCGAGCATCCGCACGCTTAATTGCGTGTGGGAGGTAAAAGCTTTCCCTATTTGTTCGGACCCAAGGAGACTTTTTAATAGCAGCTTGGTGGCAGTCCTTTCTACCTTGTCTGGACCACCCTGCCTGTGAGCTGCAGAGCAGATGGTAGAGGGACCTGGTCACGGAGCTGTGTGCTTGCACAGTCAACATCCTGAGACCCCCTCCCACCCCAGCATGCCTCAGATCGGAGAGAACGTCCTCTGCCTTTCCACTCGGAACGTGGGCTTGCACCTTCTACCCCTACTAGCCCAGCCAGGCCTCTGAGCTTTCCTTATGGCCCTGGGGACTTTGGAGGAGAGGCTTTCCCTTTCCCTGTGAAGTGGGTGGTAATAGAGATGATCTCATAAGATCATGGTCATGGTTAACGATCTAAACTCCATGTCATGTAGATACTGCATCCCAATTGCCCTTGAGTGTTCCAGCCCTCACAGATCAGTGAGGTTCCTCCTTTGGGCATTAGGGAAACCCCAACCTCCTTAATTCTAACACACGTGGCATTGTCGTAGTCTCCACTAGACTATAATCTCTGGCTCTTTGAGAGCAGGCTTCCCCCTGATTCTTCTGTATCCCCCATCACACTGATCCAAGCCTGTCGGGTGAAATGGTACTAGAGGGGCAGGGGCCCTGTTGAAGGATTTAGGAATGCCCAGCAGGGCGGGAGCAGAGGTAGGAGAGAGGGTGCTGAAGGGGCGGAAAGAAGCAAGGATAGGGCTCCAGGAGGGACGGGGGCCCAGATGTCCTGTGGGAGGCAGGACCTAAAGCTGTCATACAGGCTATGGTTCCTGGAGCTGGTCAGCTGAACAGGGAGTGACAGAGGGGCTCATTTGGCAGGTTAAGTAGCTTGCCCTTGACTGAGTCAGGTCCCCAACTCTGTTAGAAAAGTTCTTCCTGGCCAGCGGGGTCCTTGCAGTCCTGGGTCCAAGGCCAGCCTGCCTGGGCCTGTAGGGCAGGACGCAGCTCCAGACCAGGGCAGTGCGGGTGGGGGCCTTCTGGATGTAATCCACTTTCCCACCCTCGGCCCAGGCGCTAGCCCCTTGGGGCTTTGTCTGTTGGTTTGTTTGGCTGGGGGGAGACAAGGAAAGAGGCCCCAGTCACACTAAATCCTCCTCAGCCCTTTATGCTGGGCCCCCAGCTGGATGGGGGAGATGGCATCTGGCCAGCTAAGGGGCTCAGCCCTCACAGCTAATTGCTCATTAAAGAGCGTTAATGAACTTCCCTTAGCCCCATCCTTGCCTAAACCAGCGAGGCTTCCCTACTTCTCGCTGCCGTCACTGGTTGAAGGAGCCGGTCTCTCTCTGTGCCCTTCACCTGGTGGTCAAGTCTCGCGGGTCTGACTCTGGGCCCTGCTTAGCCAGCAGGTCCTAGGGTTGAGAAGTCCCTCGGCACCCAGTGTTCCCCCTCCTGCCTGGACTGACTTTTTGCCCATGACCGTTATCCCCCACCTCCGCCCCACTTTGCCCCAACACTTACAGCTTCTCCAGCAGGGACAGTCCCAGGAAGGATCCATTCCGCAGCCCAGTAATCTTGTTGTTGCTCAAGAGCCTGAAGGAACAGAGAGAACACAGACAGGAGAACGTGCTGTTACAAGCCAGAAAGTGTGGCTGGAGCGGGGATGAGGTTTCACCACTACAACCATGTTGCTTTCTGTGTAAATGGTGCCCCCTTTCTTGTAAATGGTGCAAGACAGGAGCCCCACCCCCTCCAGGAAAGAGCCAGGGAATGGTTCAAGCAGATTGGTTAGCCCGCTGAGCCCCAAATTAGATATTTCGCCTGCCCTGGGTTCCCTGCCATGGCCCGCATCTGACTCAGGACTCTATGTAAGTGGGCTGAACAGGTGTCAAGTTGCAATGGCCCCTTTCCACCTTAGAACCACTGCCCGAGCCACAGCGCCCTCCTCCTGCCCTCCAGGGCTCTTTCTCAGTCTTCAGCCCCATACCCTGAGGAGAGTGGTAGGGGGAATGGTCTGAATTGGGTCAGGGCTCTGGCAGGTGGAACAGGAGGTCCAGTAGGTATGGAGGCAGGTGGGAGGAGCTGCCCATCCTTGGGCAACACTCTGTGAGCCGAGGACTTCACAGGAGGGGACTGTTCCCAGCCCTCGAAGGCCCCCAGCTCAGAGGGACTGCATACCCTTGCCTCCCTAAGCCTGGCTTAGGCCTCGACAGAAAACCGATAGAGCCCTGTGCCTGGTGGAAGCCCGGGCCTTGGCCTTTGCCTCTGCCCACTCTGAGTTCTGTTTATTTATTTGTATTTAGAGGGGGAGGAGAGGGGCCCCAAGCTACTGACTAAACCCACTCTGCCCACCCACTTAGCCTTTCTCTGCCAGACTCCCTCCCTGGGAGGAGGAAGGTCCAGACCAGCCAAAGGGCTCATCCTTTGAGTTAATTGCTTATTAAAATGCTTTAATGAGCCTCTCAGCCCAAACTCTTGCCTGCTCTGGGCTGAAACAAAGGGTTTCACTTCTTTGCTCCTATTGGTGGACATGGAAAGGCCAGAGTTGTAGGTCTGGAATCTTCTCTCGAGTGGGCAGCCTCTGGGATGGACAGTAAAAGAGATCTTGGGGGACGGGGGTGGGGACAAGGCATGCTAGCAGCTGTCAAGAGTTCTGCCCACAAGCTTACTGGAAGTGGGTAGGTGAATATATCAAGACAGGTGTGAGATGGCCCCAGACAGCTGACATTCCAATACTCCACCTTCAAGAGGCTCATGGAGGACAGACAACGGCCAGGATGGAGGCTAGAGTGGAAGGGGGCTCCCTCCCTTCCCTGCTCTCCAGATAGACCCCTCCCACCCTTCTGGTCCCCAACTAAGGGTCCTTTCAACAGTGACACTTCCTAGCAGGGCCTGAATAGTGACTGTGTGAAAGCGTTGCGGGGGAGGGGATGCTGGGTTTCCAAAGGGCTCACACACACACACACACACACACACACACACACACCCTTGACATTTCAAAAAGTACATCACAGTTGTCATTATATGAATAATTAGAACTCACATTGACCCCTTTATTCTCATTTTATGGATTAGGATGATTTTAAAACTTTAAGAAGTTTACTTATTTATTTTGAGAGAGAGAGAGTGAGCAGGGGAGGGGCAGAGAGAGAGGGAGAGAGAGAGAATCCCAAGCAGGCTCTGCACTGTCAGCATAGAGCCTGATGTGGGGCTTGAACGCAGAAACCAAGAGATCATGACCAGAGCTGAAACAAGAGTCAGACACTTAACCAACTGAGCCACCTAGGTGCCCCTGATTGATTAGGATGATTTTAAATCGCATTACACATGGTGGTTATAAATCATAAATAATCTTGTCAGTTCTTAGGGCCTCTAATGGTCTCATTTAGGCCCTGGTGGGGCTACAGGGGCTCCCTCTGTGGTGACGGGCTCTTGATGGTGTGACTTTTAAATCAAAGCCCACCTCGCCTCATCTCTTGTTCATTCCCTTCGTATGCTCAGAGTTTGAGGTTTAGAGGTTGCATTAAATGTCAGAGAAGGTGAGAGAGGACCCCTCGGTGTTTTTAGAAGTGTCAGGAAGAATAGTGGAGAAAGGGCATAGGTTTCAACTCCCCCCCCCCCAACCCCAAGGGTGTCCCCCAGGGACTGCCCCCTCCTTGGGTTTGTGGGGAATGGGATGCTGATAAGGCTGAGGGTACAGGGGAGGGGGAGGAGGAGGGAGAGGGTATGGTAGGAGAGAGAAACAGGGCTGCTGAATTATCACAAGCCTGTTCATGAAGGGGGAAGCCTGAGAACATTATTTCTCAAACTTGAGCAGAGACCTGTTAAAGGGAGGAACAAATATCTTCTTTCCTGAGAATATGTCTGAGGATTCTAGTTTGAGAAATATTGACTTTGGAAATGAAAATCTTACACTATGAAAATACCTTCTAATAATTATCTCAAAATTATCTGCAAAAGAATTTTGTTTAAATATCATTAAACAGAAAATTAAAAAAAAAAAAAGTCCTCCAACTCCCAAATCCCTGAGATTAAAACCTGGGATCCTAATTTGAGAATCCTGTCTAGACAGGTCTAAAGGTGGCGTTGGGGTGCACCCCACATTCTTCAGACTCTTCAGCCCTTAACCTTTGAACACATTTTGCATACCCCAAATTCTTTAACCCAGAGCTGGTCAATAGAAGTATAGTGTGAGCTGCATACATAATTTCAAATGTTCTAATAGCCACATTATTTTTAAGTTTAAAAATTAATTATAATAATATATTTTATTTATTTATTTATTTATTTATTTCAACGTTTATTTATTTTTGGGACAGAGAGAGACAGAGCATGAACGGGGGAGGGGCAGAGAGAGAGGGAGACACAGAATCGGAAACAGGCTCCAGGCTCTGAGCCATCAGCCCAGAGCCCGATGCGGGGCTCGAACTCACGGACCGCGAGATCGTGACCTGGCTGAAGTCGGACGCTTAACCGACTGCGCCACCCAGGCGTCCCTAATAATATATTTTATTTAACTCAAAGTATTAAAATGTTAGCATTTCAACATGCGATCGATATACAAAATTACTAATGAGACGTTTTCCTTTTTTCTGTTTTCGGTAGTCACACTTCGGAATCTGCGAGTATTCTACTGTTCCAGCATATCTCAATTCAGACCAGCCACCTTACAGGTGCTCAGGAACCACATGTGGCTAGTGGCTTAACCCTTATCCAGTTTCCTTGTGGCCAGCACCTCCCCAGGAGGAAGTCTGGGTTGCTTGAGAGATACTGAGGAAATTGTGTGTGGGGGGTGGGGGGGGGGAGTGTGTGGGGGCAGAGCAAAGGATTGGGGACCAGCCCAGAGTCAGGTGAGGATGAGCCTATGGCCCAGAAAAGGACCAACTCATCTCTTGGTGTCCTATCCCTCTCTGGCAGGGCCCCCTCTCTCTGAGGCAGCCCCTGTTGTGCTGGGGAGGTGCGGGGGCGGGGGGGGGGGGTCAGCTGCAGCCCACGCTTCCGGTTTGACTAGCTCGGTGCAAACGCTGTCTTGAAATGAGATACTTTTCTTGTAGCAGAGAACACGTCCCTGATCTCCCCCATACCCACTCTCTATAAGCCATTCATGAAAGCAGGGACACCAGGCAAACAGTGGTTCACCCACCCTTCTCCTCCCATGGGTCTCCTTCTTGCCATATTTCTAGTTCTTGGACAAACTTCAGGCAGATATCTGTATGATCCAAGTCCCCAAATACCCAGAATTGGATCTTTTGGTCTTTGCAACCTAGATGGGGCTGAGGAAATTTTGCTTTGGATCCAGGTTATCCAGAAAATGGCTTCGGCTGTGCTTGTTGGTTCAGTTCTCAGGGGGTGCCCTTTGTGAGTCTGGTGGGGTGGAGAGGGCAGTGATTTGGGACAGAAAGTGCTTGGGTCTTGTCTTGGGCAAGTAGGAAGCTGGCAGTTAGTAGGGGTCGAAGAAGACACGCACAGCCTCTTCCAATGGGAAGAAGAATGTTCCCACCACGCTAGGTTGTCTCAGGGGACAGAAACAGGCCAGGCGGCCCCAGCAATCAGGCAGGGAAGGATCGGGAGCCTTGGCCCATGGTTCCATCCAGCCTCACAGACACAGTGCCAGCTTGGGCCCATCTTAACCGCCCTGCCACCCCTACCGGACAGATACTTCCTCAGCCTGCCCCAACCCCTCGCCCTGCAACAGCACAGGGAGCCTGCCAGGTGGATCTCCTTCCCAACCACGCTAGCCCCGCTGCACGGACCTGTGGCTCACCCAACCCGGCCTCTCCAGCTTTTCTTCCCTCCCTCCCCGTCTACCACTCCGACATCGTCACATAGTCCCAGGAAGGGGGGCCAGTCCCTGGAGTCCCCTGTTCTCTTACCCTAGGGTCTGAAATCTGGCCAAGGAGAGGGGGCACACTGAGTCTATTCCAGAACTCTCTCCCAGCCAGGGTCCTATTTTAGGGAAGAGGAGCAAGCAGTTACCGCTAACGAGGCTGGAGGCCAAGGGAGCGAGTGGCTGGCGTCTACAGAGAGGCCCTGTGGCCTTTGGGCAGCCACAGGAACTCACCAGATCCCAGCCCAACATCAGAGATGACCCCGTAGGGGTCATGTGGGCACCACTCCGTGGGACATGGGGCCAACACATGCCTGAACCAAATTGTTCTATCAGATGCAGGAAGAGTCATACATGTCATACCCCGCTCCTCCACCGGGTGAGGACCACACGTCTGGACACTTGGGGAATCTGTGCTCTCCGGGGAGTCTGAGCCTGGAATTCGGACCATCCTCAAGGCCCTCGGGGCTCAGGAGGACCTGTCTCCAACATCTGTTGCTGGCACCTTGGCAGTGTCTTAGGGACGCCATCAGTGAGGGATCTCAGGCCCACAGCCACTCTGAACGGTCAAGTGGAACCAGACTCCCAGCTCCTTCTGCGGGCACAGTGCCCAAGGCCTCTGAGCACTTCCAGGGCCCACAAAGATGTCTGAAAACGAAAAAATAATCACTGCCTCTGAGATATAAATGCTATAAAAAGCAAAATTGACATTAACAAACCCTTAACTAAATAACAACCAAATGTCCTACTATGTCGATTAGCAGTGATTGTTATGTTCCTCGCAGGCCGTGGGTGCATTTCAGTATGCCTGATATGACAATAGGGTCTCTAAAAGTGACACTGCCTCTGGTCCACAGGCCCTGCCTTGACACATACCCTCAGACGAAAGGCTGCCTTCCTGTGGCTTCCCCTCCTTTCCCTTCTCTTCAGGGCTGCCCTTCATGTCCATGCAGCCTGACTGCAGGGGACTTACATGTTGGAGGAGACATACAGTGCTCCTGAAATTCCCTGCCATCCCCTCCCTTGGCTGGAGGCCTGACTGGAAGGAGACCTAGGTAGGAACTTGCTTCCTCAGGCTGTAGGGGGTTGTGTCTGGATATGGTCTCTGATCTCAGCCTTGAAGCTGAACTGTCCAGGCAAGGGCCTGAGGTCAAGGCTGGGAAAGAAGATAGTCTTGGAATGGCTCCTATGTGTGGGGCCTTCTAGTCTCCTTTTCTCCAACCTACCCTCTGTACAAGGGCACCCTATCCTGGTGGGGAGCAGGCACGACCAAGAAATTGGGGCTGAGATGGGGAGGACTCACTGGAGAAGAGGTGCTACAGGTGCCTGTGGTTGGGTGGTCCGTGTGCCTTGATGGGGGTCTGGGGGCCCCAACACCCTAGCTTGAGCTAGGAATCGAGTCTGCTATAATCATTCACACCTAGGCATTCATTCATTTGTTCTTCAAATCTACACTAACACCCATTGTGGGCTCAGCCCCATGTAACACAATAGCACTACAAACATCAATGAGACACGGCATCTACAATCCTCCATTCATGAAAGGTGGAGGGCCATGTGTCAGACAGGATGCAATGTTTGTGTGTGTGTGTCCCTGGATTTGAAGAAGCTGGGAAGTTACTCCCAGTCCACCTTAAGTGCTTCTCCAAAGGGCCTAAAATCTCAGCCTGGGGTAGGGGTGGGAGGGGGCATGGTTTTGGGTGAAGAAAGTGGATTTCTTTTCAAATGCTTTTCAAAGACAAACCTGAAAGGATCAATTTGTAATCAGTCATTTTTACCCAAGTACAAATTTGTCCTTTAATCTTTCTACCCCTGAAGTTTTCCTTGGGAGCCCTGAGGCCCCGATCCTGTCCTGCTTTTGTGAGCCGGTATCCAGTCTCCATGATGAGACTGTAAGGCCCCTGAGGTCAGAGACCGGGTCTCTCGCCTCCTGGCACTGGCGCCGGGCTGGTCAACAGCAGGCGCTGGCTGAATGAATGGATGGGTATCCGGAGAGGCAGAGCTCCAGGGAATGTGGGGGTGGTGGATGGACAGAGTTCACGCTGAACCCCGGTTTCCTCCTTCCTCCACTCCCCTCCCCCACCCCCGCCGCGCCCCGCCCCCTACCGCTCCGTCTGGGCAGAGCTCACTCCTGACAGCTTGGAGACAGCTCCCATCCCTCTCCGAGCTAAGCTGGCTCCACAGTGTAGCCCTCCTGAGACATCACCCAACCCCACAGGGGTGGCATCGTCCTGAAGCTGTGCGTGGTGCAAGCGAGGGAGAGAAACACCAGGAAGCATACTTTAGACACCACTTTCCCTGGGTCCATCTGATTTCAAATACTCTGTGCAGTGATTCTGTACAGGTCCCCTAAGCACACAGGTATTTGCTAGGCTATTATCTACCCCTTAACCCTGGCTCATGTGTCCGTGTGGAGGAAGTGGATTAGTATATCTCCTCTGCCCTGTCCCTGGGGGGTATGTGGTCTCTGATTTGTCACTATGGGAAGAGGCTGAGAGCAGGAACCCTGGGTCTGGCTCCGAGCTGTGTCATCTTGGGCAGGTCAGCCCCTCTCTGGGGGTTTCTTCTCAGTAAAAGAAGGGTTTGGACAGAAGACTCCCACTCATTATATTTGATGGTTTTTCCCATCCTGAATACTGTGTCTCCTAGAGCCTGAAGTCTGAAGTTTCTGCCTCACCACACGGTTCCCAGCAGGCAAAGAGCCCTGGGTGGGTGGGTGGGGGTGCAGCTCTCGGACCTTCCTTCTCTTTCCAGCTGGGAGATGTCTGGCCCCTCATGGTCAGGCTGTAACTCCCTCCCCAGGCTTCTCTCCACCCCGTTCCCTGCTCCTCTGTGACAGATTGGTTCCCCTGCCCCTCACCTGGCCCCATCCATCTTGCACAGCCCTTTGCTCCCCCATCCCGCCTCTCCCCACTCGAAGGGCTGGAGAAGCTGGGTCCTGGGAGGTTGCCTGACTTTGCTACACTCCACAGTTTCTCTGCTCCCCCCACCCCCATCACCAGTCCTAAAAGCAAAGGAATGTTCTGGAGTTTGGGAAGGATGGGGGCCCGCCAGAGGAGGGAGGAAGGGGAGGAGGCAGCTTTGTCCTGTCAGTGTCTGAGCTCTAAATAGAACAGAGCGGCTGGGCTGGGGGAATGAAAATAAACAGCCCCTCCAAGCAGCCCCTTCCTAGCAGTTACCGGACTTGCCTTCTAGTTCCTCAGCCCAGGGCCATTTCCCTCCCCTCTTCTCCCCTGCTCTCTGTCTGGTCCCAGGGAGGAGTGGGGGGGGGGGGAGGGCTGTCTATACCTTAGAGGGAGTGAGGCGTACTGGTTCAGGCTGTGTGGCTTTGGGGAACTCACCTCCCCTCTCTGGGCTTCGGTGAGGAGAGCCCACTGAATGGAAGGATCAGCTCAGAGGTGGCTGGAACTTTTTCTCCCTCAGGAAAGGGTTCCTATCCCAATGATTCTCATGTGGCATAAACTTGGAAACTCTCTCCCTTTAAAAACATGACCCCCAATTTAAGGGTCAATTTATGGTCAGGTTCAAATTACACTGGTTTGCCTGTGCCCTTGGGGGAAATTCTCAGACTCACCCCCAGGACTGGGGATTGCCCACCACCCCATCCCCCAGCACAGAAGGATGATCCATGGTAGTCAGCAGGAAGGGACCTCCTTGGGGATCAGGAGTAGCTGGGTTCATGCACATGTTCTGAGTAGTTCAGGCCAAATTACCCGTTCTGGGTCCTGGAACCACTGGGATGCTGAATTATAGGGGTTGTCTTTGGAGCTCAGTGCGGTGGCCTCTCCAGTCTCATCGGCGCAATGAGGACTCAACCAGTAAACCCCAGAGGGCTCTGGTCTCCGCCCAGTGCTTGCCCTGAGATGTGAGCAAGGACCCTTACATCTTTCACAAGAGCCCTAAGGGCAAGAGTCCCCAAGACCTCCAGGGAGGGGCTGGCTGCCTCCAGCTTCTCCGGGCAGGTAGTTGGAAAGTCAGGGGGGAACTTGGATTTCTTCTGGGCCCCTGATTTCACACAGGCGGGGTCAGAAGCCCACAGGGGCTTGGTGCAGCTGAGACCCTGCACCAGGAGGGGAAGGTAGTGGGTTGGAGTCTTCTAGCCTCCTCCCACCTTCGGCCCCCAGCCTCTTCCCTCTTTTCTTTCCTTCTTTCTCTCTGCTCTCTCCCCCTCCCCCTCCTCTCCCTCACAAAAGCTCTCTGTACACAGCCACTTCCTCTGGCTGCTGTCTCTGAGCCCAGACCTTATGAGAACCATATGGGGGAAAGAGGGTGGAAGAGAAGGGGGTGGGGAAGCTGTCGAGGGCCCGCCCCTCCAGCCAGCATCTTTCCACTCCCCTCAGGCTCTGCGCACGGGCCGTTGGCACACTTTGCCCCAAACTCCCCCAACTGGATCTTGGTGGCTGGGGTGAGGGGCACTGGGGGGAGGGCCCCGTCCAGAGCTGGGGCTTCAGAGGGAGATCTGTGTTCGAGAACCACTTTCCTGAGACTGGAGCAAGCGCAAGGGCTGTGAAGGGGCCTCCCCCTCCCCCATGCTGCTCCTAAAGACCACCAAACCCACAGCAAAAGGACCCAGCCACCATTAGGTGCGTCTGAATGGCAAATGCCCCTTCTCTTCCATGCGGGTTTTTGACGTGGTGGGCCGCCCCCCGCCCCAGAAACGGGAGGCGAGGCTCGGGTGGCGGCGCGGAGGGGGTGTGTGGGTTCTGGGAGAGTCCGGAGTGACCAGTACCGCGCCTGCCCCCTCCGCACCCAGCCTTGGAATGTTCCCAGGTCAAAAGGGCCAAGGTTCTGCTGGGAAGGAACTGGGTTTTTGAAAGCAGCTTTTGTGTCCGCTGGGTCCCAAATCCAGCCAGGTGAGCACTGAGTCCCTCACCTGAGAGGAATGGAAGGCAGCCCAACCAGCTAATCCTGGCCTCAGTTTGCTCAGCCTGTAAGATGGGAGATGCAGGGCTGGATTTGCTGATCTGCAAGGGCCTTTTCAGTGCAGACGGTCTAGGAATTTATGTGGTGGCTGGAATCCTCTGAGGGGCTGCTCAGATGTCCTGCAAGGTCCTCGCAGGAGATTTCCTTCTGGAGTTATCTGTTATCAGTCCTTTCCTAGAATACCTTGTTACCCCTTCCCCCTCCCTCTCACTCCCAGAGCTGCCAAGCAGAGGGCAGGCCCATCAGCTGCTGCCCAGGAATGGGTGGGGGGTTCACAGGGCTCCTCACATCTCTCCCGGGCTCTCCCCAAAACAAGTCACCCACCACACCCCCCACGAGACCTTCCCCCTTGGGGGAGAGCCATAAAGGCTCCTGCTCCGGACAGGAGCCTCGGTGCCCACGGCTGTCCTGTGGACTGAGCTGAGGGGTGGGACCGATGGATCAGGAAGGGAGCCAAGAGTTCTGCTTTCCTGGAAAACTGTGCATGAAAATCCATTAGAAGGGGAAAGAGCAAAGGGTGGGGAGAGGGGGCACACGGTCTACAAAAACAGAAGGCAGAAGTTAAGATAATAGGGGTGGAGGTGGAAGGGTTTTCAGTGAGGTAAATAGGGCTGTTCATGGAATTGCCTCAGAACTGCCTGCAAGCCCTCTCTGAGCAGAGACAGGAGGCTCCTTGCACACAGGCCCCTGATCTAGCGCTTTCTTTGCCTGAGTAATCCCAGCACTGGTGTCTACCAGGCTTCCCAAGGGGGAGTCCCGGGTCCCTTTGAGCAGGGTGGGGTGTGAGGGGGACTGGAACCTGGTGGCCCATTCTGGAGGGAAACAGGGGAGGAGGGAGGTAAAGCCGTGATGCAATAAAAAAAAAACAAACACAAAAACAAAAAAGCAACAAACATCAGCCTAAGTCCTATTGTTTGTACCAGGTGACAGGCAAAAAGGTGAAAGGAAACAAAAAGAGTAAGGAGGAGGAGTTCGGGAGGGTGTGGAGAAGGTTTCCAAGCTCTTCGCCTCTTGCTTTGCTGTCAGGCTGAAGCCCCTTCCCAGCCCTGTCTCTCTTCTTCCCTCAAGAGGCATGCTGGGAAGGGATGGGTATGGCTGAGCCCTGAGAAGAGAATCCCTGCCCAGCAACCAGGATCAGGATTCTGTGGGGCCTGGAGGGAGAGCCTAAGAAATATGTCCATGGCTGGGATTCAGTCGCACTCTAGGCTGATGGGCCAGTGGGCTCTCAGGGGCTTCTAGGGCCTGCCCTGCCATCACTGTGGGGATGTCCAACCAGGCTCAGGGGCTGTTCCTATGGAAGGTATCTTAAGCCAGCCAGGTCAGTGGCCTGGGACAAAGAAGAGGCCCTTCCTCTGGGAATGGTTTGCCATGGGAAGGTGAGCTAGCAGTCACGTTTGCTGCTGCCCTGTCACAATATATTCTCACCAAGAGTTGGCTGTGCCCACTCACTCACTCCTTGCAGTGGCGTCGGTGGGAATTAGCTATGGCTGGAAAGCATTAGTTACCAAATCATTCTAAGATGTACTGCAAAACCACCTTTTAACGTTTCCCCCCCTCTTTTCTGCCTTCAGTGTGTTAGGATTCCCTAATCCCAACAAGCAGACATACAGAGGGACGGTGTCCCCCATATGTGTGTGAGC
>NW_024412376.1:6709945-6737445 GCF_014898765.1 Herpailurus yagouaroundi
GCGGCGCGGCCCGAGGCTCTGCGCCGTGCTCCCGGGCCGGCTGAGGCCGGACTGCTCCGCGACGCCTGCTCCCTTCTTGCCGGGCCGGGACCTAGCGGATCGCGCCGGGCTCCTGCTGCCGCCGCCGCCGCTGCCTCTCCGTGCCATGGATGGAGGCAGCTCCTGCGCGGCGCCGCTCCCGCCGCCGCCGGCCCCCGCCCGCCCTCCGCGGAGGGCGCCCTCCCCTCGCCGGCTCGCCCGTCCGCGAGGCCCTAGCGCCTCCCGACACGCAGCCAGGCCGCTGCCCTCCTGGGAGCGAGAGCGGGCCGGGCGGCCTGAGGCCCCGTTTGTCCCGCGAGCCCGCCCTGAACCTAGACTTTCTCCCTCCCGCCCCTCTTCTCCGGGCCGGGACTCTTCCTCTCCACACCCCGTCTCGGACCTCAGAGTCAACCACCATCACTTTCCACAAAACCCTCCCTGGCTCAAGCTCATCCAGCCCGCGCCCCCGTGTTCTGGGTCTTTCATTGCCCTGCGGGTTTGGCCGGAGATACCTGGTGCTGCCTGTTTGGGATTGTGATTGAACTTCGTTCACCGTCCTGGGGTCGCTGAGACTCAGCTTCGCTTGGCTCCTGACCTGATGGGCTAGTCTGGAAGGCGGCTCTCCCTCCCACAGACCTAGGAGTCTCAGACCCTCCTCTGACGCCGGTGACCTCACGCAGCGGGGGGTGCTTGTCACTCAGCCAAGGAGGGGTCAAAGGCCAAGGCAACAGGCTAGATCTGGCCTCTTATGTGTGTGCGCGTGTGCGTGTGGGGTGGGGGCACGCGTGTGTGTTTGGGAGGCAGTGGGAATGAGGGAAATGGGAAGAGAAAAAGCAGGGAACCTACCAGGGTGTGGAAAGAGCACTGCACTGTGAGTCAGGAGAGCCTCATTCTAGACAGCTCTATTTGACTTTGAACACAGCCTCTAATATCCTGGAGTATCTCTAGTCTCTGGGGTCAGAATGGGGCTCTGCCTGCCCCCTAGTTTATGAATGTCAGCTGTGGCATTTGAATGAGTGAGTGAGAGAGGGGCACTCAGTTTCCATAGGCAGAGGGCTGGGGGCTTTGGGGGTAGTGTCTGACCTTGACAACTGGGGATGGAAATGAAAGTTTGACCGAGGGTCTTAGATGCGCTGTAACGCAAGCTGGGAACGGGGCTGGGATCCGAGGGCAAAGGGAAGTGTGGTCCAGTGTGTCTGCTCCCTCAGTTTCTCCACAAAGTGGCCGTACCTGCCACTTAATAGACCCTTTGCTGCTGAGGAGCAGGCTGCCTGGGTTGGGGGATCCATGGGCAGGAGTCCTGTTCCTCATCTTTTACTGTGTCACCTAAGAAGGTCGCCATCTGCCGCCTTCCTTCTGTGCTCTGGGCCTTGTTGGTGTGTGTGGCACCTTTTCCAGCACTGTGGCCTTTCATCCAGTCTCCCACCTCTCTTTGCGGGGAAGCGCCTTCTCTTCCTGGCCCCCAGTGGCAGACACTGGGCCCAGACACTGGCTTCTTCACTTTCCCTCTCTGGCTCCACCAGTCTCTCCAGGCCGCAGGCTCTGGTTCCTTCAACTTCCAAAGATAAATAAATACTGACTGCAAATGGAGTAAGAGAGAAGGGGCACCGACTCCCCAGCAGGAGCCCTCCACGGGGCGGCAGGCAGGCTGAGACCGCATTCCTTTGGAAGGGTCGAGATAGAGCCACGGCCACAGGCACGGTCTGCCATTCAACTCTCCTGCTCCCAGGCAAGGAAGACTTCTCAGAGAGGAGGAGGAGAGGGCTCTGGCCTGGGTCACACGGCTTCTTTTGTCAATTCCTTTTGCTAAACGAAGACAGCAGAAGTCTGGACGGGAGTTGCGCTGTGACATGAACTCTCTGAGGCTGTACAGAGGCCACATGACATTTAATGAGGCAGAGCTTCCCCACAGGTGGGACCGAGGTGCCTCACGGGGACATTTATAAAATGCTGTCCTGTCCTGCTTGGCATCACGTTTGACTTCCATACCTGCCCAGAGGAGGTGAATGGGGGCAGGAGTCACTTTCCCATTTTACAAGTGTGGATGAGGAAACTGAGTCACGAGCAGTAAACGGCCAGGCCTGGGAAGTTACCCTCTGACTGCTTTTCAGGTGCTCTTTCCTCTGAACCGCTCAAAGCTTTTCCCACACGATGCTTCCTGGTTTAGCTGTTCTCAGAGGTGCAGGGTGGGATGAATGAGTGGCCTACATGAAAATCTTTTTGTTTCAAAGTTTGTTTGGGACAGAAGGAGAACTCACACTTAGTCCCAATCTCCAGAAGTCTGGCTAGGGAGTTTGGCCAATTCAATACACCCGGATGGTGTGATGAACTCTTTAATGGGATAGGGATAAGGTACCATGATAATAGAGAGGAGGCTGAATTGATCCTACCGAAGCAAGAGAGACAGGGAGCTTACCAAAAGTTTTAGTCCCATTTAGGGGAGACATGTAACCCACCTGACTCTACTAAACCATAATTATTCCCTAAGGGTCTGGGGCTCACATCTCCTCTGTCACTCTCAAAAGAAGTTTGCCTTTGCTAGGTTCTAGCTGCTAGCCAACCTCTCTGTGTCCCCAGCTTCGATGCTGATCCAGTCCTCCTTGTCAAGGGGTAGCTGGGGCCTCTTGACATGGGTCACCTCACGGGAGACCAGCCCCTCCATTTGGAGCAGCAGTGAGTGGAAGATGGGGTGACGGTCAGTGTCCCCTCCATCAGAGACTGGAGCAGACCAGAGCCACCACGGGGGGACCTGCACAGAAGGACACCTAACATCTCCTGAGTGCTTATTATGTGCCAGGCACTTGTTGACTACATTAAAAAATTTTTTTTAAATGTTTATTTATTTTTTTTGAGAGAGAGAGACAAACAAAGTGTGAGCAGGGGAGGGCAGAGAGAGAGAGGGGGGACACAGAATCCAAAGTAGGCTCCAGTCTCTGAGGTGTCAGCACAAAGCCCAATGTGGGGCTTGAACTCACAAGCTGTGAGATCGTGACCTGAGCCGCAGTCAGACACTTAACTGACTGAGCCACCCAGGTGCCCTGCTTGTTGACTACATTTTACAAGAATTAGCTCCTTTAGGCCTCCCAACACGGTAAGGATGTTTTAGCAGAGAACTGAGGCGTGAAGAGGCACCTTAATAGTCCAAAGGATACAAGCTAGTAAGTGATAGAAATAGGGTTTGAACCCAGGCACTCTGGGCTCCAGAGTCCAAATTTTAAACCACCATGGTCTATAATTTCTGGAGAGGAGAAAGGCTCTCAACAGTTCCCCCCACATTTTACTTCCTGTGAGGCTTTCTCATTTTTTTTCAATTGTTTTCTTTTTTTTTTTTTTTAATATGAAATTTATCATCAAGAGGTTTTCTCATTTTGATTCCCTGGCCCTTTCAGAGCTGAACCTCTGTGGATGTCCACTCCCACACCATAGCTGGTAGTGGACCCAGGACTCCTATTCTAACAGAGTCAGGGAAGGGAGAAACTGTCCAAAGCGGTCTCCCTGCTCAGCTAGAAGAGAGTTAGAGGTGAATAAAGACGGTAACACGTGTAGACTCTGAGCCGGCAGGAGCTAGGGTTCCCAGCTCCATGTGCTACTCTGTCCTCACCTCTATTGTGTGGGGACCCCCTCCTGGATGTTCACCTTTGAATTCTTAGGTTTTCTAACTCCCTCTGTGCCTTGTGGCCTTTAGCGGCAGGATCCCAACACAGACCCAGGACGACACTACATGAGATAGTGGCCCATAATTGGGTCGATATGTCACGTTTCTCCAGGGCTCCACTAGCTTAGACAGACGAAATGAAGGCACAGAGCCCGTGACACCCCCATTCTCCCACCTCCCTCCCAGGAGGGCTGTGCCAGGCAGTCCTCTGGGCTCTCTGTCCCTCTTCCCTGTCCTGTACCTTCCTCTGGGGACTGGGCTGAGCTGCCTGTCCTGATGGAACATTCACACCGAGTATTTGTGAGACGGAAATGCTCGTGCCCCAACCAGAAGGAATGGATAAGACTTGGGAGAAGCCACCCAGATAGATACTTGGGCCTGCAAGGGCTTCCCATTGGTGATCAGATGTTACCGCGCATTAGGGACCTGTGTATGATTTCGGTACTCCTGCAGGAAGTGGTCATGATCTCTGTCTCTATTCAGATTGGACTCACCCTTTAAAGTAAAATCTACTCGCCTTCTCTCAGATGATGGACTGGCTCCTGCATTTTGAGAACAGTGGCTAAGAGCATGGGCTCTGCAGCTGGATTCAAATCCTGGCTCTCTGTTTTATGGCTCATGTGACTTTGGGCAAATCACTTAATTTACCTAGGCCTCAGTTTTCCCATCTGTGAAATGGGGGATAAACAATAGTGTCCCCCTCATCATTGTAATGATGATGTCAGTTGTGTATAAATGATGCCCCTGTGGTATAATCCAAAAATATACTTCGTCCTGGCTTCTGACCCAGAACCCCTCAAACCCTTGGCATTTCCTCAGGGATAGGAGTGTCTTTCCTTATTCATAAGGAGCCTCTTGGATCACACCTGAATTTCTGCTAATGCTGACTGAGGGTGGGAATCTGAGGTAGCCTCCTGAGAGAAGGCTGTCTCCCGAGAGAACTAGTGGTTAGAGGGTTGGAAATTTCAGTGTCACCGGCCTCTGCCTCTGGGAAAGGGGTAGGGGTGCTGGAGATTGAGGTCTATAAAGACTCCAACAATGAGGGGCGCCTGGGTGGCTCAGTCAGTTAAGGGGTCTGACCTCAGCTCAGGTCATGATCTCACAGTTCATGAGTTCAAGCCCCACATCAGGCTCTGCGCTGGTGGCGCAGAGCCTGCTTGGGATTCTCTCTCTCTCTGTCTCTCTCTCTCTTTCTTTCTCTCCCTCCATCCTTTTCCCACTGGCACTCTCTCTCTGTCTCAAAATAAATACATAAACTTAAAAAAAAAAAAAAAAAAACGCCAACAATGAGATTCATGCTTCCAGGTTGGTGAACACAGCAAGGTGCTGGGAGGGCCACACACCTGGGGAGGGCAAGGGAACTTTGCCTCCTCTCCCCGTACCTTGTCCTATGCATCTCTTCCATTTGGCTGTTCCCGAGTTGCATCCTTAAAAATAAGCCAGCAAAGGTAAGTAAAGTGTCTCCCCGAGTCCTGTGAGCCATCCCAGCAAGTTACCGAAACTGAACAAGAGGTCATGGGAAGCTCCGATTTACAGCCAGTCAGTCGGAAGTATGGGTGGCCCAAGACTCCCAACTGACATCTGAAGTGGGGAGACTGAGCCCTCACCCTGTGGGGTTTGCACTGTTTCTATGACCGGAGAGTCGATGGATGTCAGAGAACACCCAGCCTGGCACCCCCAAGTGCTCAGTAAATGTTAGCTATCCTCCTTCCCTTGGGCCTCCTGCTGTTTCCCTAACTGGTCGTGTTGAAAAAGAAACACCAGAGCCACGATGGAGTCACTTGTGCTAAGCCCCACATCAGCAAACCAAGACTTAATACCCAGCCTGATTTCTGTTTCAGGCCTCTCAGGAATCTGACCTTTGACCAGTAAATCTGGCATAACCTTGTCAGTGCTAGTGAGGTAGCCTGTGTGAAAGACCCCAGCTTTTTCCCAAAGGAAGGAGACCTCCAGGCTTCGCCAGAAACTTCCTTTTTCCCACTCCCTTCTGCCCATAAGCCCCTTCAATTTTGTGCAGCTTCGAGGAGCCCCGGTCCGCTTGCTGGATGGGGCGCTGCCCGGTTCATGAGTCATTGAACACATTTATTCAGTTGAATTGCATTTCTAAACGGTACCTACTCAGTTCTGTCCTCTCTTACAGTTCACCGTTTACATATTTGACTCTTCCATTAGAATGGAGGGCCCCAGCAGAGGGAATTCTTTCATTTCTAGGATTTCCAGCCTGTTTTTGTGCCCAACAGATAGAAGAGACATTTATTTCATTCGTTCGACAAAGCGTGACAGAAGTCTTAGTCATTTATTTAAGCAACGCGTATGGAGTGGCCACTGTATGCCAGATACTGTTTCTGGCACTGAAGATACAGCAGCAAACCCAAAGAAAGTCTGTGGCCTGGTGACACTAACATCATAGCAGAGGGGACAGATAACATGTAAATAACAAGTAAATAGGTGTAACCTAATAGATGGGGGTCAGATGAGGCAGCATAAGGAAATCAGGAATGATGAGGAAGACCCCTCCGACAAGGTGACCTCTGAGCAGAGTTCAGAAGGAACGGGGGGACAGGTCGCGTGGATTTGGGGGGACAGAGCGTTCCATGCACAGGGAACAGCAAGTGGCAGCAAGGTGGGAGGGCACTCCCCGTGCTCAGTCACGGAAGAGTTGGGGATCAGTGTATTTGAAGCAGCCTAAGCCAGAGGAAGAGAAATAAGAGGTGTGGTCACAGTGCCCTTTGAGCTCATGTCCCCCTCACCCAGGGTATTGAAGACCCTGGGAAAGACTTTGAATTCTATTCTGAATGAGAAGAAAAGCCTAGAAAGTTCAAAAAAGAGAGTTACCTCATCTGAATTAGACTTTTATTTATTTATTTTTTTTAACATTTATTTTTGAGACAGAGAGAGACAGAGCATGAACGGGGGAGGGTCAGAGAGAGAGGGAGACACAGAATCGGAAACAGGCTCCAGGCTCTGAGCGGTCAGCACACAGCCCGACGCGGGGCTCGAACTCACGGACCGCGAAATCGTGACCTGAGCCGAAGTCGGCCGCTTAACCGACTAAGCCACCCAGGCGCCCCAGACTTTTATTTTTTTTAATGTTTGTTTATTTATTGGTTTATTGATTTATTTTGAGACAGAGAGAGCGTGTGGTGTTGGGGAGGGGCAGAGGGAGAGGGAGAGGGAGAATCCCAAGCAGGGTCCCTGCTGTCAGTGCAGGGCCTGACGCGGGGCTCGATCCCACGAAGCATGTGATCGTGACTTGAGCTGAAAAAGTCAGATGCTTAACTGACCGAGCCACCCAGGTGCCCCCGAATTAGACTTTTAAATCTCCTGTCTGTCTGGCACATGGAGGATGACAAATCAGGGAAGCAGGGGACCAGTTAGGAGGCCTGTCCGGTGGAGACGCTGTGGCACGTTGGGCCAAGTGGGCGGTGAAGGAGGCAGAAAGAGGTTGGATCCTGGATGTGGGGAAAGCGAGTCCAGCCAGATTCCCTGACACGCTGGAAGTGGGGTGTGAGAAAATTTGTCAGGAATGCCCCCTAGCAGGTGGTGACCACACTTAGCATGGTGAGCCCCATGTAATGTGTGAAACCGTCAGATCACTGTGGTGCATACCCGAGAGTAACATAACATGGTGCGTCAACTACACTTCGATTAAAAGAAAAGAAAAAGATTGACCTCCTAGGCGTTCGGGTTGAGCTGTGAGAAGAATGGAGCCACCATTTACTAAGCTGGAGAAGAATCAGGAAGGACAAAGTCTGAGGAGAAAATCAAGAGTTTGGCCCATCACTGTGTTGGGTGCTGGGATACAATGGTTAAAAAAAAAAAAAAAAAAAAGCAAAAAAAAAAAAAAAGCTGTGCTTGCTGCCCTCATGGAGTTGATAGTCTAGTAGGAGAGGCTGTGGTTGAATAAATAAGGGCACAAATGGCTCTATAAGCAGGAATTGTGATGGGCTGTGAAAGGAAGGGGGCCGCTAGATACAATAATGGAGGGACAGAGAGCCCTTAGTTTCCACTGGGGGCCGGGAAAGGCCTCACTGAGGAAGTAGTGGCTAAGGTGACCCGGAAGAATAAACAGGCATCAGCCAGGCAAAGGAGGCCAGGAGCTTCCCTAACCCCGGGCAGGAAAAAGCTTGGTGCCCTAGAGGACAGACCCATGTTGCTAGAGGGAGTGATGGGGGGCCGGTGATGGAGGGGCGAGGGCTCTCCTCCCTCCTTCCTCTCCCTGGCCAGCCCTGAGGCACGTCTGAAGGTTCCAGGCTCCTCAGAGCTCTGGTCTCACAGATGCATCAGGATTCAGGAAGCCTCTTGATTCACAGCCTTCTCAGGTCACAGAGGGGGAGGGCTTTTTCTGGTGGACTGAGGCAGCCCAGCCCATCAGGAGCTATGGTTTCATGGCCCCCTTGGAGGACCTGCTCCACCCATTGCCTTTTTTCCCCCAGAGGCAGTGGAGAGGATGAAGCCAGACACAGGCTGACACACCCTGAGCCCTGTGGGGGTCAGACTATTCAGGTGCCAGAAGGCAGGCGAGCAACACTGGCCAGAAGGAGAGTGTGTGAGTGTGTGTGGGTAGGGGTGGGATTGGCGGAGGTGGCCGTGCAGGGGAGAGAGAAGGTGGCATGGGGCCAGCATTTTTCCGAAGGTGTGTGGACGTGAGGCTTCAAGGTTGTAGGAAAACAAGCATAGAGGAGAACAAGAGTGACATTTACTGAAGCACTAAGGTGCTGAGCACATCGTGTGTGCTACAGCTGATCCTTGAACAACGTGGATTTGAACTGTGTAGGTACACTTCTGGGTGGGTTCCAGAATCCGAGCTGTCAGCACAGAGCCCATCGCGGGGCTTGAACTCACAAACCACGAGATGGTGACCTGAGCCGAAGTCGGACGCCTAACCGGCTGAACCACCCAGGCGCCCCAGTTTATTTATTTATTTTGAGAGAGAGAGAGAGAACAGGGGAGGGGCAGAGAGAGAGAGGGAGAGAGAGAATCCCAAGTAGGATCCGCACTGTGAGAGCAGAACCCGATACAGGGCTCGGTCCCACGAACCATGAGATCATGACCTGAGCCGAAGTCAGAGGCTTGACCGACTGGGCCACTCAGACGCCCCTGTGGATTTTTTTTACAGTACAGTACTGTAAATGCATTTCTCTTTCTTATGATTTTCTTAATAACTTTTGTTTCTTCTAGCATACTTTATTGTAAGAATACAGTCTATAGCACGTATAGCATGCACAGCATGTGTTCATTGACTGTTTATATTACCAGTAAGGTACCTGGTCAACTGTAGGCTATTAGTAGCTAGGTGTTTGGGGAATCCAAAGTTGTATTCAGATTTTCGACTGTGAGGGGTGGTCAGTGCCCCCAACCGCCATGTTATGCAAGGGTCAACTGTATTTCATTTAATCCTCAGTGTCGCCCCCCCTATGGGGCTACTATATTGTCTCAGAGATGAGGACGTTGGAACTGCTCTTAACCAACTTAACGGCGGTTAAGCGACATGCGAGTGTGGGCACGCATGTGTGTGAGGGCAGCTGCGTGTTGGGGCTGGAGAGGGCTCATTTGGCCTCACTCCTTTCTGTGCTATGACAGAGTCCCTCAGTGGAGCAGCTGGTCAGGGAGGGAAGTCGGGCTCTCCCAATCCCCCCCCCAACTCATGGTGGGTGAGGGCCTCCCCAACCCAGGGCCCAGGCTCACATATCCGTGTCCCTCTCAGCCCACGCAGCACTGAAGAAGACTGAAGAGGCGCAAAAAGCTACTTGGTAGAGAAAGCTGGCATGTGCTATTCCTGGTGGGAGGAGAGATCCAGATAAGCCTGGGGTATTTTGGGTCCCCCCATGCAGGGGGACAGGGCCAGCTGGGGGCTGGTGAGGCTGAGGACTGGGCTCTCCCTTTGCAAGGCATGTGGCAGGGGGCCCAAGGTTGAGGCAAACCTCAGACTTTGTCTAGAGCTAAGCTTGCTTCCAGCCCTCACCGCTATTTATAAAAATTATTTTTATCAAAGTAATGCACACAGATGGTTAAAATATGAAATCTCATGGAAGCGCTTGTAATGAAAAGGAACAGTCCCCTCCCAAACCAGCTCCCCGGAGGCGGCTTTCACCCGGGTTTGCTTTTAGTTCTATGCTCTTTGTTGATGAAGCCACTGAGGGAGCTTTTTAGTCCCCCGGGATGGGGGGGGGGGGTCATTCCTCTGGCTGAGGGTGGCTTTGCAGGTTCAGCTTTCAGGAGCGCCCCCAACAGCTCTCCACCGGATGGAGCTGCCTTCAGGCTGGTGGCTGTCCATAGATTTTCAAACCTGGTTCTCTGGGTCACCGTCACCCTCTCCCAGCACCATGGCCTGTCCCCGCAGGTCCCCCTGGCCCACTTGGAGTGTGTGGGAAGCCCCTCCAGTCGCGGGGAGCCTCATTAACACACATCTATGGCTGAGCCGCAGCCTGGCAGGCTGGGCTTGTAATCTGCATGGGACCCCAATTCCCTGAAGCAGCTGTCCTCTTGATGCCTTGCTGGCCATGGGGGATTTCTGGGCTGGCCCTTTGGCCTTTGTCTCTCTTATCTCCCTCTGCTTCTTTCCCTCTCTCTGTCATTTCTTCCTCCTTTCCTTTCCTTTCCTGTCCACTTTGTGCACCCTAAACCTCTCTCCCACCCCACCCCCCTGGACGGTCAAGGTCAGACTTCCGTGCAGGAGATGAGGCTCTATTCCCTAAGACCTGTCAGGCTGCCTTGGGGCCCTGGCAGGCCTGTGGCCATGGAGGGGGAGGTTGGGAGAGACATCCAAGGAGGAGCCCCCTCCCTGGGCCTCCCTCCTGGGGACTGCGCTCAGGGAGTTTGGGTGTGTCACTGGAGTCTCATTGCGGGGGGGGGGGGAGCCAGAGTATCTACTTTTGGTTTCACTCGGGGCTGATTTGGCTGTTTTTCTGCCCCAGTCCCTAGCTGGGTCTTTGGTTTAAAGCTATGGGGAAGGGAAGCGAAGGCTTGGGTGTCCGGATCGGGCAGCCTGTTAAGGGGAAGTGGGGCCTCTTAACCTCCCTGTGTCCAGCTTCCTTATGTACTCAGTGAGATGCCCATGAGGGCAGCTGGTTGCGGGCGCTCAGGAGTTAGTTGCCTCTTGGACGGTCTCCCTTCCTCCTCAGCCTTAGAGGATCATGTTTCATTTATGAAGGAAGGCAACAGTTTTCCCGACAGCCCTTATCTGCTGGGTCCATCAGGACTCCACCCCGGTTTTCCATGGAGATTCAGGCAGACAGCAAAGCCCAAGCGGGCTGGGTCCAGCACAGGGACACTAATGTCTACTGAGATTTTACTACGTGCCAGGTTCTGTATACAGCATTTCACATGCTGGATCGCATTAAAAAATACGCGTCCTTGATTTTTTTATGTTTAACTAGTCTCTACACACAACGTGGGGCTTGAACTGACGACCCTAAGATGGCGTTGATGCCTTAATCACATTTAAACTTCACAACAACACCAGGAGGCAGTCATTCTTCCTATCACCTTGGGGCACCTGGGTAAGTGGCCAACTCTTGATTTTGGTTCAGGTCATCATCTCACAGTCATGAGATCGAGGCCTCCCCCCCCCCACCCACCTTAAGTGCTCTCTCTCTCTCTCAAAAAAGTTTAATATCACCGCTATTTACAGATGAGGAAACTGAGTCACCAAGGAGGTTAAGTCTTTGGCCGAAGGGAATTTGACTGGTGAGGAACAGATGTGGGAGTCAAACCCAGACAGACTGGTGCCAGAGTCTTGGAGCAAGCATTTTGGCTCTGTGAGTGCATGCGCGTGCGCATGGGTACACATGTGTGTATGTGTGTGTGCCTGTGGGCAATAGCTGCTCCCCACCCCTAGCGTGGGCCTTCTCATTTCACTTCTGCAGCTCTTCTCCCCGTGAGCATGTTCCCAAATCAAATGCATAATGTCCTTTTGATGCCTGGGCTCCTTGAAGTAGGCACAGTGAGAGCCCTGTTCCTCCCTCGCCGCCCGCCCCCCTCCCCCACCCCGCCACCGCCCCAGGCTTGGGCGTCAGCTCAGGACTCTCGGGGGCACAGTGGCTGCCAGATTGGCCTGGGCCTCACAGGTGAACAGAGCCATACTGTGGACAGCCTACACCACGGCCGAGACGCACATTCAGTCTGGGAGAAGGCCCGTGACCAGGCACACAGACCCAGGCCCAGGCAGAGGAAGAAGGTGGCTCTCACATGCATCCCAAACCTGGACCTTTACAGTCCCTGCAGGCCCCAAAGTCCTCACACCGTCAGCAGCAAGGTCAAGTAGGAAAGCAAAGCAGGGACCCTGAGAGACCTCGGCTTTGAGGTTCTTGCCCTCACCTGCAGGCAGTTTGTGGGGGAAGGGTGATGAAAGGGATCAGAGGCCAAGGTGAGTAGAGACAGGATACAAAGAAGGAAAAAAGGGGAGACAGGGAGAGGGCTGGGCTCACCCAGAGGCCCCCCCCACCCAAATGGAGGGACACCCTCCCTCTTTCTCCGGTGGAGGAGACGCCCCTCTTCGGAAGCCAGCAGGAGGCAGGAAGGCTGTGCCCGACTAGGGTGAGACCAAGCCGGCTGGGCTGTCTGGTCCATGGAGGTGTCTGTGGGGAGCCCTGGGGGATCAGCAGCAGCCCCTCCAGCCTGAGGCCCAGCTGGTAATCTCTTCCCCCGGGGCCAGCCGTCCCAGCTGAGGAAAGCTGTTGGCGGAGGCTGCCTCTGCGGATCCTGGCTTTATCTTCCCCACACATTGAAACCATCAGGCCCTCCGACTGCAGCCTGCCTGGCCCTGTCAGCTAGAGACACCGCGCTTTCATCCAAACCAGACCTTCCCTCCTCCGGTTCCCCCCACCCCCCCCACCGGGGCAGGGGGCAGTGAGCACAGCCCCACTCGTGCCCCCCTGGAGCCACTCTCAGAACTTCTTAACTAAAAGTTAAGATTTTGCTCTCCTCTCTGAAATGTTTACGAGGCCACCTTCCATGCTGGGCCCCTTGCTCCGCCCTCATTCTCCAAAGGGGATTTTAGTCGATGCTGCAGAAAGCGGGAGTTCTGGGGGCCCCGAAGCACCAAGCTGCTCCATGAAAGCAGCGAGTGAACACTCTTCAGCGCTGCTTGTTCTGGGGAAGCCAAATCAGAGGCAAACCCTGAATTCCTCTTGCTCACGGCCAATAAAAACCTTGCTTCAGTGCCGGCTTCCTCTGCTGAAATCAGATATCCTAGTAATAAACAAGTCTGAAAGGCAGGGAAAAGCTCTTGCTTCTTTTTTCTGATTAGTTTTTCTTCCCTTTAAAAAAAGTTTTCTCCTATAACAGGACGCCTGCCCCAGAAACTTGAGCCCCGAATTGTGCCCTCTCCTGCCCCTGTACCCCTACTCCTTACCCTCTGGGTTTCTGCCGGCGAAGGGTGGGGCCTGCCTTCCCCAACACTAGGCCACTAGGTGGCTGAGCTCAAAGTCAAGTCAAAGGGTCTTGGGGAGAAGGGTCTTTGCTGCGGGGGGGAGTTGACTGCCGGCTTACGGGGAGAGCTGGGTTCTCAGCCTTCCGCTGCAGGTGGCGGTCAGCAATGGGAAAGTGAGGCAGGAGAGGTTGGGACCACTTTCCCCCCACCCCCCGAAGACAGTCCTTCTGAATCTCGGTGCATCACGGGGCCCTAAAAAGCCCAGCACTGTGGATTCTGGTGTTGAGGGCACAGGTGAGAAAGCCAGACAAAGTGCATCTCTGATGAGAGGGGCTCGTAAGGCAGAGGACTTGGAGTTTCCCTTCCTGGGTTTGTCCTCGCCTGGGCTCCCCTTCCTGTCCTCGTCCCTTCCCAGGGTAAGCCGTGTCTGCACACGTGGCCTGCTGTGGAGCGCCCTCCCCTACGTGCTGACATCTCTTCTCTCCCCTCCCTCCCCCAAATAGGTTTTTAAGTGACTTTGCTGTCAGAGATGCTATTCTGTTTGTTTTTCCTTCTGACACTATCTCTCTGGAGAGTTTCTGGTCAAGAGAATTATGTCGAGGCGGCAGATTGCAAAAGGATTGCGCCTAATGGGGAACAGACAGACAAGACACCTTTCAAGTCCAGCCAAGTTTTCCCCCCTCTTTCTCTCTCTCCCAACTTCTCATCTTCCCTTCTTGGCTTCAAAGTTGGCCCTGGTTTGTGCTAGTTTCTTCGGTACAGCTGGCGAGTAAGGTCACACATTGATTTTATTGTGGAGATTGGCAGCTGGGTCAAGCTTTGCTGCGGAGTCTGAGAGCCTCAGGGCGGCACTGAGCTGGGGCGCCTGGGCGGGGTGGGGCGGAGTGGAGGGGGAGGTGCTGGCAGGGGGCGCACGGAGCCCCCGGAGTGCAGCTTAGGAGGGCACTCAGGCACCCAAGGAGTGCCTTCTGCTCCTTTGTGAGCTCGGAAGACCTATTTGAAATACAAGAAAGGTACCCAAAGCCCCTTCCCCTTTGTCCCTAGCATATTCCATTTTAAATGTTCATCTGTGCTGGACTTTACCAGGCAAAGAGTGTTAGCTCTGAGGTCTCTTGCACCCTTGAAGTGATTAAAGGAGAGGAGGTGAAGTTCAAGGGCCCCCTACCTTGCGTATAGCCCAACAGCACACGGCCACGGCCACGGCCACGGCGGATGCCTATTGATGCAAACTGGCTGGAAAAGGAAGCCCTTTTCTTTTTTACCTATAGGCTTCTTGCAGGGAGAGGGCAGATTAGTACAACTTCTTGGTGGACGGTTTGGATTCTTTTGCCCTTAGTCATGAGGCTGATGTAATAGCAATTCGACTGATTTCATGGTAAAGACGGTCACAGTTCCCACAGCAAATCAGTTCCAATTGCACCACTGACGACATCCACCCTTATCACAGCCCTTCAGGAATTGGTGGGCGAGTCCTTCCTGTGCAGAGCTTTGGTGGGAAGCACGGGGCCACTGCTTTTCAGGAGGAAAGAAGTGCCTTGGGTTTTAAGAATGTCCTATTTGACCTCATTCCCCCATGTAGCCGTGGGGAACACAATTTCCTGCCAGTCTGGCTCAAAGGGGAAAAGGGCACTGCTCTGCACGACCCGATCTGGGCCGCGAGGCCCAGATAGTTTGAATCTGGGAGGGGCGGGGGGGGGGGGGGGAGATGTGAGTTAGGGAAACAGGATGACAGAAGGGAGAGGCTGGGTTCCACTCAGGCTGGGTTTAATTCTCTCCTCCCTGCTCATCCTCACTGCTTGTGGTTTCAGAGTTTGTTCTGCATTAAAGATGTGTCAGTTTTGCACAACTGCAATAGACTAAAAGCATACAGTTCTTTAACGGGAATATGCTTCTCTTAACTGAAACCTATAGATCTAAGAATATGCCGCTTACCAATCATTATAAGCCAGCTCTGGACTGGGAATCAAGAGCCCGGAGTTTATTTCTTGCTCTGCCACTGACCCACTCTACCCTCAGAAGAGCGTGCAGGGCACCTGGGTGGCTCAGTCGGTTGAGTGTCTGACTTCTGCTCAGGTCATGAGCTCACAGTTCATAAGTTCGAGCCCCGTGTTGGGCTCTGCGCTGATGGTGTGGAACTTGCTTGGGAGTCTGTCTCTCCTCTCTGACCCTCCCCAATGTCTCTCCCAAAATAAATAAACATTAAAAAAAAAAAAAAAGGAGTGCAGAACCTTCTCTGGGACTCAGCACTCTGTCCACAAAGGGACACCACCATGTAGCCTAAATTATCCTACCAACTTCTGTGAGGGCAAAATGAGAGAATATAGGGGAGAGCACTCTATGTGCCTGGAATGTTTAGAAAGTGAGGTGCGGGAAGCAGAGTATGATTTGAATAATAGAGATGCAGTAGCTGGAAACTAGGAGGAAGTTTTCCAGGACAAAGCCTTGCGGGCTAATTGGGAGCCTTTGAGCATCCAAACCTTCTGAGGCAGACACCGGCCCTGGCAGCTGGTGGCACAGAGAATGCTAGGCTGAGTGGCGGGTCAGCCCTGAACAGCATGCTGTGGGGACCCGGGAAACTTGGTGGGGATGCTATCACTGATCTGATGAAAATCTGGGAGTGTTCTACCTGCTGCCTGTCACGTGTAACAAAACCAAAGTCACAATTTTGTTCAATTTTCTTTCCGCTGTGGGTATGCTGGACAGACTTACCGTGGTTTCCCTTTCCTTATCTGCATTTGATCAGGCCCTGGCTCGCCTCTTTCATTGCTCTCAATCTCTAGGCACAATCCAGAGAGTTCTTTATTAAGCTTAGACCAGTTCCTCTCTCCCAAAGTGCTCCACGGCCACCGTCAGGCCACTAGCCCAGGTAGCAAAGAAATGAGGCATCTGGAAGAACCTAGCGGTGCCGCAAGAGTCAGTCACATCACTTGGAAAAATCGTGCTCTTTGGCCTCCACTCCTGCTCTCTGAAGGGGTGAGACTAAGGGTGAGGGGCCCCTCCCAGGAAATTTGCTGACCTGGGAACCCCAATGCTTGCCCACAGGTTAGCCAATGTCGCCATCTAGAGGCCACTTAGAATACAGGTTCTTGCAGGAAGAGGTTAGTAAGCTCTTGATTTTGGTAATTCCTGAAATGCCAACATTTCCTTTTCTTGCCTTTAGAAGTTCAGAATTGCTCTCTCATCCACTGTGTGGCTTTGGCTGCATCTGGGACTCAAGGGAAGCCCTCCTCTGAAGCCAGGCTGGCACAATGTCAAGTGATGGGCACAGCTGCTACCTGTTGGTTCCAATGCCCCGCTCCTGTTAATACTCACTCGTCACACAGGGTCATAAAAAATAAATCTTTTAATTGCTTTGTAATTGGCACAGATGGTATAATTCAAACTCACATTTTTATTTACTAGACTCTGAGACATGTTATAGCTCTGACTGAAACAGTGCAGGAATCATAATGGTTTAAGTTTTACAAAATTACATTCAACAGCAGCAGCATCATGTTCTGAAAGTTATTTCATAAAATGAAGACTGGGGCTTGAATAAATAAGGAAAAAAACATCTAGAAAATAAACCACCCAGACGGAAGTCATCTGTTATGGATATCTGAGAATTGTGCTTTCTGGTGTTTGAAGACCTTGCTGCTACTTTATTAACAATCAAGAAGTTGCCAAATTCTGGCTTATATATATAGCAGGGCAGTGGGACGAGGAAGGGCTTTAGAGGTGCCTGGAAAATGCTCTGCAGGAACAGGAACCTCAAAGCCAGGCCTTGTTGGAACTGTGGGCCTGAACTGGCCTTAAAGGAGTTTCTGGGGAGCTACACTCACTGTGGGGCTGGTCTTTGAGGCTGCCTAGAGATTGAGAAGGAGTCACTGGCCTTTGACATAAGAAATCACCATTAAGAGGATTAGAGTGGAGAACAAATCATAGCATTTAATTCTCATTGAGGAGAGACCTGTCTCTTCAGGAGGATATTCGAAAGGCCCAAGTCCCTTTATTTTACCCCTGTAGTTTTCAGGGTCCACAGGGACCACCCAGGTAACCAATGACATAACCTCTGATCAATGTGATTTGGGTTTGCAGCACTACCTTGAGCCAGCTCCTGAAGTTACCTGCACTGTCATTCCAGAGTAGGGACAAATATTTACTGAGTGGAGTCAAACCTGGGGGCAGAAATCACTTTGCCCCAGAGCAGCAAAGGTGATTACTCAGTAGGGGGTCTGCATGAAGGGACCTTCCATTAACGTGGATGACAAATGGGAATCCCTCTCACTTTGGTGATTATAGGCATGAGTGACCACATTTTAACCTGGGGAAGGCATTTGTGGGTTGGTTGATGCTCCTGGGCAGGATTCAATACTGAACTCGATTCCTGGCTACTGATTTGATACCTGTTTTGCAGAAATGTCTGGATTTCTCAAACCCAATCCCAAGCCACTACCTGAAGTGAGCTTCTTATGTCAGATCCCAAGTACACACGGTTCCCATCAACACCCACAATCATTAGCGCGCTCTCTCCAGGTCACAAGGAGAGCATGGCTATGCTGTGACACGGGGAATACCAAAATGGAGACCAGGTAAGTGCATAGTTAGTGTTCCTGGACAGGCCCACGGGCCACGAGCCACGGCTGGCTGTGCCTGGGCTCAATGTGCCTGGGCCACCTCCACTGGGGCCTTCAGGTCAGCCGGGGACTTGTCCAGGGCAGGTTTCTTGGAGTAATCTCGCTCTCCAAAAATGGTGCTTCCTATTCGGACATTCGTAGATCCTACTTCAATCTGTGGGAAAGAAGAGAGAGTATCAAGGGCTGAGTTTAAAATCATGCAGCAAATGCTGAAGTCCCGCCTCTCGCTCTGGCTTTGGAGGGGCTTCTATGAAGAACAAGGATGAGGCAGCTGAAGAGGGGTGCAGGGCAGGGGTTCCCTTCGGGACAACAGCACCTCCAGGGGTGTGTTTAAGAAGTCAGGATTTCCTTGGCTGTCACAGTGACTAGGGGACATGACTGCCATTGAGTTGGGGCTGTTAAGACGTGTCACCCTGTGTGACTGAGACACAGTGGCACAACGAAGGGTTGTCTGACAGCCCACACCCCTTTCTAACGTTCCACTGTCAGAAGAAAAAACCTCCCTGTAATTGTTTGAGCACGGGACCGAATTCCAGTTCACTTATAAACACAAAGCATTTTTGCACCGTTTTGATATATATGATTTTCCGAGACTGCAACTACTGGATACACACAGTGAGGTTGACACTTTGGTTTTTAGAACTTGATCAAGTTATTTACTGTTCCAGAGCCACACATCTCTCTCAGCATATAGTTACAGCTGTTGTGAATCTACCCGTAAGATGAACTCCAGACTATTTCATTAGGACTCGCTGTCACACATCCATGCCCAAACATTTATACGGTGCGATGCTTTTTAAAAAAATTATAGTTTAGGGGCCTTTGGCTGGCTCAGTCGGTACAGCGTGTGACTCTTGATCTCAGGGTCATGAGCTCCAGCCCCACAGTGAGTGTAGAGATTACTTAAAAACAAAGAAAGAAAGAAAAATAAGAAATTAAACTATAATTTTAAAAAGTCTATTTAAAAAAAAATTTTTTTTTTAATGTTTATTTATTTTTGAGACAGAGAGAGACTGAGCATGAATGGGGGGAGGGTCAGAGAGAGGGAGACACAGAATCCGAAGCAGGCTCCGGGCTCCGAGCTGTCAGCGCAGAGCCCGACGCGGGGCTCAAACTCGTGAACCACAAGATCATGACCTGAACTGAAGTCGGACACTTAACCGACTGAGCCACCCAGGTGCCCCTAAAAAGTCTATTTTTGAGAGCACGCACGTGCGAAACAGTGAGCCAGGGAGGGGCAGAGAGAGAGGGAGACAGGATCCAAAGCAGGCTCTGTGCTGTCAGCACACCGTCCAGACTCACGAACCATGAGATGGCAACCTGAGCCAAAGTCGGATGCTTAACCGACTGAGCCATCCAGGTGCCCCAAAAATAAAGACAGAAAAATAAGAAATTGAGCTATAATTTTTAAAAGAGTTTATTTGTTTTTAAGTAATCTCTACACCCACCACCCACCATGGGGCTTGAACTCACAACCCAGAGATCGAGAGTCGCATGCTCTAGCAACTGGGCCAGCCAGGTGTCCCTTCCGATTTTTCTTTAGAATCCCCTTAGGGAATTAGATGGAGTTTAGGAGAGTTATGTGTCAGGCTGTAATTTCTACACATCTCATTTCAGAAAAGAAGGGGGTGGGGGATGTCGGGACAGTTGAGGGCCACTGCTGTTGGCTGCTCTATTGCCATGATGAGGCGTTTCGAAGGTTTCTCCGGCAAACATTGCTCTCCTGCGGCCTTTCGGGCCCTCCCCTTGGGCGGACAGGGCAAGGAGGACACTTACCGCATGCTGGAAGTCCATGGACATGCCCATACTCAGCTCAACCTGCTCAGTGGGGACGTTGAGCTTTTTACACAGCTCCTCTCGGAGGGACAGTAACGCCTAACAGAAGGACAAGTGTCACATTATTTCCTCCTGCCTTCTCCAAGGGTGTCTGAGAGTGGCTGAATCTGAACATCTCTGACAAAGACTATTGGTTCTTCGTGGTTTCAAGGCCTGTCCAAATTTCCAGAAGTTATCTAAAGTTTTTTAGCAAATGCTCCTACTTTCAAAACAATGATCAGTCACTGGAAAGGAGGAAAAGAGCTCATTTTCTCTAGAGACTGTGTTTTAGCCAGGTTCAAGGGGAGTTGAGGAGAGTTCAGAAGAGGGTCATAATACCCGACAGGCAATATCTGGGAGGGCTTTCAACTTTATTACAACAGCCAGCCCTGCAACAGCATTTCGTTCAGATGCTTCTCTAGTGCACGAGCAATCCCGCCATCCTTGGACCCCAGTACCTGGAAATCTGGGTTTGGTCCTTGACTAAGATCATGTCCAAAGCTTCCTATGGTCATCAGCCCCACGAACTCCAGGCTGGGGCACTTGGCATTTATGTGTTCCACCATGGCTACTGTCTCTGAAGGCAAAAGGCCATGTTTACCTTCACAAAAAGAAACAGAAGACACTTGTACCAAAATGTTTTAAGTAGCCAGAGGAAGGCTCAGTTTCCATCCCTTCCTTGTAACAGAGGAGGTGACTCTCGGACAAGAGGACTTCTTGAAAAACACATATCCTCAAGTCCTAAAGAGTAACCTAATTTTTGAGGTCTTTGTCTATGTTGCTTGCCTTCTGAATAATAACCATCTGAATCTCAGTGACATGAGCCGAGAACAGCTAAAGTACAGGGAAAAGAAAAAACACTGCTTTTCTTGGGACACCAACAAGACTCACATTGCCAAACACCAGATTTATCTGAGGATTCTTTTCCTAGTTCTGGTATTTCTACAGTTTCATTAATTTATTAGAATTGGAAACATTTTAAATTATTTTTTTCAATGTTTATTTATTTATTTAGTTAGTTAGACAGCGAGTGCAAGTGGGGGAGGGACAGAGAGAGAGAGAGAGAGAGAGAGAGAGAGAGAGAGAGAGACACAGAGAATCCCAAGCAGGCTCCATGCTGTCAGCACAGAGCCTGATGAAGATTATGACTTGAGGCAAAATCAAGAGTCAGACTCTCAATCGACTAAGCCACCCAGGTGCCCCAAGACTGTAAACATTTAAAAATAAAGTATCTATCACACGGGTTTCACTATATATTTTCAAAATTTAATTGAACTTGCCAATTAACAACTAGAGGAGGAATCTGCAGCAAATGATTATTTGTTAGGCAGTTATAAGGAATATTGATGTCCTCTTTCCCTCATTTATCAAATGGAGATGCTAAGAACATTCACTTTAATCTTTAACTATAGCAAATTATAGCTAATTACCAAGAAATGATGTCACAGACTTGACCTGAAGTCAGTTTCAGATTTACCTATATTGGTAATGTAAGATATAATCTAGATATGTGTAGAAATAATGACAATTATTAAAATTTACAGAACACTTCTCTGCCAGGTACACATGCCAAGTCCTAAGAGCCTTTCACTTAATACAGTAACTATGAAGTAAGTACTCTTAATATCCCCCTTCCACAGATGAGGAAACTGAGGCACAGGAAAGCTAAGTACCTTTTCCAAGGTCATACAACTAGAAACTGTGCAACTGGGATTTCAGTCCGGGAAGCCTGACCTGAGGGCCCATCTAGAAAATAGCCTTGGCACTGTGCTCCTTCATATTACGGTTTGATGAACACTGGTCTGATGGTCATAAGCAAATGACTAATCTGTAAACACTCAATCAAGTGGCTAACAAGTGAGATGGGTGGGGTTCTATGCCAACAGCTTTGCCCGCATTAAGACTTATAATCCTTACAACACCCTCTGAAGTAGGCATCATTATGACAGCACTGTCCACCAGGGAAACTGAGGTACAGAGAGGCTAGGTAACTAACCCACAGTTATGACGGACAGTGCTGGAGGTCAAACCCAAGATCTGATTTCAAAGCTCCAGTTCTGTTCACTAGGTTACAACGTTAACGCAAGCCCCTTGAAGGTATTCATTAACGGGTGCTCACGGGATTTTCTTCTGTTCTCTCCCAAGATTATGCTAAGTAAATTTTTTTTAACACTGGAGAAGTGTTATACAGTTAACTATGCCGTCTCTTTTAGGAGTGATGGTGACTTTTGGGAATTTTCTGGAAATCAAAGTCACAATCCCCTTCCTGACTCGTCCAATTTTGGGCCACCAAAAAATTAAGAAATAACAACCCATGATGTTATGAAAGAATTATATGTGGATGGCCTTAGATGTCACTGTGCCTTCTAGATCCTACTTACAGGCATGAAACGTCTTACTTACAGGCCCATGATTTCCTTCTATAACCTTAGCTATCAGATACTTAGGCCTGCCATTCTTGCTGACCTTCAACCATCCTAAGGGAAGAAAAATCTATAGTTAGGTCTGGTCACTTACTCTCCTCTCCACTGGTGTTAACCTGGACCATAACCTTTAACCTTTCAGGAGAACCTTTTTTCTGCCACGAACTGTTCACTTTGTCTGCCAACTTCACAGAATCCACTGTTTCCAGCATGAAGAGATTGGGCACAGCTGTAATGAGAAAGAGGCAAGGTAATTCTCCACTCGTCCCAGTGTGGCAAGCAACGCGCAACCAATATTTGACTTGGCAGATGGGAAGACAGTTTTCCAGAAAAAGAACAAGACAGTTAAGTCTCAGTTCTGCTAAGACTCACGTGACAGTTTTACTAGATGTGAGTTCGGATGTCGGCCCATTGCTATCTAATCAGAGAAGACGAACAGGGGGAACGCTGACGCACCACAATCCGGCGGCGTGCCAACTCTAAGAGCTTCCTGAGGGTCGGGAATTGCAGAGATTTCTAATAGCAGGTTTGATCCGACTAAATCGCAGCTCACACAGCGAGAAACAGGTCAAGATGACAATAAAGAGACGATAACCAATGGAGGCCAAAGTGCTTCCCTGGCATGCTAACACCATGTTCTTGAACTGTGCACTGGGGTGCTCTCATTCAACAAGGACATCAGAATGACCTCAATACGGAGAGCTAAGGGAGATGCTGATGTCATCAAAGCCATCTTCTTTTCCAGAGATGCATGTGAAATGAAGTATTAGTCTTGCCCAGATAAAGAACGACAAAGACAGAAGCAGCATCAGCAGCTTGCATTTATAAACATTTCTGAAATCCCCCAGGCAATTTGCTAACTGTTGTATATGCATGATTTCTTTTTAATCTTTTTCTTAATTATTTTTTTTTATTTTTTAAAAAGATTTTATTTTATTCTATTATTTAACTTTTTAAAATGTTTATTTATTTTGAGAGAGAGAGAGACATAATGAGCAGGGGAGGGGCAGAGAGAGAGGGAGAGAGAACCCCAAGCAGGCTCTATGCTGCCAACGCAGACCCCGATGGAGGGTTCAAACTCATGTACCATGAGATCGTGACCTGAGCTGAAATCAAGTCAGCCACTTAACCGACTAAGTCATCCTGGCCTCCTAAAAGATTTTATTTTTAAGTAATCTCCATACCCAACGTGGGGCTCAAACTCACAACCCTGAGACCAAGAGTCACATGCTCCTGTGACTGAGCCAGCCAGGTGCCCATTTCTTTTTAATCTTTATCATGGTTCATGAAACACTATTATTACCTTCATCTTACAGATGGGGAAACTGAGGCTCAGAAAGGATAAAGTTTATTCCAGTTTACAAAATTAACAAATATTAGAGCTGTGACTTGAAATGATGGCAAACTGACTCCATGTTTTTCATACTGAATTTGAGTTCAGGCTACTTCACTTAAAAACTTACATATATTTTAAAAAAGAGGCTGAAAGTACGCATGCTTGATGTTGGGAAAAAAAAAAAAAAGAAGCAGCAATATAGAAGTAAAAGCAATATATGCAGTAAAAACTCCAAGCCTCTCACCCTAGAAACTATCACTATTACCGCTAGGATAAGGATTCTTCCAGATCTATTTTAGTGTATTTCCATCCAAACGAACACACACACACACACTCCCCAGACATAGAATTTCCTGTTATTTTTTGAAATAACATACAAATTGGCTCCTACTAATTGTTTTATGGGTTGCTTGCTTCCAGTTAGCAATACATGTTGGAGATTTTTTACATCAGTACCATAAACCCACCTGTACTTTTTTTTTATTTTTTAAATTTTTTTTTTCAACGTTTTTTTTTTTTATTTATTTTTGGGACACAGAGAGACAGAGCATGAACGGGGGAGGGGCAGAGAGAGAGGGAGACACAGAATCGGAAACAGGCTCCAGGCTCTGAGCCATCAGCCCAGAGCCTGACGCGGGGCTCGAACTCACGGACCGCGAGATCGTGACCTGGCTGAAGTCGGACGCTTAACCGACTGCGCCACCCAGGCGCCCCTACCCACCTGTACTTTTAACAACTGCATCGTTCCCCAGAACAGATGATCACAATTTATTTAACATTGTTCTTGTTAATAGACATTGTTTCTTTTTCACTATAAACCCAAAGCTTACACACAGGCCTTTGCACACTTATACATGTTGCTATAGGCTGCATGAGTCCAAGAATTGAAATTACTAGTCAAAAGAGGAAGCACAATTTAAATTGTATTGGATATGAGAAATTCAAAAAAGCCCTACCATTTTAGAGTCCTCCTGGCAAAATGTGGAGTGCTCACTTACTCATGCTCTCAAAACATTGCATGTTAGCAGCTTTCTAATTTTTTTGCAAACCTGACTGGTGAAAGGTAGAATTTTTTATTGTGTGTTGCATTTCTCTTATTGAGGTTAAGCATTTTTCACTTGATTCCTGGATTTGTATTTTTTATCCTTGTAAATGACCCGTTCGTTTTCCCCTGTGTTTTTCTCATTGATTAAAAATATATACACATGGTTCTTTATGCATTATGGACATTAACCTCTTTTGCTTTTAAAAACTATTATTTTAATACCAATCTGTGCTTTCTTTTTGCTTTAATTTTTGTGTAAGCAAATGTGCTAGTTGTTTCTTTTATGGTTTCCAGACTTTATGCTTTATTTAGAAAGGCCTTTCACCAGCTTGAAAAAAAAAATATTTTCCTATGTTTTCTTCTAATACTTGTTTATTTTTAAAGTTTCTTTATTTATTTTGAGAGAGAGAGAGAGAGAGAGAGAGGGAGAGGGAGAGGGAGAGGGAGAGAGAAAGAGAGAGAGAGAGAGAGAGAGAGAGAGAGAGGAGGTGCGTGTGAGTGCGCGAGCCCTGGAGGGGCAGAGAGAGGGGGGAGAGAGAATCCCAGGCAGGCTCTACACTGTCAGGGCAGAGCCCAATGAGGGGCTTGATTTCATGAACCATGAGATCACGACCTGAGCCTAAATCAAGAGTTGGACACTTAACCGCCTGAGCCACCCAGGTGCCCCTCTTCTAACACTTTCAGGGTTTTGATTTTTCACATTAGGATTCTTTAATCTAGCTGGAATTTACACTGTGAGGAAGGGAAGCTAATTTAATTATTTCTCAAATTAAAAAGCTGATTGTCTTGCTGCGATTTATTAAGTGTAAATAGTCTCTCTACTTCCCCCATACCTAGTGTGAAATAGCTTTTAAGAATAATGTAGTAGACTTCTGCTTCCTGACAAGATGGAGTAAGTACGGGGACCAGAGTGACCATTCCACCTGAACAACCAAATGGACAAAATGTGTGAAACATATATGAAACAATGGTTTACAAGACCTGTGTATCATAGAGTGAAACATAGTGATCTCTGAGACATGAGAAACACATGAAGTGACTGCCCCACCTCTCTTTCCTGGAGAGTTCCTAGAATGTGTTGCAGAAAAGGGGAAGAGAGGAAGAGCGTGGGCCTTAGGATGAGGACATGAGCTAAGAATATGGAAAGACTATGCAGCTAGAGTTCACAGGACAGAATTCGGGAGAGGAGAGAGCTGCATACAGAGGCATCACCGGTGATTTGAAAAGGGCTCCCCTCCAGAACTCAGCTGGGTACAGACTGGCACGTGCATCACCCAGGGCTGGGGAGGGAACTATTTGAAAAGATTAGAAGAAACAGTGCCTGATGTTCACAGAGGGCATGGAATAGTGCCCGTTTCCATCAGACAGGCTGGAACATTCAGGATTCATGGGGCACTGGCTAGAGTATACAGAGGGCCTTGCCTCAGAAATGGGGAATAATTAACCCTGAACTGAGCTCTCTCCGGTCACACCAACTAATCTTAAAAGCAAGACCTAAAAAGATCAAACTGTTCCCGAGTAACTTAACTGTGTTCCAAAAAAGCTCAAAAATATTTATAGGAATACAAAACTGACCAGCCCCCAACAAGAAAATTCACGTTTGGCTATCCCCGCCCCAAAAAAGAAGGACTGAAAGACTCAAAGAAGCAGAAAATATGATATATTAAATCAATCTATTGAAACTGTTCCAGACTGTCAAAGATGATAGAATCAGTAGACAGCACATTAAAAGTTACCATAACTGTGTGCCATCTATTAAAAAATAGAGAGAGACAGGGAAGATATTTAAAAAAGACCCAAATTGAACTTCTAGCATGAAAACCACACGTAGGAGATGAAAAATCCACTGATGGAATTAATGGCAAATTAGACAATGCTAAAGAAGATCAGTTACTTTGAAGATATTATCCAAAATGAAACAGGAAAAAAATCATAAAAATTAAAAGGGCATTAGTGAGCTGCCGAAACACCTCAAGCAGATGAACAGGTAACCGGAATCCCCAAAGGAGAAGAGAAGTTGTGGTGGGGAGGGAGTGGGGAGGCAGAACATATATATGAAGAAACAGTGATTGAAAATATTCTAAACTTGACGAGAACTATAAACTCCAGATCCAAGAAGCTCCATGAACCCCAAACACAAGAAATGTGGAAAATATTACACCAGGAAACATCATCATCAAATTGCTCAAAACCAGTGATCATGAGAAAATCTTGTAAGTAGCTAGAAGAAAAAAAAAACACGTTACATACAGAGGAACCAAGATAAAGATGACATCCTATTTCTCACTGGAAACAATGTAAGTGAAGAGAGTGACATCTTTAAAGTCCTGAAAGAAAAAACCGTCAAGCTGGAATTCTATAGTTAGCAAACATTTCTCTGAAAAATAAAGGTGAAGGTGCAAACAGTTCAAAGGACAAGAATGAAGTTGCACCTCCCTCTTCCTTAGGCTATACATAAAAATGAATTCAAAAAATCCCAAAAGTGAGAGCTAACACTATAAAACTCTTAGAAGAAAACAGGAGTAAATCTTGGTGACCTTGGGGGCACCTGGTTGGCTCAGTTGGTAAAGCATGTGATTCCTGATCTCTGGGTAGTGACTTCAAGCCCCACATGGGGCACAGAGATTATTAAAAAAAAAAAAAAATCTTTGTGACCTTGGATTTCCTAGCTATAACACCAAAAGCACATGCCACACACACAAAAAAGAGACAAAGTACACTAAATGTACTTTAAAATGTCCATTTTACATTAAAGTGTACATGAAAATGAAAAATTTCTGTGCTACAAATGATACCATAAAGAAAGTCAAAAGACAATCCATGGAATGGGAGAAAAAAATCTGCAAATGATATACATCATAAAGGCCTGCTACCTAGGATATATAAAGAACTTTTACAACTCAATAATAAAAAAACCCAATTAAAAAATACACAAAGGATTTGAATAAACATTTCTCCAAAGAAGATGCACAAATGGCCAATAAGCACATGTTCAACTTCATTCGTCATTAGGGGAATGCAAATCAAAACCACAATGAGAAACCATTTCACAAATTTTTTTATTATTCCAGTTGATCTCCTTTGCTGACTTATTAGCTATCATTCTCTGTGTTACTGGTTGCTTTATTTTATTTTTTAAATAAGTTCTACATCCAATCTACACCCTGAGGTTAAGTCATGTGCTCTACTGACTGAGCCAGACAGGCGCCCCTATTGGTT
>NW_024412376.1:6739945-6750186 GCF_014898765.1 Herpailurus yagouaroundi
TATGCAAAAAAACCCCCCAGAAAACCAAAAGAACTTGGAATCATACGTTGCACCACATACAAAATTAACTCAAAGTGAATAATGAAGCTTAATATAAAACTGAACACTATAGAACTGCTAAGAGAAAATCTGTGATTTGAACTATAGAGAAATATTTTTCAGACACAACACCAAAAGCACAGTATTGATAAACTGGGCTTCGTTAAATTAGAAACTTGGGCCCTTCAAAAAACACTGTTAAGAGAATGAAAAGACAAGCAACAGAGTGGAAGAAAACACTTGCAAAGCATGTATCTGATAAAGGACTAGTCAGAATATATAAAGAATTCTCTTGTCTTAAAAGTGAAAAAATCCAATTAGAAAATGGCAAAAGACTTCAACAGACACTTCACCAAAGAAGATAAACAGATGCAACCATGTGAAAAGATGTTCAACATCATAAGCCATTAAGATAATGCAAGGACACTACCACATACCTACTAGAACGGCTAAAATTAAAAGACTGACTGTGTTAAGTGTGGGCAAAGATGTGGAAGAACTCGAGCACTGCTTGTGGGAATGTACGACGGCACAACCACTTTGGAAGATGGCTTGGCAGTTTCTTAGAAAGTTAAACATACACGATGGGTACAGGGTTTCAGTTTTGAGAGGGGAAAACAGTTCTAGAGGATAGAAAGTAGTGATGGCTGCAAACAATATGAATGTACTTAATGCCTTTAAACTGGATACTTAAAAATAGTTAAAGGTGATAAGTTTTATGTTATGTGTACTTTCTCAGAATTAAAAAAAAAATTAAACATATACTTATTGTGAGATTCAGCCATTCTACTCCTAGGTATTTATTTTAAGAGATAAGAAGAAGTCCATATGGGGTGCCTGGGTGGCTCAGTTGGCTAAGCATCTGACTTCAGTTCAGGTCATGATCTTATGGTTCATGGGTTCAAGCCCTGCGTTGGGGTCTGTGCTGATAGCTCTCAGCTTGGAGCCTGCTTGAGATTCTGCGTCTCCCTCTCTGCCTTTCCCCTGCTCGTGCTCTGTGTCTTTCTTCTTCTTCTCTCTCTCAAAAATAAATATTAAAAAAAAAAAGTCCATACAAAGATGTTCATAGCAGCTTTTTTTCCGCCACTGCCGTAACAATTTTATTTGTCATGGCCCCACATTAGAAGCAACCCAAATGTCCATCAGTGGGTGAATGGATAAAGCAATAAAAAGGAGTGAACTACTGATACACAAATCAACATGATGAACCTCAAAATAATTATGCTGAGTGGAAGAAGTCAGACAAAAAAAAAGTACATACTTTATATTTCCATTTATATAAAACTCTTAGCAAGGTAAACTAATCTACAGTGACAGAAAGCAGGTAAGTAGTGTTGGAGGAGGGGAGTGGGGAGGAGCGGAAAGAAGGGGTTATTACAAAGGGCATGAGGAATCTTTTTGGGGTGATGAATGTGTTCACTATTTTGACTGTGGTGATGGTTTTACAAGTACAAACATACATCAAAACTAATCAAATTGTGCACTTTAAATATATACAATTTACTACAGGTCAATTATACTTCAAAAAAGCTGCTTAAAAAAATACAGGTTATTTTAGAAACCTTCGAGAGAAGTAAGTATTCAGTTCCTCAGACAGATCTCCACAGGTCATTGTCATATGGTTAAGTTCTTTTGCAGTTAATTCTTAATTGTACTTTACTGTATATTGTATTTTATATACAATATATACTGTATTTGATTTACTGTATATTATTATATTTCATTTACCATAGTCTTACATCCAGAGGGAAAAGGAGAAAAATGTCTCCCTTGCCCACTGAATAATTTTATGGGCTACAATTCCTTATAACTTATTTGGAAGACTACCAAATGATACCTAACACAAAGTAGGGTAGGTTTCCAAGTACATACAACCCAGTCAATGGTGAATTCATTCTGTTCTTGGTATGAGGCTTTTTCCTTATACTAAGCACTTAACATTTTTTTCCCCAAAACTCCAAAACACAAACGGTGAATTAGGACTATTCTAAAAGCTGTTCTCTTTTTCACAGAAAGTAGCATAAGTAGTATAATGATAGAGAAATTTTGTCTTCATGTTTAGAATTTTATCTTACCCATCAATTTGTTGACATTTTGTTTCTGTAGGTGGCCAATGAAGTGCCATTTGATCTCAGGACACGAAGACAGAATCTGAAGGAAAAAAGGTAACCATGTCTGACTCAGAATTTATGAAGGCCATGCCGGCTCAAATACCTTACACACTCCCTTCTGACTTCTCATGTCTACGCAATAAACTGCTATCGCCCTCTTCAGCTGGGCTCCTAAGGATACTACTACCTAAGGCTTCTGCTCTGTTCCTCTTCCTTATTCCCATTAGCTCCCTCCATCTTTTAGATATCATCCATTAAGGGCGAACTGATTATGGGGCACCTGGCTGGCTCAGTTGGTAGAGCATGCGACTTGTGATCTCAGGGTCATGAGTTCAAACCCCATGGTGGGTGTGGAGACTTCTTTAAAAAACAAAAAATGAAAAAAACCCCAAGAAAGATGAACTGAGTAAAGCTTTCCAATCTCAGAGGATCCAGGATTATAGCAAGCTCCTAAATTACCATATCCAAAAAGCTGCAAAGGAGATGACTATAGTCTTAGTTTTAATAAAGAAAGAAAATCTAGCTGAGATTTATTTGGAGCTCGAGGTGAACGGAGACATTTCTACTGCCAGTCAACCTTGCTATAAAACCCAACCACCAACAAGGGTCTAACTTTCAACTGCGGAGCCAAGATTAGATGCAAACTCAAGAATTCAGATATTCACTTACTTTGGGATTTGATGCTTTTTCTAGCAGTTCTTGAACCTGAAGGGTAAAAACAGAACAAGTGAGAAGCCTGGCAATCACAACTCTTCCAGAGGGAGTTTGGAAAAGGGATCTTACGTAGTTCTCCCCGAAAGTGCGCTGGCCATGACTGTAGGCTTCAATCACCATATCTGCAGGTTTGGTTTTGCTGACTGCTACTAGTCGGGGCTGGATGGCTGGGAGATCCTGCCAAGAGAGAAAGAGCCCAATGGGTGAACGTTTAGGAATATTATTCCAGTGACTTCTATAAGATAGACCCTGTAGGATCAGCTGGCATAGGTCTTAACTTGACATTTGGTAAGCTCCATTATTCTTATACTGGAGGGGGACCAGTATCAAATAATGTTGATCAAATGTCTTTCAAATGCATGGCATCCAAATCTAATATGGTAGCTACTTTAATACCTGGCAAAACACAGTTCTCTCTCAGGAGACCTGGGAAGGTAAGTAAAAGCAGTATTTCCTTAAAATGCGGTCTTTGACCAACTGCATCAGCATCATCTGGGTACCACTCCAGACTTACTGACTCTGAATCTCTGGGGCTGGAGTCTAAGAATTTCCTTTTTTTTTAATTAAAAAAAAAATTTTTTTTTTTTTTTTTTTTTTTTTTTTTAAATTTGAGAGAGAGCACAAGTGGGGGAGGAGGGTTAGAAGGACACAGAGAGAATCTTAAGCAGGTCCCATGACCAGCATGGAGCCTGATGTGGGACTCGATCCTATGACCCTGGGATTATGACTGGAGCTGAAATCAAGAGTCGGACTCTCAACCGACTGAGTCACCCAGGCGCCCCCGAGAATCTCCTTTTTAAACAAACTCTTCAGATGATGCTCTTGCATGCCAACTTTGGAGGTTTAAGAATCAGTTTGTTAAGGGAAGGCATTACTCTCTGACTAGAGGGGATACCACTTCTGGCTTCTGAAACCCCAAGGTTAAATTTTGGAAACTCATTCTGGTCCTGGTATATTCAATAATATTGCCCCCCCCCCCCAAAAGTGGCCTGTGTAGGGTAGCTATGTAATTTATTGTTCAATCTAATTAAGAACCAGCAGCAGAACTGAGGCAGGGACACCACAAACTCTGGACTGAGGGTTAGGCCCATATGACCCTCTTACAGCCATCACGTAAAGAGCAGGGCTTCCCTGAACTCTGCTGCAATCAAATCTATACAGAGGCAACAAGAGATCCACCTATCCTCATATAGCTCAGTTTTCACACAGCCGATGACCCTCTGCAATTTTTACAGAATCACTGTATTTTCAAAGGCTCTAAAGATTCAGATCCATTAGCAAAAAGTTCCAGCTTCCTTCTGAGGGATGATGCATCACCAGCCTTTTATGAGATCACGTCATAGCTCCTAGGATTACGTTGACGAATTGATGACTTCCAGAGAGAAAAGTGGAACAGGCGGCCCATCCACCTGTGGAGTTATGCTGGGAGAACTTCCCAGAGTGATGTTTATTAGGGAGATCCCTAGCTTTCCTTGGAGAATCGCCGAGAATCATAGAACATTAATGCCTTAATGACTGGCTTAAAAGGCAGTCAGAGCTCATTCCGTTGCCTATCCAGGTGAGGAAACTCCAGGCCAGAGCAGTTGAGTGACTTAGTTCAAGGTAAGCCAAGGAAAGACTACACTGATACAGATCTTCTGTCTCCAGAACAGCATTCTGAGTTCTGACACCATAAATGCTTGATGGGGGAAACTCTGACCTCTCTGTTCAGTTGTGTCTCACTCCACACCATTGGCTTAAACTTGCAGTGAGGGGGAGCAGACACTGACCCTTGATCTAATGAAATTCCCAGAGGAGACAAAATATATTAGAAGGGGCGGGGGGAATCTCCCTCTAGACTGCTTGGGATTGGATGTCAGCCCCCCTCGAGTCCAAACGTGCTATGCAGCTCTGGGGTCTCCAGAACCCGGCCCGTCCACCGTCTCTTTCACCTCCGGGTGGAGCTGACTGTTCCTGAGCACCTACTAGCAGTCAGACGCTGCCACACACGTGATCTGGGGATCTGGCCTCCTCTGGGTGCTCCTGTAGTAAACGTCTCCTCTTGTAGCCTCTGGGCACGGGACTGGCGCTGCTCCTGTCCGCTAAGGCTGTTGGCCACGACACGAGGTGGGACGGGCAATGGTCACGCTGCTGGGGGACTGGTCATTTTCCCGGGTAGTGGATACCTTCTGCTCCAACTAAGCCAACCTCCAGAAAACCTGACAGACTCACGGCGAGGTGGCTGGCTGAGGACACCGTTCGCTAAGCGTTTTGGGGGCTCTGCAACCCGAGCCAAAGTCAAGGCGGAAGGACGGCTCCCGCCCCTCCGGGAGACCCCTCTGCGTCACCGTGACGACCCATTCCCACGCAGGTGTTTCCCCCTCCTCAAAGCAGCCGCCCACCATCCCCACGCTGTCCCCTTCCTCACCCGCGGCCGCCGCGCCACCGCCTGCTGCACGCGCTCGTTCACTGCCCGAAGTGCGAACCCGACTCCCAGCTCCGCCGACATGCTGCCAGCTCTCCACATCCCCCGGGACGAACGCAGAGCCCCAGACCCGGGAGCCCCCCCAGGCAGAGACCACCTTCCGGTCCCGCCCAGTTCACGGCTGGTGTGACCCAATCGCAGCTCACCACTGAGTCGTCTCACCCAATCGACACCGGGCAGCGCGGGGGCGGGACGGGGGCAGTGTGGCGGGAGGCCCCACCCCGCCGCGGCGGCCATCTTGGGGAGGTCGTCCCGGCCTTACTGGGGACAGCCTGGCCCCGCTCTGGAGGCGGCGCTCCGGAGGCGGGGGTGGGTGTGGGGAGGCCGGCCTGACGTGGTTCCGGTGCCCCCTGGCAAGCCTTGCCAGTCCTCCTGCCTGAGCCACGGTCCCCGTCCCCGCGGGAGCTTCTTGACGCAAAAAACGCGGCCTGTTCCGGGGTCCTGGTTCCTTTCTAAAAGACCCACATTTTTGCCGGTCCCTGGCGTTGAGAGAGCTGTGAGTTAAGATTTCTGTGCGCGGGGACCAGGGTTCGAAGCTGCTAGAGCCGGAGACATGGCTGCTGGTGTCTCAGATGAGGCTCGTGAGGAACCCTTAAGAGACAGAAAACAGTTTCTGGAGGAAACGGCACGATTCACTTATATGGTTATTCTTGTCATCCTTGTCACCAGTGCTGTCAAATAGCAATATGATGCGATCCACACATGTATTCAAAGAATTACCAACAGGCGCAGAAAAAGTAAGACATTTTAATGAATACATTAAACACCACGTTAAAACCCAGTACCTCCAAGGTAAGGTTTCGGTATGTAACCAATAGGAAACCTTACTGAGATCTTTTTAAGCGTACGTAATTTACAAAACCCGGTGCAGAGTTTTGACTTACCGCATGCCCCAGTTCGGGCTATCCATTATTTCAAGAGATTGGTGACCACCTGCGGTAGCGCTGCCTTATCAGAGGGCACAGGTGGCCTTGGACCGCCTAGCATGAGCTCCGCACACATTCAGTCCAGTCTTGAGTGTCCTTATGTGTCCAGCTCTGGGCAGTGTGAAGGTCATAAACATGGCGAGGAGCCAAACAATGTAAAGGCTAACACAGTAAAATACGAAGTTTAATAGATGGTGAAATAGTAGGTGCTGTGGGCGGGTAGAGAGAATTCTGTTACGGAAAGTGCTTTTGGCTGTACTGTTTAAAGATTCTCAAACGTTTCAACTGGCTGGAGTGGGACGCTATTATGTTGGAGAAAGGGCCAAAGTGCATCCCCCAGGTTGTCTTGGGGTGACTGGGCTTACTTCAAATCTTCAGGAAATAAAGGGCAATATTCTTTCTTCTATTACCATCTCCCCAGGCCCCAGGAACTGAGATAAAATTTCATATGTTGTGTTCCGGAAAATCACTTTGAGCAGAACCGAGGGTGCTTGCCATCAAGAACTACTTTGGGGGAAGTTTCTGTTTCCAGGTAACTGGGGGTATCTGTAAATTAGGGTTGTCAAAATGGCTCTGGACTTGATAATTTCTACTCCTGACAAAATGATAAAAATTTTAAAAATGACTAGAATAATTATTCATGGTGTGTATATAATAGACCCTTGCTCTAGAGAGATGGAGTCGAAAGGTCTGGGGCTAGGCAGTGGTCACTGGTGAAACAAAAGGGATTACAGTGATGGAGACCATGTTGAAGAGATGTATAAAGGAAGCATTGGGTGAACCTGACATAAAGTGACGCGCTATTTGGAAAACATTTAAAAAACGGTAACACCTCATCAGAGCTAAAGGATGTACAATCCAGGTGATAGGTTATTACGATAACAAGTAGGAGTAACTTCATAGGTCAGGTGTCGTCTTTGAATTCTAAGGTCAACCTCCCCACCCCGGCCTCCACTGTTGAATGTGTGCATGGCTCCCAAAAAGGCATCAGGAGAGTGATTTGAACTTTCTTTTTTTTTTTTTTTTTTAATTTTTTTTTTTCAACGTTTATTTATTTTTGGGACAGAGAGAGACAGAGCATGAACGGGCGAGGGGCAGAGAGAGAGGGAGACACAGAATCGGAAACAGGCTCTAGGCTCTGAGCCATCAGCCCAGAGCCCGACGCGGGGCTCGAACTCACGGACCGTGAGATCGTGACCTGGTTGAAGTCGGACGCTTAACCGACTGCGCCACCCAGGCGCCCCTGAACTTTCAAGTTAATAAGGATAGTGGTGCCAAGATTGGGTAGTGGTGGCACAGGATTGACACACCGAATTTTGGCTTCATTGTTGAACTGGCATCTTGGATAAGTTACTGAAGTTCTTAGTTTTTCCTTTATAAAATGGAGTCACAATCTCCTTCAGAGCTGCAGGGGGGGATCAATCAAGATAACGTGTTAACACCCTTAGTAGAGTGCTCTGCCAAAGCGAGTGCAAAAACGTTCAACACGTGAGTTCCTCCACCCTTCTTATCTATTCAGTCAACATTTATTGAGGCATTTCTCTGTAAAGGTACCTTTGGGGAGACCAGGATGAGTAAGACAGGCTTTACTACGGATTCATTTCTAAGATGCTTTTCATCGCTAACCTTCTATAACTCTATGGAAATAAATGGAAGTAAAGGCAAAAAGATCAAGGTGACCCCGGTCTCATCATTTCACATTTTCCAATTTCTTTACTTCTTAGCTATGCTTTTGAATGAATTGTATTCCACTTTTTTCTCCTGGTTTTCCTTTTTAATTTCTTCTCTTCCTCTTTCTGGGACATCAACCATGTAATTTATTTAACCTTTCATTCTTCCCTACCACCTAATCCTTAAAAAATGGAAGTCCACAATCACATCATCACCAGCAACTGTCTTTACATTGCTCTGACAGTTTGCAAGGATAAAGGGGAGAAGAGAAAGATTAAAAAGCCAAATACCCAGAGGAACAGATTATATAATTTTATAAAAATCTAGTATACTTATTCATCCTAAAGGCCATCAAGTGTTTAAAAAATTCACCTCTATAGTCTGAGGCCCTGAATTATGGGAAATGCATTCATGGATTTTAAAACTGTTTTCCTTCTGCGCATACTGTGATTCTTTCGGGGATAAAAAGAGATAAAATAATAGAAAATTAATGTTGCCTGGTTACTTGGCTCTAAAGAGAAATGGAGAAATAATGTCTGTGCCCCAGTTTAAATGAATTGAGGTAGAGAAACCATGACAACAATCCCTCAGCAAACATACTGTCACATTTGGCTTTTGAAATGTGAATATAGATTCTAGAACCACAGACCTAGGGAGGACCTTTAGAGATCATTTGATCTTTCATACAGAATTAGAATGACATTTAAACCCTCCAAACAGCATAGAATCTCCCCAATTTTTGAAAAGCATCAGAGAAAATATTATTCATGTTAATCCCTGGATTTATTTCCTATTTGCACACAACTACTTTTCTGGATTTCAAATTTTAGCTGGTCTTATCTCAAGTAGAATCTTTTAAAAAATACTTCATTCTACAAACTAATTTCCTCTTCTCTGGTCTCTGGGGAGCTAGAGGATACCTAGCCAACCATTATGCAACTTCTATGAATGTGAAGTCGCTAAATTCCCCTTATGCCTTTTATGGGGTCAACCCATGGGCTTTATTTTCTTACTTTTTACATTTTGGTCTTAGCATTTTGCTTTGCTAGCCTCCTCAACTCTTTTTATTTTTTATTAAAAATTTTTTTTAATGTCTTATTTTATTTATGAGAGATACAGAGCTTGTGCGTGGGAAGGGCAGAGAGAGAGGGAGATCGGGAATCCGAAGCAGGCTCCAGGCTCTGAGCTGTCAGCTCAGCACAGAGCCCAAAGCGGGGCTCAAATGCACGAACCAAGAGATCATGACATGAGCCAGAGTCAGATGCTCACTACTGACCGAGCCACCCAGGTGCCCCACCTCAACTGTTTTTAAATCAGAGAACTGGGAGTTCTCCACAGGACCAAACCTACTTACTTTTTACATATGCCATTTCTGTAGAAGCTGTATTCTTAATACTGTTTGCTGCATTCTAATATTGTTCCCCTTTCCCTCTCTGTGCCGGGCAGTCTGTAATCTTATAGTGGTACCCACTTTATAGTTGTATGCTTCCTAGGCCTGTTTTTCCAAATGATTGAAAATGTTATTTCTGAGCACTTACCCACAGTAGGCACAGTGCTAACCCCTTCACATGCGTTATTTCATTTCCTCCACTCACCCCATTTTATAGATGAGGAAACTGAGGCTCAGAGAGGTTAAAGAATTTAAGGCCATACACCTAAAAAATGGTAGAGCAGGGATCTAAATCATGGCAGTCTAACGCCAGTAACTACATTCTTAACTTACCTGTTCAATTGTAAGTTTATAGTATTTGCGTAGCAGCTCTGAAACCAATAGAAAAAGTTTGGGAGCATCATTAAAAAAAAAAAAAAAAACTCAGAAAGACTGGGCTAGGGTTGCCAAGTTTGGCAAATAAAAATATAGGATATCCAGTTAAGTGTGCATTTCATATAAATAATATATTTTTAGTGTGTCTCATGCAGTGTTTGAGACATCCTTACACTAAAAATTATTAGTTGTTCATGTGAAATTCAGACTGAACGGAGCACCCTGTATTTTGTTTGGCAGCCTTAGGCTGGGCGGCTTTCCGGAGTAGAGACTGTGACTTTCTCACTAAATTGATATCAAAATGAGTTTTGGCTCAACTCAAGGTATCTCTGCCCTTTGGGGAAGTGCAGCCACTATGGATTCTTTAAAATCAGCAACCTCTACAGCACCTACCCAGAGTCATGCCAAGCTTACAGATTAGTTGTTTACTGTTTCTACATTGATGATGGGGGTATTCGTCTGAATATATTTATGTATATATATATATTTTAAAGTTTACTTTTGAGAGAGAGAAAGCACGTACAAGTGAGGGGGTGGGGGGAGGGAGGGAG
>NW_024412376.1:6750586-6792635 GCF_014898765.1 Herpailurus yagouaroundi
GACAGAAAGAGAGAGAGAGAGAGAGAGAGAGAGAGAGAGAGAGAGAGAGTATGAATCCTAAGCAGGCTTCATGCTCAGCAGAGCCAGAAGGGCCTTGATCCCATCATGAATCTGGGGTCATGACCTGAGCCAAAATCAAGACTCAGATTCTCAACCTATTGAGCCACCCAGGTGCCCCACTAGTTTTATTTCTTTATATCACCTATCCTAACATGAGCTATTGCTGAATTTCACTTTAACAAAGAAGTAAATACAGGGGCAGCTGGGTGGCTCAGTCAGTTAAGCGTCTGACTTCAGCTCAGGTCATGATCTCACTGTGGGTTTGAGCCCCACGTCGGGCTCTGTGCTGACAGCTCAGAGCCTGGAGCCTGCCTCGGATTCTGTGTCTCCCTCTCTTCTTCCCCTCCTCTGCTTGTGCTCTGTCTCTCTCAAAAATGAATAAACGTTAAAAAAAATAAAAAGTAAATACAAAGACTTGTTTTATTTAGCAAGACTGAAAATAAAACTCAGATATAAATTCACACCTTTAGTGTTGTCTAAAACAATTCCTCCAGCTATCAACCTAAGGCAATTAATCCAGCATATAATTTATAGAATTATTAATATAACAAGAATCATTTCTCATTTACAAAGGGGGTCATTAAACTGTTGGGGCTCTTTCAAAGTAGAGTTTGTTTGACTATTCAATTACCAGCTTACACAGAAATGGAAATACAAACACAAACTGATTGGCTATTAACTCTTTTCTAAGGAAGCAATAGAAACCGTGGCTAGAATCCTACTGAGCACTAAAGTAGAGGTTAAGTTCATGGACACAGAGCAGCCACTAGCCAAGATACAGGTTTATTTTCAACTGAGGGAGGTTTATCTTCAATCAAACTTAGAGAAGTCAGTAAATACGGTGATCTTACTTTCACTACTTACTCTCTGTAAATGGCAAAGTTATCAATGCTGAAAGATACACATACCCATAGAAATTACAACAGATCATGTATAAAACAACTTTTTTTTGATCAATATAGTGCTACAATTGTCAATTTTTTTCCTCCTTCAACTGAATATGACCACAGTTACCTTCAGATTTATGTTATTTTAGTCTTATAAAAATTATTAACAAACTTTGGCTTCCTTGCAAATATTCTGTCCTTATATTAAAAAAGTGATTAAAAACAGTACCGAATATGAACCACTTCTGTAAAGTTTAGTGAGAAACATTCAGCCAAGGTGACTTTTCCTTGGAAAATCCTACAAAAACTGAATTTTATAAACAGTTACTTATTTTGATAGAAGTTCCATTTATAAATAGCAGCCATGACTTTGCTGCCTACAAAATTGTAGGCTGTCACATTTTACATGTTTAGAACTCAAATGCTTTAAGATCGGATTTTCTAGTGAGTGTTAAAGAAACAAAGTCGCACAGACAGACTGGTTAGTCCCATGCTGAGGAAACCACTGACCTCCATGATTTCACCATTTAGGCAGGTTATAGATAACCGTTGAATTTGAACCGAGGGCTACTGCAACATTTATACTTTGTGGTTAAAGAGGAAGCAACATTAGCAGTGAGGGGGGCAGGTGCAGCAGACTTTACTGAGGCTCTGTTGTGGTTAAAGTGTATCTAGTGCAAGGGACAAACTATCACAGAATGTTGGTATTAGGGAGACTTTCAAGTTAAGAACCTGAGCAAACGTACTGTTCAGAGGCTGAGACATCCTTGCCTTGGGTTCTGTTAAGGTAGCGTTTTCTGAGGCCGAGGAGGCAAGTCTCAGGGTAGGGGGAGCTGACAAATATGAAAACTGGGGATGCTGGATGTCATGTGTCCTGCTGCTCCTAACAAGGGATCAATGGCACCGAAATGGAGGAGGGTGAGTATATCTTAATGACGGTTACCCTGCTGGCCTCGGGAGACTGACTGTCTTCTGCAAGCACCTGTGAGCACGTTAAAACCCATCATTCCAACAAACATGTGGTTGCTTGCACAAAGTGTGACCAGGACCAGTGGTTTGAAAATTCTAAGTCCCAGAGATAAGAACAGAGAAGGGCAGCATTTCAGAGGAGTTCACATTTTGTTTCTACTAAGCAGGCTGATTGTTCCCAGGACCCTAGACAAGCCTGGTGCTACTTGGGAGCAAGCTGGCCCGAATTTTGGGGCCGTTTGATAAACCAGGTCTGGGCATGGGATCAAAAATGAAGTGGGGATCCGTGCCAGAAAGTATCATTCATAGTATCGCTGAGGGGGTACAGTGGTAGTTTCTTTGGTGGCGGGGGGAGGGGGGGAGGCTAATAGCAAGGCTGAATCCTCAACCAGAGCTTGTCATGGAGAATACCAACGTGTTTGCAAGTTAACTCGAGACAACCTAACAATCTGGTGCACGACTCGTGGGCTACATAAGCTGAACGTCACCCCACCCCCCGTTTCAGGATAGAAGAAAACCTTTCTTTCATGTTTGTTCTCCTCCATCCCAAATCTCCCAGAGTGACTCAAATTTTTCCTACTTAGAAATGGAAAAACAAAAACAAAACTAAAACCAAACTCAAACATTTGAACAGATTTTGGTGCAGCCCTTCCAACCCAGGGGCCGGGGCAGGGCCTCGGGCATGTACCCCCATCACTGTCTCTTGAGATTTAGCACTCAGTCTGACCCCTGTGTGGCTGTCAGTGCCCTAGATTTAAAAACACGCGCTACTTAGAGAATGGGCTCCCTTTTTATCGCTGCATCAGACTAATGCCAGCACAAGCTAGAAGCATTATGACTAGGAGATCTTCCAGGGGACCTCCTCCTCCTCCTCCCCCACAGGAGCTCTTCAAGGTAGAATCCCCACAATAGAAAAGGCTCGTGATCTCAAGGAACGTACGCAGTTTGCCAAGCAGGTGCCACGGTGGCTGAGAGAGATGACGACCCCACGTCAGCAGCTATTAAGACACGTGGGTTGTTTGTTCCTGTCTTCCTGATGCCGAGTGGAATCAATGAACAGACGTGAGGGGAAAAAACCAAATCACAGAACACGTGAAAAGTTTTAAAAAGAAGCGTGTGGTGGTGCCCAAAGCCTGACTCTGGAGTGTAGTTGGAAACCACCGCTCTTTGAGCCCTGGGGCAAGGAGGGCTGTGGACAGAAAGGTCTGCAGAGCTGACAGCTCAGGTTCTTCCTTAAGAGGACTCCGGAAGAGCGTGCCAACGTGACTCACAGACGCCCCGAGAGAAATGCCAGCAACGCCCAACATCCCCTGCAGCTGTCCCCCCGCAGCTCTGCTGGCAAACTCAAAAGCACACATTTGCTCAGTTGCTGGGCCTCACCCCCAGGTGTCTCCCACCTTGGAGGCAGGGGCGAGAAAACTGGACCCCGTTTTCCCAAATAAGGGAAATCAGATCACCTGGAGGCAACACCCTACGTTTCTCCCACTCTGTAATGACTGAGTCCCTCCTTAAATCTGCTTCAAAGGGCTAAAATTAGTGTCTAGAGGGCAAAGGTCAAAGCCATGGTTTCCCAGTCTTAACAGAAGTCATCTGACCCACTTACCTGAATAAAACCCCAAATCATCAACCCCTTCCCGTCCTTCCCAGGGAGGGGATCTATTTAAATCCATTTCTTCTTTTTTTTCACCACCGAATGTGGGAGAGAGTCAAGGCAGGTAATGTGGGAGGGAGGAGCATCCTGGTTCATCATTCAAAAATAAAGATCTCTTTTAAGTGTCATTTGAGGTCATATACAAAAATTTCAATTCTCCTCAGGGTCTGCTTCCAAGGGGTCATCATCGAAACTCAGCTTGTCAGCTAGCCCCTCGAACTGCTTGCCCAGACCGCCTGCGGAGTCCATGAACATGTTCGGGATGTCTTTGCCAAAGTAAATCTTGCTGTTGGAAGCAATGGCTTTGTACTTCATCAGCTGCAAATACTCAGGGGTCAGCTTCAGCTGTAAGAAAAAAGGAAAGGCGGCTATGTGGAGGCAGATTCAAGAAAACTCTGGGTGGCACCCTTCACTTTTCACAAGGAGAGGGTCTTTGTCGAAGAAATGTGCCTTCCCTACCCCTTCCTGGTCTCACTGTTCTGTTAGTAACGGGTACTGATTTCCAAGGTCAGAGCTGCAAGGGAGTTTTAGGGAGTTTCTGGGTTTAGCACGACAACTGAGCTTCTATTGAGGCACGGCTAAGGAACAGGGGAGCACCAGGCCCACACAGCACGGCAGCCAGCACTTCTGGCTAGGAGGGGCTTTGGTGGCAGTGGCCATCCAACATCACGAGCTCTCGAACCACATCAGCCCAAAGCCAAATATACCCTCTCGTCACCAGGTGCATTGGGCTTTACCTTGTTTGCTTCAGCGATTTTCATAGCGGTGTAGCACTCGGCATCAGCCTTTGCCTTCTCCCGGGCCAGAAAGGCAGCATCTGAGGGCAAGAACGCAGTGAACTGCAGTGTAGACGTTACCAGAACCCTGGGCCCTGTGACGTTCCCCTGGTTGCCTCTGTGACCTTGGGAGACTGCTCTTTTCTCTCTGTGGTTTGGTTTCCTGTTCCGTGAAATGGTGGAAAGAGGCATTTTTTCCTACTTCACAAGTCGTTGTGAAAATCAACCATGGGTGAAAAATGCTTTGAAGGCATCTCCGGGTAGTGGGGACCAACTCTGAGCACGTCTGTTGCTATGCCCAGCGACACTTACGAAGGTAGTCTCGGGAAAAGTGCTGCCAAGGGACACTTCCTGTGTCCACAGGCTGAGTCCTTGTCGCTCCGCGTCTGGGAAGACAGGGGTGGGGCGCCACTTCACCCCTCTTGTGCTGCACAGCAAGAGCGCGAGAAGCCCAAAGAAGGCTCTAAAGACAGCCAGAAGTGGCTCCCCCTAAACCTGGATGCCACGAACATGAAACAGCTCGGTCCCTCTCCACCTTCATTTCTCTTTTATTTCCACTGACCATTTCAAAAAGATTCTAGTTAACACTGGTTAAGCTGGCACAACTCCCAACAAGAGAAGTCCATGCCATGGTCCAGACTAACACCTGTTTGGATGAAGACCTACTTAAACTTCCACCATGCAAGCAAAACACTTCCTTAATCTGCTGAGACCAGCTTTCTGTCAAGCTGATGCAAAACTTTTTTTTTTTTTTTAATTTTTTTTTCAACTTTTTTTTAAATTTATTTTTGGGACAGAGAGAGACAGAGCATGAACGGGGGAGGGGCAGAGAGAGAGAGGGAGACACAGAATCGGAAACAGGCTCCAGGCTCCGAGCCATCAGCCCAGAGCCTGACGCGGGGCTCGAACTCACGGACCGCGAGATCGTGACCTGGCTGAAGTCGGACGCTTAACCGACTGCGCCACCCAGGCGCCCCTGATGCAAAACTTTTGATGCTTGCTCCCTTGCCTTGGGAATGTGGCCAGCCTCATGTAATATCTGTAGCAAAAAGCCTGGAAGAAAGGTCAGCCTGTGGGTGGGTTCTTACTGCACACCCCCAGCACGGCCCCAGGCGGAAAGAGCGCGCAGTCTGGCAGGGGCGCTGGCTGCATGGGGCCCGCTCGAGTGGTCTTAGCACCTGATGACATGTTTTTATAAGAAATAAAAATGCGTTGTTTTGCAGAGAGCTCCCTAACAAGGAACTGCTGGCCTGTAAAATCCCAGCTGGCTCCTCACTGGGCCCCTGCAAAGCCTGAGAGCCCCACGGTGAGTACAAGTTGACATGGCATTTCGAAGCTGGGCCTCGAGGTCCTATTTTTGTCCTAGAATTTGCTTGATATAAGGCACCACGTGAAGGAAAGGGCAGGTGGTGGGGATGAGCTGAGGGCTTAGGGGCAGGGAACTGAAGGTGAATAATATTCAGAAAAGCCAGTCAAGAAAACACTTTTCTCCAGCTCCAGTGTTGTTGGTACCGAAAAGGTGTCTTTTTCAGACCTGCCTCAGGATCTACCATAGGGATACTGAGAACAGACTTAGAAGCCACAGCTGTGGGGGGTAGGCACGGCACAAGCAGGGGCTGTTCTGCCTAGCCTCTGAGTTCACTGCCACTGAGACCCTTGCCAGACAGCAGGGATTTACACAATTTCCCTTTTTCTTACTCCTCACCCGAGAGCACCTAACAGCACTACATGGACATTTGTTGAATGAATGAACGCTCTCTGAAGTGGAAAACGTATGCCAGCCTGGCCCAAATCTCCCCCAAACTTGAGTCAAAGCACAGAGGAATCAGGACATCTTAGAACAAAGGTTAAAGAGCCAAGGAAAGGGCTCTCCCGACCCTACCCCCACCCAGCCACACAGTGGGGCGTGAGGAAAACTCAGGCACTCATTTCAGCTTTGCTCACCTTCAATTTCCGAAATCTTTTTCTCGGTCTCCTTCTCCATCACCTTCTGCCCATAGGTGATTTCTGCCACCTGAGCCACTTTTTCTGCCTCTGTAGTGACGATGTTGAGAAAAGGCTTAGAGCACTATGGATATCTCACAGGCTAGACTAAATCCCACCCTTCCTGTGATCAGAGTCCCTGATGCGGGGATGTGGATGTGTTCAGAGGGAGGGCCCCAGAGGGTGACCACGGCGGGCACGTGTGGACTGCACCCGTGAGTGCAGTACCCCGACATCGGCACGAGACAGTCAGCCGGGAGACCTGGGCCCTCCCACGAAAGCGAGGAATGAGTCCCAACCTCTCTCCTAAGTCACAGGGGTGTTTCTCCCAAAAGAGTATTTTAAGGAATACGGTAGTGTCTAAAAAGGTTCTTCCTGCCACTTGACTCTGGGAAGCAGTCAGTAGTCATTGATGATCTAGTGCAGAGGTTAGGAGCTGGGTTCTGGCCAGGGTCTCTGCGGGTGAACCCCATTTCCACCACTTACTTGCCATATGACACTGGGCACGTTAATTAGTCCCTTCGTGCTTGTGAGGAGACGAGTCACATGTAAGTGCTTAGAAAAGTGCACGGCTCATGGTAGGTGCTTGAGAAGTATTAGCTACTACTGTTATCGATTAAGAATTAACTAGGAAGGGATCCTTTCATTTCAGAGATAGGGGGAGACTCAAAGCTCACCGGCCCTGCCCACCATCTGACAATTTCAGCGTCGCTTCTGGGAGTACAAGTGCCGCTCCTGTGCGCGGCCAGGGTTTGCAGGACCGTGTGACCTAACCGCGCCCAAGGCTTCCTCGCCATCTGCCCGCCTTCCCCAGCCCTTCCGCCCTGAGAGGGGATCCCAGAACCACATCCAGACCGATCAGGGCCTTCTTGCGCTCTGTCTCAGCTTCCTTCTCCACCACCTTCTGTTTCTGGGCTGCAATGAGCAGCTTTGTCTTCTCGCTTTCCCTGAAGGGAAGAACAGTATGCAGCCGTGAGGCGGCTGCTGAAAACGCTTCCGAGGAACTTCACTGTCCCCTGGAGGAACCAAACTTCTGCTGAGGAGAGGCAAACCTGGCTTTCTCACTCTCGCCTGGAAGGCTGTTCCCTGTCCCAAGTAAGAGCAGATCTATTGCAGGCAGTAACGCGGCTCTCTTTCTCCTCCCAAATAACTCATTTGTGTGAAGTAAAGCATAACTTACTTAGGTAAAATGCACCTGCCTGCCCACTGAACCGCCTCTCCCTCCCATCTTCTTTGGCACGAGCCATGAAGCACAAACAATGCCCCCTGGCCCTTTTCAAAGCATCGCTGCTTGAAAGGGCTTCTCCGGAGCCCAGGTGACTGTTGCGACACACCTGCCCCATCTTACGGTGCAGTGGGCTGTGCCGAATACTCAAGGAGGGGAAGAAACGCGTGGCACGGCTTCGGTTAACTCTGGGATGGGATGAGGTGAGGGGTGTGGGACAGAGTGGGGGGTACAGGTTGGGCAGAGGGAATACTCACATCAACTCGTAGTTTCTGCGGATCGCCTCGGGTATATTGGGCTTTGTCACCCGCACAGCCTGGGGAAGGATAAAAATAGCACCTGATGGGAAGGTGAGGGTGGTGAGGGACCCGAACAGCTGCCACTAGCCCTTGATCTGCTTGCACGAGAAGGACATCCCTTGGAAGAGCGGGGGATACACCTTTACCAGGGGGTGTCCCACAGTGGCCATGCTTACTTGGATGACGAGCCCGGGGGCCATGGAGGTCAGGTCCTGTTGCAAAGCCAGCTTGAGATTTTCATCAATCTGATCTGGAATCAAGAAAGACCGAAAACGTTGTTGTTACGTTTTTTCGGCAGGGTGGAGGAAAGTGTGAGGGCAGAGTACAAACTAACACGCCAGCTCAAGAATGCACCTGACAGGCCAAAGGTCTTTCCAAGGCAGAGCCCAGAAATCTAAAGATACCCTGCACGTCTTTCTTGTTTTTAAAAAATTTTTATGTTTATTTATTTTTGAGAGAGAGACAGAGCACGAGCGGGAGAGGGGCAGAGAGAGAGGGAGACACAGAATCTGAAGCAGGCTCCAGGCTCTGAGCTGTCAGCACAGAGCCAGACATGGAACTTGAACTCATGAACCAGAAGATCGTGACCTGAGCTGAAGTCAGATGCTTAAATGACTAAGCCACCCAGGCGTCCCCTGCCACCCATCTTTCAAAGTGACATCCCTGTGCGGCCCCTCTACATAAGCTAGATGGGAGAGTGTCCTTTTCCTGTGGCCTCCAGATAAAATCACCGAGGCTGTTGAAAATATCAACCTTGCCCAAAAGGAAACTGAGCTTTCAAAAGAACAAGTACAAACAACAATTCTAGCACATTTCTTGAGTCAGGCAGCAGCCTTCCCCTAGACAACAGCAGCGAAACAGAGGGCGGGCCCCCATTTTCCAGAGGAAGGAAGGTGGAGTGGCTGTGTTAGGTATTTCGAAGGGAGCCAAGCACATTAAATCTGGTAATTTTAGAAGTTTCTACCAGAAAAACAGACTCTGACGTCAAGGAAAGCCCCAGGGAAGACTATTTCCATTAAGAACTCCCATCAAATAACACAAGGGGAAAATGAAAATTTACGGTTCTGGAAATGAGCCCAAGTCCTCTGATGTGTCGTTTGCTTTGGCCCTGATTGCTCTGTCAGAATTCACATGGGAGTTGTTTCATAGGGAAGTTTAGGAAGAGCTCTAACTGGTTGCCCATTCTGGCTGTGACCGTGCGGGGCCACAGCTGCCCTCTCTGGCCTGGGCCTTCTCTGCCCGGCCCGGTCCCCCCCCCCCCCCCCCCACCACCTCCTGAGGTTTTCTATAAGACCCTGCAAGGCCCTGAGAAGACTCCATGAAACCTCGAAATCTGGCTGGGACATCGGAACTGAATCACCTCTCTTATTACTGTCAGCTGTCACCTGCTTGAAGTAGCCGTTCTTGGTCACCTGTGCCCAAAGAGGAGCCACTGCCATCTGCCTTTAACAGATGCCCAAATGGAGGCCCATGGAGGTTCAGTGATGTGCTCAAGCGAGTTAGCAGTCAAACTAATAAACCTGTTTGGTCACTATGCTTTAATTTTTAGGTCTAAAATGGCACTTTCTTCAACTGTCATATCAGTCAGCAAGGAATTTTAACATTTCTATGGACTGGATATGCTCTCATGAGCCTGTCAGCATGAGGGAGAAATGCCCCAAAGGCAGCACCTCAGACCTGATATGTGTTTAACAATTTGACAGATGGAGATAAACATCACGTTTCATATTTTCTATTTTAGATCAACCAAATTTGAGATGTTCTGTGCCCTCCCTAGGTTAATAATAACATTGTCATTTATTAGTGGACACCTGTGGTCCTGGGCTAGTAACTTTCTAGGACAATCTGGAAGAAATATTTTGCAAGGTGGTTTATTATCAAAGCAATACTAATAAGTTTTTTACACATTATAGTTCTGCAGATAAATTCTGATTAGGTTATATTACACAAAGAGGTTGAATCAGGTCAACTTCTGAGCAAGTACCAGGTAATGTTTTTATAAAGTGGGCAGACTGGGGTGCCTGGGTGGCTCAGTTGGTTAAGGGTCCGACTTCAGCTCAGGTCATGATCTCATGGTTTGTGAGTTCAAGCCCTGCATTGGGCTCTGTGTGGACAGCTCAGAGCCTGGAGCCTGCTTCAGATTCTGTCTCGGTCTCTCTGCCCCTCCCCTACTCGCTCTCTGGCTCTCTCTCAAATATAAAAAATAAAACATAAAAAAATTTATAAAGTGGGCAGAGAGGATGCAGCAGGGTAAGCAGTGATGAGAATTAGGCCGCGAAGCTGAGTCAGGGCTGTGAGTCCTGAGAGGACAGAACCAGGAGAAAACCTCCTTGCCTAACGAGTAGGATTTGAGACATGAATTTCTCCTTTACAGATGCAAATAGATTCTAAGCAAGAGAGTGATCTCCCAAGACTTAATTTTTTTAATCAACTGATTAATTTTTTGAGAAAGAGAGAGAGCATGAGCAAGGGAGAGGGGCAGAGGGAGACAGAGAGAATCTTAAGAATCTAAGCATGGAGCCTGACGTGGGACTCAATTCTACAACCCTGGGATCATGAGCTGAGCCAAAATCAAAAGTCAGATGCTCAAGCGACTGAGCCACCCAGGCACCCCAAGACTTAACTTTAAAAAGAAAAACATGGGGCGCCTGGGTGGCTTGGTCGGTTAAGTGCCCGACTTCGGCTCAGGTCATGATCTCACGGTCCGTGAGTTCGAGCCCCGCGTCGGGCTCTGTGCTGACAGCTCAGAGCCTGGAGCCTGTTTCAGATTCTGTGTCTCCCTCTCTCTCTGCTCCTCCCCTGTTCATGCTCTGTCTCTCTCTGTCTCAAAAATAAATAAATGTTAAAAAAAATTTAAAAAAAAGAAAAAGAAAAAGAAAAACATTTCAAAGCAAATATATTTTCTGAGCTTCTCTGTAAAAGAAGCTTCACTAAGCTACTAAGTTTATCTCTATGAGAGTAAGTTTTCTTTCTTTCTTTTTACTTTATCTTGAAGATTTTATTTTTAAGTAATCTCTACCCCCAATGTGGGGCCCGAACCCATGACCCTGAGATCAAGAGTCACGTGCTCCACTGACTTAGCCAGCCAGGCGCCTTGACAGTAAGAAGTTTTCTAACGCAAAATGATGTCACATTTTCATTTTCTCTTCATGGAAATTAGATTCCTTTGCCTTTTGTTGTTTCAAATGCTTTAAAATGTTCATTTAATGGCACAAGTTCTAAAACAGTGGCTCTAGAGAAAAGTAATGATATTTTATAAAATGCTAATCAGTTTGAGGTAAAAAAAAGAAAATAAGGCAAACTTACTGCATTTTTTGTAAAAGCATGCTGAATCCAAACCCTCTAAAGGGAATTTAGATTCACTTCCTACTGCAGAAAAATTGAAAGTGACTCTGACGATTTCCCAAATCTGGAACACCGTGTGCAGGGGGGCTCTGATCGCGGTCTCCGGCAGCACCAGACGCTCCTCCCCTGCCTACTCTGAAACGTCTTCACGCACGGTCCTTTTTCAGGAAGATTCCTGGGAAAATCACTGTCTAGTCCTCATATCAAGACTAGCTGTACCATCGTTTACTTTCGGCACCGGCTACTAGAACACTTCCGGCAGCAAGCTGAACCAGAACGCTTCTTGCGAAAGAGCTTTAAGGATTACTGAACTGTTTCCCTCCCTTGCTGCTATAGTCACACTATGTTTATTTTGGTGGCTAAAGAGGACAAAAGGTATCCACTTAAGTACGTGGATTCTTTTAAGGATTTTCCTATTCATCCCTACAGGTATAGGGTTAAAAAGACCCACCACCACAAAGCTCTGGGAGCTTTAAGTAGCTATGGTCCTTGTCCCCTTTCCAGAATTAAATGCGACTCCTGCCGTCCTCCTCGCCTTTCCTGGCTCCCCTGCATTCGGCGTGGTGTGGTGGGAAGCAAGGTGAAGCGAGAGTTCTAGCTTCAGCCCTGCCATTTGTCTCTTTGGGCCTCACTCAGTACCCTTATCTGAAAATGAGGCTGCTGGGTTGGATACTCTCTCAGGTTCTTGAGAACTGACCCTGTCTTATTATAGAAGGGTGTTTTAGGGACAGCAGGTGTTTTACGACTGCCATTCCAGCCCTGATGTGGACCAGGAGGCCTCCAGTCCACTGTCATCCGTGTGCCCAAACTTCACCTGCCTTCTTGACCTTCTGCTGCTATCAGCACAGACCGGTTCCTGAGCACTGGGCTTGCACTTCCTGTCCACCCGTACCCATCCTGCCCTACGGTGGCTCGGAAGTCGGTGGTGGGGGGAACAGCTGCCAAGGCATGCCATGGCCAGAAGAGGCTTCCTTACCAAAGAGCTCGATGTAGACCTCCTGAAGCGTATGCACGCTGCAGAACTGGTTCAGTTCGTGGTGGATCTTGTTGAAGATGAGGGCCTTGTCGTAGTCAGCAGTGTAGTTCTTCACTATGTCATACACTGGGAGGGAGGGTGGGATTGCAAGGTAAGAAAAAGCAGCCCCCCCCGCCCCCCGCCACTGCCTGAGGTGCTGCAGCAGATCCTGGTGGGGGGGGGGCACGCAGGGGGACATGCTGGGCAAAGTAAGCCGGTGGAGAAGGGAAACTGGAAAAACGTACCTGCGTTTGGGACCAAGAAGTTCACCACTTCAATTCTGTCAAAGTAGATCATTACACCACCACTGTTGGAGGAAGAAGGGACAGAGAAGTCACCAGTAGGCTCTGGAACATAGTGCAGTCCCAGGGTGATGGCGTAAGAAGTGTGACTCAGCAGGAAAGAGTTCGCGGGAGGTCAGAAGGCAGGAGGGATCTCCAAGTAGGAATCTTCCAAGTTTGGAGCAAGAACACAGTCTCCCAAGAAACCACACCTCCTAAAAATATCTCCAGACGGAGAAAAATGAAACTTTTGGGGGTACCAGTAAGAAAAAGAATAGTGTATCTTTTGAATCTGCCATGCCTTTTGACTGAAGCAATCAATTTCAGGGAAAAGTCAAGGTGTTCTCAGAACTTAAAGGTCACAGTGGGATTTTCCAGTCACCATTTCTCACGGTCTCCACCCTCACTTTGGTTCAGCCCTTCCCTTTCCCTGCAAATATTCGTTTTTATAAACAATTTTGGGTATACAGGAACGGTGAAAAGAATAGTACAACTAACGGCCGTACACGAACACTAAACTTAACAGCTGTTAACATTTTACCTTATTGATTGATCTTTTTTATGCTGAACATTTCAACGTTGCAGTCATGATACTCTTTACCCCTTCAAACTTTAGTAAGCAACACTCACCTAGGAGTAATGACATTCTCCTATGTAGTCCTAACTCCATCCCCAAACCTAAGAAAATTAGCAAGAATTCCTTAACAGCCTCTGATACCTAGTCCTTATTCCAATTTCCTCACTCGATCCTGCTGCGGACTGAAGTGTGTGCCCTCCAAAAAGCCTTAAGTGTAAACTCCAAAACCCCCAGGTGACTGTATTGAGAGATGGCTTTTCAGGTGGTAATTAAGGTTATGAGGGCTTAGGGATGGGGCGCTCACCCAGTTAGAGTGGTAAACGAAAAAAGGCAGCCACCAAACATCTTTCTCCCTGCATGTGCAGAGGAAAGGCCGTGTGAGCACACAGCAAAGCCACCACATGCAAACGAGGAAGAGAGGCTTCACCAGTTTCCACCCAGTCTGTGGTGCTGTGTTATAGCAGCCCGAGCTGACGAATCCAGGCCTTCTCTGTCTTTCATAGCTGGTATTTTTGAACCAGGTTCTAATCAAGGCTCACCATCCATCACATTTATGTCTTTTAAGTCTCCTTTTCAACCCAAAGCTCCTCCTTGTGATGAGATCAGGCCCATTATCCCGTGAGATGCCCTAATTCTGGATTTGCTCCCATGTTTCCTTGTGGTGGTGTTTGTCACCCTGTCCAGTTTAGATCTCCTTTACTTTCCAAGCGGACCACTAGAGCAGTGTTCTGTTTGGATCACCAGACCCTGAGGTCTCCCCCTACCTTTTAATTTATTTTTTATTATTATTTTAGATGTTTATTTATTTTTGACACAGGGAGAGCGCAAGCGGAGGAGGAGCAGAGAGAGAGGGAGACACAGAATCCGAAGCAGGCTCCAGGAGCTGAGCTGTCAGCACAGAGCCTGATGTGGGGCTTGAACTCACGAACTGTAAGATCATGACCTGAGCCGAAGTCGGCCGCTTAACCGACTGAGCCACCCAGGCGCCCCTCCCCCTACCTTTAAAACATTCTCCATAGCTGGTTATGCGAAACCTATCTTCTTGTATCGGGTCATTTGCCTGCTGAAGGCCTTTAGTGGATCTTCACTTGCAACAGAAAAAGTCCAAACTTATCACAGCATTCCAGGCTCTCCCAAACCTGTTTACCTCCTATGATTTTCCCCGATGCACTGCACCACCTAGTCAAATTGGAGCCTAGGGAGCTAGGAGGTGGGGAACTTGGTAAAACTACCAAGAAGGAATGCATCCCTTTTCACTATCTCTTGCTGCAGTCAGCCAGACAGCCCTTCTGTTGCTGCATGTGTAACTGCTTTACCCCGGGGCCCTTACCTAGTCCCGCAAGGCACGTTCTTCACCTCATCTGTCTGCAGTGTGGTCTAGAAATGGAGGAGACATAAAATGCTGTAAAATGGGCAGTGACAAGCAAAGTAACTTCATTTTAGAATCCCAAATGGCCTGGTCCTTGAATTTATCTGGGATGAGCTTTGCTCTTGTTAAACATGAATGTTTCACCTAATCCTCCTTACTTATAGGGTGTGACACCCAAACAAAGGTACCTACCCCCCCTTCACTGTAAGTGAATCACCATACAGATGAGCTTAGTAATGACTTAGTAAAAAAGACCCTGCATTAGGAGTCCTAAGACCTGTGTTTATCTCTGTCTCTTCCTTTACCAGTCTTGAAACAGCGGATTCTTTATTTGGCTCAGCCCATTCTCAGCCTTATTGTAAGACTCGTGAAGTCATGTGCACAAATGCACTCTAGAAACCATCGAGCAGAGGAAATAGCAGAAGTGATGTACAGGGAGAATGCTGAGGAGGTATCCTGGGATATTTTCCTGGGTTAGTTTTGAAGTCATTCTTTAAATCTTATTCCTCTTAGCTGGACATACTTCAAAGATGGCTAGTCTAACTTAGCCAGGCTTTTAGATCTGTCATAACTAATCCTACTTCTACTTAGATGTCATTTCCCTTCACTGAGTCCAACTCCCCCCCCCCGCACCCCCACCAAATTATGTTCACATCTATGAATTTAAAATAAGAACCAGCAAATTTACCATGTTTTATTTCTATTTATCTTGGTAGCCTGTGATTTAAAACACACAGACACACGCACCCTACTTTTCCTTCTATACATTCAGAACATATTCTTCTTTGGTTTTACCTTGAAGTGAAGAAATAATTCCCAGCTGGGGCTGCTGGGCCAAGGCAATGACCCCATCCGGCTATTTCAACAACCAAATAAAGCTCTAGAGTACATGGTTCATGGAGCCTCATTCTCCATTAGATATATATACATACACATATACATATATATATGTACACATATACATGCATATATGCATATGTGTATATAAATAGGTGCATATATATACATACACGTGTACGTATATATGTATACACATATGTGTGTGTACGTGTTTGTGTGTATGTTTGTGTGTGTGTGTGTGTGTGTGTGTGTGTATGAGATTCCTTGGAAAGGCATTATACTGACCTAATGGTAAGTAATTACAATCACGCGTTTGTCAACACCCCAAATCTGCAGTGGTCCAAACATACCCCATAAGCCAAGTATACCTGCACAGACTTATATGATGTGATGAAAGGGAGCATGAGATGGAAACCAGGGCCACTGGTGGAAGTCAGTAGGGCACCGCCTCTGCAGAGGAAGGAGAGAGAGGCAGTTTAGCAAGAGGTATCTATTACATCAATACTATTTGCACCGGCCCCATAAACGTTTCATATAGAGTGCCACGTGCCTCAGCCATGTCCACAGACCCCTTCCTCTCAACTCGACCCTAATATTCTAGGAAGTCTGATGGTAAAACATAAAACCATTATTTATGCTTTTGTGGCAAGAAAAATAGGCACATGGGCCAAGTGGAATAAAGACGGCAGAATCCCTGGCAATACTTAACGTAAGAGGAACTCTGTCATATCCGTTGAGCTTGTGGCAATCCAGGAGGGCAGTTAAGTCCAGTAACACATTTATCAATTTAACTGCACTGATGCTGGATCCCAGTGACATGAACAATCAAAAGAATAATTTTAAGAAATGCTTTAAAAATCATTTACAAACAAGGGGCGCCCGGGTGGCTCTGTCGGTTAAGCATCCGACTTTGGCTCAGGTCATGATGTCACGGTTCGTGAGTTTGAGCCGTGTTGGGCTCTGTGCTGACAGCTCAGAGCCTGGAGCCTGCTTTGGATTCTGTGTCTCTCTCTCTCTCTCTGCCCCTGCCCCACACACCCCCCACCACACTCTGTCTCTATCTCTCAAAAATAAATAAAAATGTTTAAAAAATTGTTAAAAATCATTTACAAATATTTTTCAGGCGGTAGCATTACTTTATAACCAAGTTGTACGTAAAGGGTAACAAAGTTAAAAGCCTTTTTTTGGGGACACATAAGCAGAAGGTGGGGAGAAATAAAGGGGAGAGTGGATCCCAAGGAGACTTTTAGAACTTGCTATCAGCAATCCAGGAATAGGCGTCTTGAGCATATATAAGAAGGAGTTCATAAAGACTTAAAGCAAAAAACCTGGTCATGGAGGTTACTGAAAGGAAAGCAACCCAAGATTTGTAAGTGCTTCTTTGCTTTATAGTATGAAGGAAAAAAATACATTATTATATTTTTTAAAAAGAGCAATAAAACAGCTACCCAATGGAGCTTTCTTGTAAGAACCACTATCCTAGTGCTTGCTTGAATGGTTATGTATCAATCTGCAGGATTTCTCATTTTGCCCGAAACGTTAATTTTAAAGAGTGGGTACAAACTGGCAGATCAGGCTAGCTCAAGTTGCCATCAAGAACTGGTGCTCATCGGAGGTAACTTTGTGGCACCAAGATGCCGGGAGGGGGATATAAGAAAACGAGGTTTCAGAGATAACCTGCAAGCACTGGTTTCCTGTGGATTTTAACTCTAAACCTCTATACACATTTATCATTCACCGTCCACAGCATCAACTTGAGACTACTAAGTTTCATATTTACATTTACGTATGTATATAAGCGTGTGTGTATATGCCCCCCTCCCCTGGTCACTGACACAACAGCTCAGTCTAAAAGATTCCTCTATTCAGTGTACACAGATATTCAACAGAATCTGCTAGACAGTGAGTAGGAAAGAAAGTCATTTAACAGGAAGTTGCAAGCTTCTCCCTGTCCCTTCCTTACCTGTAATACACCCCAATATGTCCCTCTTCTATCTTGTGCACAGCTGAGAAAAGAGACGCACAAAAGAAACTGGAAGCCACAGCCACAACTGCTCCCAACTGAGCCATCAGTGAGCCTTTATCCTAGGGAAAAAGATGCAAGAAAATGTGTGTGGTCCGACATGCAGGAGAAAAGCTATGACAAGCAGAGAGAGCACCTTACTAAGCTGGGCTCCCTGCAAGTGGCTCCTATCCAGCCTGCTGTAGTATGAACACAAGGCTAGATCTACAACTCTCTTCATCCCTGTTCTCAGGCAACATTCCCACTCCTTCCTTAGCTGTGGAATTATATTCCCCACCTCGCTGGAGAGGCAGTGGCTCCAGATACAGCCGGGCCCCAAGAGAGAACCAGTGCCAATTGGGCAGCGTTCAGAACACAGCCTTCTCTTCCTGTGAACACGAATGTGCTGTCACGGGAGCCACTCACGCTAGTAAAAGGGAAGAGAGGCAGCTGCAGTATGTTGCCCAAATTACAGAGGATGTCAAATGACAGGCAGTTGTGGCTATGTAATTCTGGTCAGAGCCTCCCAGTCCTAATTGCCTGCCATTTCAAAAGAAACCATTATTTAGTCCTTCCAGATGCTGGAGTGACAGACACAGCATGTGAGCAGAATCCCATGATGGGATTCTCTGGCTTTTCGTCCACCTTCCCAGTTATTCCTCTGGATCTAAAGGGGGGAGGGCTCTACACTCCCTCCCATACACTTGACTGGGACTTTGCACCCGACAGGTCCCCAAGCCCCACGGTTAGAGAAGAAAGAGGGCTCCCAAGGGTGGGCAGATGGGCTCCTGGGTCCAATTGGGCCCAGGCACCAGGATGAGAAAGAGCTGGCATCTAGAGACTCATTTTCTGAACACCGAAGGATCTGGAAAAACGATGGTAACTGACAGCAAAGTTCACAGGCGTGCCCGGGCCCACCCGTGCAGGGCGTGGATTCTGCCTCCCAGGACTAACATAGCTAGGGCTCAGACATCTGCAAGGCGCTTATTTTACCGTAGCGGACTCCAGCTACCGATCTGCAGCTGTGTCCTTTCTGCAGATGCCCTCCTCCCCGCTCCCAAATCGCGCCCCTTCCCTGCCCTCTTCCGAGAGAGGGTCGCGCGTCCCAAGCGCCCTGGGGTTCAGGGGGAAGGGACGAAACAGAAAGGGGTTGCTTTCTAGCTCCTGAGGGAGAGAGGCTGCTGGGGTTCGAGCCCGGGAGAACGGCTGACAAGCTCGGGCCGAGAGCCGCAAAAAGGCCCAGTGCGCACACTAAGGGGCGGGGGCCGCGTACCAGGCTGTCCCTCCAGGCGCTCCGTACTCGTCCGAACCCCCGTGCAACCGTAGAAACCGCCACGCCCCTCCATACGCTACTTCCTTCCGGGTCCGTCGCCTCGATGACGCCTTTAGTTCACGCGAGAAGACTCCCGCCTTCTTAGCTCGTCAGCCCCGCCCCCGCGCTCCCCGAGTTCGGTGTCTGCGCGTGGGCGCCAGGGGGCGCCCTCGGCTTGGTCCGGCCCGTTGGGACCTCTGGTTAGGGTTTCCAGGGCGGGGACGGTGCGGAGCGCCTGGAGAGTGACGCGCGGGAGGACGCTAGTAGCGGCGGGTGCTGAGTGACTGAGCGTGTAGCTTTCCGAGGTTTTGACTTTGGAATTTGCCCTGGATTCCCCCCCGCCCCCCTCCCCCCCAGCCCTGCCATTAGGTCAAGTGTATTTTTCGGGGCAGGTACCAGCGAGTTGCAACCATTCTAGCCCTCTGCTCGCGCTTTCCTGTAGCACCGGTGAATGAAACACGTCTTTTAACGCGTCTTTTAGCACCTTTACGTCGTTCATCAACAAACAGTCCCTATTTTGAATTGCTTTCCTAGGAGCCTTGGCCTTTGAGGTCCCCACAGCACCATACAGTAGACAAAAAAGGAGTTATCCCAGTTTTAGTAATAGGATCCTGAGCTCAGTGTGGTGCGGGGGTAACGGTGGATGAAAGCCTCCCTTGCGCTCCGTCAACTTCGGGAGCTTAACTGCCTTTATAACACCTAACTGCGGTACACAGAGGCTGGTGCGCTCTCCTTGGAGGGACTAAGTTCCCTGAGGGCAGCTTAGGTACTCAGCAAATGCAGACTGAAGGCATAATGGCACCAGGATCAGGATCTAGAGCTTGGGGGTTCTGGTCTCAGGGCCTCACGTTGTCCGCAGCTGTGGCTGTTCAACAGCAGCACATCGGGACATTTCTCATTCAGCCACTGAACTTATTTTGTTTGCAGAAGAGAAAAGAGTCCAGTTAATTGCAGCCCCCAGTAAATGAAAAGCTTTTACACAGAGAGGATGGCAAGATGGTGCTGTTAGACAGATTTAGGACACAGGGAAAGAAAAGCGTAGGTTTTCCGGGCATGTCTGCTTGGAATTCATCCTGGGTTTGCCCTGGATGAGTCTGTGCTGGGATGTTTCAGCATTACATGGTTAAGCCCACAAGTGGGCTGCCTGGTGCTGCCTTGGGGGCTCTGTGCCCACCTCCATCAGCGAGGACCTCTTCTCTCCCCATCCTGTCACTGCAAATCCCCCCTCCTCCCAGCTGGTCAGTCTCCTGATGGATCCTATCAGAACTTAAGAGCTTTTTATCTCCACCTTCAGTGAAATAATTCACCAGGGCACACTTAGTAAGTTTATTAAATGATTGAGTGGATGAGTCAGAGAAATAGAAATATTGGGGTTTATCAGCCCAAGGAATGGGGCTTAGCCTGTAGTATAAAGGATTTGAATTTGTTGTAATTTAAGAATATCTTGACTGTTAAGTTTTGGATGAACTATGAGTGAAAGCTTTGGGATTCTGTTCTCAGGAAGTTTTTTTTTGCCAGACCTGAGTAGTTTAACTTTGGCCCTGCCTAGAGGCAGCAGGTGGACTTCAGATGATCTAGCATTTCCGAAAATCCCTTTCTTAAGACTTCTGTGGTTTTTCTGACAATATCCAGTATTATCAAGCAGGTACATCTGTAATGATTTGTTTAATGAAAGTATTTAAAAATCCATTTTTTAAAAGTTTTTAAATGTTTATTTATTTTTGAGAAAGAAGAGAGCTAGCAGGGGAAGGGCAGGGGGGGACAGAGAATCCATGCTGACAGCAGAGAGCCCTGATGTGGGGCTTGAACTCAAGAACCAGGAGATCATGACCTGAGCTGAAGTTGGACACTTAACAGACTGAGCCACCCAGGTGCAGATTAAAAATCCATTAAAAAAAAACTTGCAGTGTAGAGTAGTGGTTAAGTGCAGGTACTCCACAGTCAGACTGCCTGGGTTTAAATCCTGCCTTTTCACCACCCTCCCCCTCCACCCTGCCTCTTGTTAGCAGTGTGACCTTGGAAAATGATTTAATCTGTGCCTCAGTTTCTTCATCTGTGAAATGGGGGTAATGATAGTATGACCCTTATAGGACTTACAGGACTGTCATGAGCATCAAATGACAGATCAAGAAAAGCACACACACACACACACACACACACACGCACACAACGAGGTAACACTTCGCAACTGTCAGAATGGTTAGACTAAAAAAGACAAGAAATAACAGGTGCTGACCAAGATGTGGTGCAAAGGGAACCTTCGTGCCCTGTTGGTAGGGGTGTAAGTTGGTAAACCACTGTGGAAAGCAGTGTGGAGGTTTCTCAAAAAATTAGAAGTAGAAATGCCATATGATCCACTACTGGGTATTTACCCAAGAAAATGAAAACACTAATTTGAAAAGATACATGCACCTCTATGTTTACTGCAGCATTATTTATAATAGCCATGATATGGAAGCAGCCCAAGGGGCTGTGTGTATGTATGTATGTGTGTGTATGTGTGTGTATGTATGTGTATATATATGTATATATATGTGTGTATATATATGTATATATGTATACATATATATGTATGTATGTGTGTGTATATATATATATATATATATACACACACATACATACACACACATACATACACACACACACACTCAGTAATGGAATATTACTCAGCCAAAAAAAGAATGAAATCTTACCATTTGTGACAACATGGCTGGACCAAGTGGGCATTATGCTAAGTGAAATAAGTCAGACAGAAGAAGACAAATCCCATATGATTTCACTCCTAAGTGGGATCTAAAAAACAAAAATGAACAAACAACCAGACTTTTAAATACAGAGAACAAACTGGAACTTTCCAGAAGGGAGGTGGGTGGATGGGGGACGGGTAAAATAGGTGAAGGGGATCAAGACATACAAACTTCCAGTTATAAAATAATTAAGTCATGGAGATGAAATGCACAGCACAGGGACTATGGCCAATAACATTGTAATAATGTTGTATGGTGACAGATGGTGACCACACTTATTGTGGGGAGCACCGCGTAATGTATAGACCTGTCCAGTCACTGTGTTGTGTACCTGAAACTAATATAACATTGTATGTCAACGACAATTAAAAAAGCACACACAATGTTTGGCACGTTTTAAGTGTTCAATAGTGTTAGCTGTCACTGTTTTAAATAACAAATCCCTGTAATGTGTTCTTGTCTGTTTGCGGGTTTGGATTATTAATGTGGCAGAAATTGAGAAGGATAAGCTTAAAGTTATGTGGCATTGAGTAATAACCAGATGAAGACTTGTCAGAAGGAGAGATAAGGGACTCTGGAATTACACTTCAATGGATATTTATTTACAATACAAATTTCATAAAGCACGATCTAGTGCTTTCCATGGACCAGGCCCTATGCCACTCTCCTTTTATTTAATCATCAGGTCAGCCCTTTGAGTTCAGCTCCACTTTAGAGGAGGAAGTTGAAGCTGAGAGAAGTCAAGGGATTTCCCAGGAGCACAAAGCAGAATTCAAGTGATCCCAAGTCTGTTTCTTCCTTACAGCAAATGATGAGAACATAATGATTCAACTAAAACACATTCTCACACACACACACACACACACACACTCACACTCACACACACACACTCACTCACTCACACACTCACACACTCACACTCACACACAGAGTTACCACATTTATCTCTCGCACGTAACCTTTCAGGAATGTAGACCAATGGTCAGAAATTGCAAAACTTTACATCAGGCCAGTTCCTTTTATAATTGTAGGTTGAAGCAGGATAAGAAGGTGCTCCCACCCCAGCCACCCACATCTCCCTATCTCTGGATTGTTGTTTGTTTATTCCTCTTATCAAGCTCCTTGTTGGTGAGAGAGCCACTCCAATGAGAGAAGAGACCCCCTTTTTGCACAGTCAGAGCCCTAATTATTAATAACCAGGTTAGCCCCAAAGGAACCAGGCAACTCTTAAAATCTTGGCTTCACTGCATTTGCATCACAAGACTGGAAGTTGCTGGAAAAAACTTTTAAAAAACGTTTTCTTCCTCATGCCCTCAAACAGGGAATAGAGGTCTTCTTTCAAGACATTTGATCCCAGTAAGATTTGGGTGAGCTTGGTAGACGAGGAGTAGAAAACTATATCCTTAATGATAATCAAGGGGGTTACTTACAATATTCCCCTCTTATTTTCAGTTGGAATAACCAGGATCTGGGTGACTTTTTTTTTTAATTAACTTGTTTTATTTTTATTTTTTTTAAATTTACGTCCAAATTCGTGAGCATATAGTGCAACAATGATTTCAGGAGCAGATTCCTTAAAGCCCCTTACCCATTTAGCCCATCCCCCCTCCCACAACCCCTCCCGAAACCCTCAGTTTGTTCTCCATATTTATGAGTCTCTTCTGTTTTGTCCCCTCCCTGTTTTTATATTATTTTTGTTTCCCTTCCCTTATGTTTATCTGTTTTGTGTCTTAAAGTCCTCATGTGAGTGAAGTCATATTATTTTTGTCTTTCTCTGACTGACTAATTTCACTTAGCATAATACCCTCCAGTTCCACCCACGTAGATGCAAATGGCAAGATTTCATTTTTTTTGATTGTTGAGTAATACTCCATTGTATATATATATATATATACCACATCTTCTTTATGCATTCATCCATTGATGGACATTTGGGCTCTTTCCATACTTTGGCTATTGTCGATAGTGCTGCTATAAACATGGGGGTGCATGTGTCCCTTCGAAACAGCACACCTGTATCCCTTGGATAAATGCCTAGTAGTGCAATTGCTGCGTCCTGGGGTAGTTCTATTTTTAGTTTCTTGAGAAATCTCCATACTGTTTTCCAGAGTGGCTGCACCAGCTTGCACTTCCAGGATTTGGGTGACTTTTAAGAACAAAAGTACATTTGCTTGGGGCTAAAGTTTTTTTTCAAAGGACAAAGGGATCAAAGGGATCAAAGGGGAGTCATGAGAAAAATGGGAGTTGGGAGTTGGTTGGAAGTCACCTGAAGATCATGTTGTGATGATGTGTTTTTACAGCCTTCTTGAGGTATAATGGGTATAATAAAGTGCATAAAAAGTGTATAATTTGATAAGTTTTGACATATGTCTACACCTGTGAAACCATTACCACAACCCAGATAATGAACACATGCCTCATACCCCCAAATTTCCTCATGCCCCTTTACAACTCTCCCTCTTACCCCTCTCTCTCTGTGACCCTCCAACCCTGATTCCCAAGCAGCAACTGATCTTGTCGCTATAGATTAGTTTGCATTTTGTACAATTTTATACAGATGGAACGCATACCGTATAGACTCTTTTATGGGGGGAGCCATAATGCTGGCTTTGTTTTTCCCAGAAAATTTAGAGGCTCATCCACGTTGTTGAGTATATCAACAGCTCATCCCTTTTTTACTGTTGTGTAGCACTCCATTGTGCCATGAGACAGTTTGTTTACCCATTCATCTGTCGATGGACCCAGTTATTGCCTGTGATTTTAATACAGCCTTCTATGTCACTCTTGGAAGAACAGAAGGCAAAGGGGAGGAAGTCTCCAGAGCAGGGACTCGGTCAAGGTCCACACCGCATTCGGGGAGTGAGAAAAAGGCCCTGTTACTCTGGGAAACTGCCAAGACGCCTCATGGTTTGAGGTGTGGCTTGGCCTCTTTTGCTGGGATGACCATTCTTTTGACATCTCTGAATCCATAATAATTTTAGGAATTAAAGAAAAAGACGTTATGGAATTTTGTCTGCATATATTTTTCTACATATCTCTTTGTTTCACCGATAGATTCCTTTTTGCATAGACAGAGATACCTTATATACTTGGTGTGTGCATCTCAAAGGATAAGGGAATCCATGTTTCATTCTCGGCCAGTCTGTTTCCACCTGGATTCCTAAATTCATCCCTCCTTTCTCCTCGGGGACCAAGAGGCTTCCATGACCTCCTCACTCCACCATCTCTTTGGATGTGGGATGGGGCCAAACCAATCATGTTGCAAACACGTTCCCCCCAGACATACTCCTCCCATGAAAGGCGTCACCATGCACTCAACCATGCAGGCCACCCAGCCTCTATCTTAATCTGCCCCCTTCATTTAGATACGAAGCTCTAATTGTTCCTTTATGCTGCCACCCTCCTCTTTACGCATTGCCCTGGTTCGGGGCTTTATCATTTCTCACTTGGATTATCGTGAGAGTCTGCTGTTAGTGACTTCCTTACTCCGCCTAAAAGCTTACCCTTAAATCAGTGCATCATCCACACTGTTCTGTGTGATCTTTGTGCACCTTTTCTGCTTCGAAACCTGATCATATCGGGGGAACAACTTCCCATCTCTTACCTCGTCATACGTGGCCTTCAATGATGTGATCCCCTACCTTCCCCTCCAGCTTTTATGATACCATTCCATTGTGTGTTTGTGTTTTGCTTGACCAATTCTTGCTCATCCTTTAAGAACCTTCTCAATGCTTCTTCTCTGTGTTTTCACAGAGTCTTGTGCATTGTCCCGCACACGCTTTTCTCATATGGCACACCCTTTAATATGCCGAAGTATTCTGGTTATGTCAGTACGTGCCACAGGAGTGTAAGCTTTGGGAAGGCAGGGAATTCTTTTACCTGTCTTTGTGTCTCCCACACCCACCCCAGAGAGTCTAACATAATTCCTAGTATATAAGTGGCACTCAATAAATGCTTGTTGAACAAAATAATAAACATCGTATGTCCCTTTAGGACATACATGAGCTCACGTGATCCTCATGACAGTCCACCAGGATTTTATGACAATAGCCCCGTTTTACAAACAAGGACACGCAGGTTAGATGGGTAAGTCACTTCCTCATCTGATTGTTGATCCAGTATTTCCCCTCTCCCCCATATTTGTGAATGTGGAAAATGTCAATGCACCAGGACAAATATTTAGTTCAATTCAATCAACCTTTATTAAACACCTCCTAGCCATGAGCCACAGTCCTAAGTGTTGAAAGAATGGAAGAGTGAGAGAGGCCACCTGTGCCCGCTAAGTTCCAATGGCAGGTTTCTCAGCCTTGCTGCTATTAACATTGCAGGCCAGATGGTTCTTTGGGGATTCCTTGGTGGGGGGAGGGCTATCCTGTGCATTGTGGGATGTTTAGCGGCATCTCTGGCCTCTATCCCTAGGGGTCAGCAGCAGCCCTCTTCCTCCCCCATACCCAGTTGTGACAACCAAATGTATCTCCAGACATTGCCAACTGTCCCCTGGGGTGGTGGTGTGACAAAATTGCCCCTAGCTGAGAACCACTGTTGTAGAGCAAGACCTAGCAATGGGGTTCGAGAATGGAAGAGCAAGCTTTTCCAGGCATTTCAGGCACGACAGATGTGCCAATGCAGTTCTGTGTGGGCTAAGAGAGTCAGGGGAGCGGAGGCTGGAGGGAGAGGTCATGAATGTGGAGCCCAGGAGTTAAGCATGGGGGGCAGGTATTGCTGGTGGGGTCCTAGGGAACCTACCAGGATAATCCCCGCTGGCTGTGGGATGGGAGAGGTGGAAACATCCGTGTAGATGTTGGAAATGTAGATCTCAGCTGACTTACTGAACCGAATTCCAAAGAGGGAAGCTCTGCCTTGGGGAGAGGCTGGGCTGTAAATCCTAGAGGGGAGGACTTTAATGCCACTTAGAAATCAGGCCTGAAACACCCGTAATGTTTGTCAGTCCACATTTTAGTGTTCTTAAGTAAGTGTGCAGGGTGTGGGGGATGAAATATGGCAGGTATTTGATTTAAAAAGCCTGCACAGATTTAATGTCCTGATAAAATGTATTAAATCTTTTAAGGTTTTAATGAATCTAGTATGTGTTTCATAAATCAAGAACTCTGCTAAGCCGTCTCCTGGTTTAATAAGAGTAAACTAGGAAATTGCTCTGAGCAGAAGCAAAATACATTTATATCACATTGAAAAGTAATAGAGTTTTAAGCTGAGGGGGTCTTTCTGGGCCTTTTAAGCTGTTTGCTTATTACATTGCTCCTACTCCTTCAAATATTAAACCCCAGGCAAACACGTGCTTAACCGTATCAAGATGTGAACTAGCACAGAGGTAACGATTATTTGTAAGAGAGCAGAAAACAAAGCCAGTATATTTCCTTACCCTGAGACCTCGCACCAAGTTGATTTCTTCTCTGAAACCTGGCTTTGTGTATCTAGGTTCGAGGCAGTTGGTTAAAAATCATTATTAACTGTTATTAAACCCTTCTTCCTAAATTCCCGCACCCCTCCATCCTGGCCTCCTCAACACATCTGCTGGATTGAAGTGGTAAGTGTGTAAAATTCTTGCATTTTACAGCTGACTGTGGAGTGGCTTGTGAAGGCTGCTGGTCAGACGGTCCAGAGCAAGCATGCAGAAACGTCTTCCCCCTTGTCTTAAACCCAAGGGCTGTAATGTTTGCTTTTGTTCCTTTCCTTTCCCTCCACCCAGTCCCACCGCTTGGAGATCGGAACCCTGTTACTCTGCTTCCTTTGTGGATGGGGCAGGTTCTGGGTGAGATGGGTGGTTCAGGGCACTGTGGGGGGGGGGGGGAGGTAGTGATGGAGGAACAAAGTTGGGGTGGGGGGGCTGGAACATTCCTGTGCACAAAAGCTGGCAGGGCTTGTGAGCTCTGCAGGGGAGGGAGCCGGCCCCATAAAGCTCAGCGTGGAGAAGCCTGTCCAACCTCATTAGCTGTCACGGGCAACAATACTGATCTGGCAATAAAGGCGATTCCAAACCTGTTGGTCATTAATCACTCGCCTGACAGTTGCGAATGGAAGTGGAAAAACCTCATCCCCCTCTACCCTTCCCCTCCTCCTCTGGCCCAGCTCCGGGGTTTCGAGTTACCTCTCTGTATATATGGGGTTCGCTGCTGGGGCGGGTTTCTTCCCCCTTTTGGCTTTTCAAGGGAACCTTTTCAGTGTGGAGAGGCCACAGGTTGGCCAGAGCCCGGCAGGCCGTGGCTCTACCCAGAGATGGAAGACCTTGGAGGAGAAAGGAGGTGGCCTCAGAGGTCAGCCCTGGGCTGTGACCCCTGTGGGATCCAGGGCTGGGCCTTGGCAAGACTGCGGAGTTGGGGAAGCTTGTCATCAGCTCTCCAGCTCCAGCCTCGTCTTTCTACACCCTCCACCTCTGTTCCCTGGCACTCTCCTCCCTCCCTCCTTCAGCCACTAAGTGCCAACATATTTCCCTGTGCATGTTCCTTTACCCTCCCTTTCCTGCCCACCCACCCCCCCTTCCCGAATAAGCAGATCTAGCACTCAGGACAAGTTTGCATCTAAGACCTTTACATCCTACCTGAATGTGAGCGTGCGTCCTTTTCCAGAGGCACGGGCATTGTTAGCTTCATCCCTAACAGTGGCAGGTGGTGAATAGTGACTTCCAGTGACTGGAACTTTTTAAAAAAAATTTGTCTAATTGTTTAAGTTTTATTTATTTTGAGAGAGAGGGAGAGAGAGAGAGAGAGAGGGAGAGAATCCCAAGCAGGCTCCACGCTGTCGGCACAGAGCCTGACTCGGGGCTGGAGCTCACTCATGAACGGTGAGATCATGACCTGAACTGAAATCGAGAGTCGGAGGCTCAATCCACTGAGCCACGCAGGCGCCCCTGTGCTGTTTTGTGGGTGGGGACTGGGGTCCGGGACTGGGGTCCGGGACTGGGGTGGGACGGCTGGCGCGGGTGGGAGGGCAAGCCCAGGCTGCACTGGCGCCCCTGCAGGCAGCTCCCGGGAAGTGCACCTCGGGTGCTGGTCTGCGTTTTGTAGGTCAAGGGAATGAAAAGAGGAGAGAAAGCGGTGTGCCAGAGAGCATCTACAGACCAGAACGGGCGAGGACTCACATAGCCGCCAAGTTCCTGGCATGCTCTTCAGTGCCCTTGAGCCGGGCTGCCTTGTAGAGTGAGGAGGTGTAACTTCTGCTCGATTTCAGAGGATGTGGGGGCAAGAGGGGTGTGAAGAATTAGGCAAGAATTTCTGAACCGGCAGCCTGAATATAATTGGCGTGCTTCTTGGCTCTTTGGATGGGCAAGCACGAGAAAGTAAACTGAATTCTAACAACCTGGGAAGGGAGACATTGCAGTATAAATTTCTCAGTGATCGGAAATAAGTCTCTAGCTTCCCCAAGCTTTTCTGATTCCCGTGGGTACCCACGGACCCTGGCTGGGCCCACGTATGTCACTGCTGCCTATTCTCTGCGGGGCAGGGGGCAGGATCATCTGCCACAGGCTGATCCATCCGGACTACTCCGACAAAGACAAATTCCCATGACAAATTAATAGACACAAAATAGAGAGCGAGAGAGAAAAAAAAGGACAGGCACAAGAGGGTTTTTTTGGGTCTGTTTTCCAGTTTCCTTGACACCTCTTTTACTCATTCCCCGCCCACCCCCCCGCCGCCGCCCCAATAGTGTGGTTGTTCTTAACTCTTGCTCCAGAATAGAATCACTTGAGGACATCTGCAAAATAGTGATGCCTCGGCCACATTCCCTGACACTCTGATGAAACTGTCTGGGATCAGGCCTCCGCCTGGAGATCTTGGTTAAAAGCCCTCTTGGTGATTCAGATCTCAGCCAGGCTGAGAACTACCACTCAATTCACGCCACTCTATCTTTGCTTCTGAGGTTTCCCGTGCCTGCAATACCTTCCCCTTTTCTCTCTGACTGTTGACCAACCAATGGGAGCCACTTGGGTCAGGAGCCACTACCGGACAGGGCTGGAGTTGTTCAGAGAAGCAGCCAAAGATGTCCTCAGTAATACCCATCTACACAGAGCGTTTCTATTTAAAGACTAAATGGTCTGATACAAAAGATGTGTGCCACGGGAGCTCAGAGGACAGAGATTTCAGGGAGGGCTAGAATAATCAAGGAAGATGGTATGGAGGAGGGGGACTGAGGCTAAGCATTGATGGGCGGGTAGGGTATAGGTAAGGGGGCAGCAAGGGTAGAGGACTTTAGGCAGAGTATTCCCAAGGCTGAAATGATCCAGGCAGGTGCTGGGGACAAGGACAAGGTTTGCTTGACCAGATGGAAGCCTCAGCCTCCTTGCACCTGCACCGACCGCTGCTCCTGCAGCCTGACTGAATCCCATGTGCACTGTTCAACTGCTTTCATGTGCGTGCTTCTCATTCTCTCCATCATATCTGTCAGCAACTGGTAGGCAGGGACTATACTTCATATAAGTTGGGACCTGTCATTCAATTCAGTTGAAATCAGTTCAATTCAACTCAACTCAATTCAATTCGCTATGTATGTAGTGAGTACCAGCTAAGTGCCAGTTCTAAGCTTTTGGGATTCAACTAAATAGGCAAAGACATTGGGCCTTCCTGGGCCTGGATTCTAGCAGGGGGATACAAACAACAATAAATATAATAAATAATACGTAGGTAAATTACATACTTTAGTGAAAGGTGATATGTACCACAGAAAAGAGAAACAGAGGAGTAGGATAAGGGGATCCTGTGTGTAGCCGAGTCTTCATCTGTGTCTATGTAGTAGAATTATCACCTGGAAGGTATTGAATAGAAGGTTAGGGGCGCCTGGGTGGTTCAGTTGGTTAAGTGTCCGACTTCGGCTCAGGTCATGATCTCACGGCTTGTGAGTTTGAGCCCTGTGTCGGGCTCTGTGCCGACAGCTCAGACCCTGGAGCCTGCTTCAGATTCTGTGTCTTTCTTTCTCTCTCTGCCCCTCCCCCGCTCACACTCTGTCTCTCTCTGTCTCTCAAAAATAGATAAACGTTAAAAAATTTTTTTAGAAAAAATAGAAGTTTAGACTAGGTCTCCAGGAGAAAGTGAGAGTTGATCAAAGGCTTGAAGGAAATGAAGGAGTTGGCCACGTGGATCTGTGGGAGAGAAGCTTTCCAGAGAGGGGGGACAGCTAGGGCAAAGCCCCTAAGTGGAATCCTGCCTGACAGGCTTGAGGGATGGCGGGGAGGTCACCTGACTGGAGCCCACAGTGGTGGGAGAGGAGCCGGGAGGGAATGGGAGCTGGCTCACGTGAGGTCTCAGAAGCCACCCTATGGACTTTGGCCTCCACTCTAGATGAGACAGAAGCCTTTGCAGGGTTTCAAGCGGACGAGTGGCATGATCTGACTCTTGGGTGGTGTGTTGAGGGTAGAGGATGGGCGTTGGGGTGGGCTGTAGGGCAATGATCGAAGCCAGGAAGTCTACCGCGGGATTGATTGTTACCCACACAGCCAAACGCACACAACTTGGTCAAAGACCTTCAAAGTATTTGCAGGCAAAGGCTGCACAGTATTCCTGTATGCTCATTAAGAGCTTTTCTTTTTTTTTTTGTAAGTGGCTCCTGGGTGGCCCATTCAGTTAAGTGTCCAACTCTTGGTTTTGGCTCAGGTCATGATCTCGTGGTTGGTGGGTTCAAACCCTGCATCGGGCTCTATACTGTTAGCTGCTTGGGATTCTCTCTCTCTCTCTCTCTCTCTCTCTCTCTCTCTCCCTCCCCCACTCATACTCTCTCCTTCTCTCTCAAAAAAAATAGGCTTCAAAAAAAATTTTTTTTAGGAAGCTTTTTTTTTTTTTTTTTTTTAGAAGATGCACATTATTTAGATTTTTGACCTGACTGCATAAGCCTGACCATCCAGCTTATTCACCAGGCTTGGCTTCAAAAGACATTTCTCTCACCTAATCAACACATTAAGATTTGTCATTGTCAGTAAAAAATGCAACAGGGTTTGGAGATGGTTTTCAAAGAATGCCAAATTGGTTAGAGCAAGATAAGGTATTAGAATGAGTATATATCCTTTCCAAAGTAACTGTTTTGAATGGGACGGTATGTATTTTGATACCTAATTCCTGCTATGTTTGTTGCAAACGTTCTCTGACTTGATAGTGTTTCTTCTGTATTTCCCCTACTACTGAGCGGGGGCTTGGCACTCAGCGCACAGTATACTTAGTAAGAATGGAATTAAGCCGCTGGCATGCTGGTTTGTGCTAATTTGCAAGGCGTTATTAAAAATTCCGCTTGAATTTCCAAATCCAACTAATTTTAAGGGGGCAAACTACCTTTTTCCCTCAAGAGAAATGGGACATGCCTATTTCAAGGTCCTTTACCTTCCCCTCCTAAAAAGCGAAGGTGACCACTTTTCTGTTATTTTCTTACAAGTCCACTTAAGCAAAGGAGCGGCCTGGAGGGTAATCAGTCTGTCACCCAGTAAGCAATGCTGGTGAGTGGCCTCTGTGAGCATTAGTCACTGAGAGAGCATACAGAAGAAATCGAATCCGCCAGCTCTGCCCTCACGTTGCCCCCAATCTGTGGAGAAAAACAGGAACCACGAGAACAATGGGACACTTGCAGGGACATGCCGGTTGGCGATTGGAGGAAAGGAGACTCTTTATTACGCTGTTTGGGGATCATTTTAAACTTTTCAGTCTATCATAGTATCTATTATCTCATTTCATTGGGCTCTCACAATAACTCTCTGAAATAAAACCATGGACGGTTACAGTCAAAAAGGGCCTTAGGATCATCCTTTTTTATCTGATCCCTTCGATCCCTTCACTCTGCTGGGAGGAAACCGAGGCACAGGTGTGTGAAGTGCTTTGCCCCGGGTGGGAGCCCAGAGGGGCCAGAAGTGAGACCCAGTTCTCCTGGCTCCCCTAGGCTCCCCTCGCTCCTACACTGTCAGCGTGGGGTCGAGTTACAGGGTGGAAGGTCATGGGAGCATTTAATGAAGCTGGGGGAACAGCCTAATTTGGCAAGGGGGAAGAAAAAGCAGCTAGTGGGAAAAGCCCCTAACGGTTCGTTGCTGAAAAGAGGAGAGGCCTCGGCAGGGAAGATTTGGTGGCTCCTGGACAGGGTTTGGAAGGTCGGGTCACAGGAGGGGCACCCCTAGGCACAGAGTCACAAGAGGAAACATTAGCTTTTAGTGATTATTTTCTGAGGTGTTGCAGCCGTGGTTCAGAGGGCCACAGGGCAAGGGCACGGAGGGCCACAGGGCAGATGCTGTAGTCCTGGTCTCCTTCCAGGCTGAGGGGGCCCCAGGGGACATTGCTAGGTGTTGCAGTACTGTCAGTGGGTGAATGTCAGGGGACTTCCGGGCATATCGGGTTCTGGGGCCAGGGCTGCTTCTGTGTGTGGCTTCCTGCCCAGGGCATTTAGAGCTTTGCTTATCAAACTTCAACATGCATGCAACTACCTGGGGTCTTGTCCTAATGCAGACTGAGAGCCATAGGTCAGGCCTGGGGCCTGAGATTCTGCATTTCTAACAGGCTCCAAGGCCATGGTGATGTTGCTGATTTTAGGGTCACACTTCGAGGAATAAGGCTTTGAAGGGGAATTAATGAGAATTCAAATTTCCAAAGCCTTCACCTGGATGGTGGCCTTGCCACCTCTTTCTGCCTGAGGACTTCCATCTTTCAAACATCGTAGGTATGTTTCCTGCCTTTTCTAGACATTTCCGGCCCCGGACTCCGCCTGACCCTGAACCGACCTCTCCTTTGCATGCTGGCGGCCCTGACCCCCTCCGCCGCTCCTTTGGCCCTTAGCGTCCACTGTCCGGGCTGTTCTTATGTTTGTTATTTCCCCAGCTAGCGTGCTGGCTACCTGCGTTCCACCTACTTCCCTCCGTCCAAGCCACAGCATCGTGACTGTAGCCAGGATTCCATGAGTGCAGACGCCTTGCATTAGGTCCGCCCTTTTGGAGCCAACATCTCCTTTTCCACACCTGTTGTCACCTTGCTCAGCTGGCCTATAGCATCCTTGCTGGGCCAGTCCCTCTGTCCCCATTGCCGGGGACTCTTTTTCCAGAACAATAAGATGGATTCCGTTCCTCTCCTAAGAGAGTGTTGAGTTCCGGAATGGGGGTTAACAGTTCTCTCTTGGCAGGGGAGGAGCCGCCCAGGCAGGCGGGCCAAGGGGCCATTGATCTGAGTCCAGTGAAAAAGTGGCTTCTCGGGAGCCCTGGATCCAGGCCCACTTCTAGACAACTTCTTCTTTCAACTCTCTTTCATGTGTTCTAACTTCACAAACATGCCAGTTCCCAGCTGCCCCTGAGAGACAGCGGTGATGGTGGTGGGTGGTGTGGGGGGACCGCAGCAGGAGTCAGATGCATTGGCGGGGTGGGGGAGGGTGTGGTGGCCCGTTCCACCATATCAGAGACTTTTCTGCTGGGGGCTGTGGTTGCATTTCAGGTCTGCGGAGACAGTCGTGTGGACTCGCTCCACCTGACTTGGGCGATCGCACCGCTACACGTATTAAAATAGAGATGTCCTTGTAGGGCAGATTCACCCACCAACATCTCATCCCTTTTTTCTGCCCTTTATACCTCCCTCCCCCCCGCCCCAAATACTTAACCAATTAAATCTGTTGAGCGCTATTTGCAGATGATGGTGTGGAATTGTGCTGGACTTGTGTCCGGCCTCATTAAATGTCAGCATTAACAATACGGCACTTGGCAATCAAGGCTGCTCTGTGGCTGTTAGTCATTAATCACCATCTGACAGTCCTGAATTGGAAACGAGGAGCCTGTTCACATGTGCTCTGTGTACCTAGTTACCCTCTTGGTAATCGGTCTCGAAAAAGTTTTCTTTGACTCCCTGCCTGCGAGGACCTCTGTCCTGGCAAGGGGGCACGGGGTCATTAGGCTCTGCTCCCCTCTCCTCCTCCTCCTCCTCACTGGGAAAAGAGGTTGAGGTCCTAAAGAAACAGGGGGGGAGAGGAGCATATTGTTTTTGGCCTACTCTTTCCGTCTTAGGCCTGTTTTATGTAGCCTTGTTTTTATATTCTGGCCCAGTGGCCAGGAAAATTCTCTTTCTCCCGGAAGAAATCCCGAAAGACAGCAGGGAGGTCGGTTCTGTTCCAAAAGCTGGTGGGGTAAGTGTGCAAATGCGTCCTTTCCAGGCTGCTCAGCTGTGGACCTCTGTCTGCTAGATGGGGGTGCTTGGCTAATTTCAGGGATTGCTTCCGCAACTTGGGTCTGAACTTCCACAGGTCTGCTGGATCCCTTTGCAGAATTGAGAGCAAGGACCAGCTTCCCCTTGGGACCCATCCCCAGCACCTTCCTACAGCCGTATTAATTTATTTGTTGATTCAAGAAATACCTGTTGAGGGCCTGTTGCGTGCCAGGCACGGACTGGACACTGTGGGTACAGCAGTGAGCACGGGGTGGGTCAGCACTGAGACAGGGAAGGGAAGGCCTTCTGGCTGCCGGGTGCTCCCCAGGGACACCAATCCTGGAGCTGCCATTCGTGGGGAAGTGTTCATGTTGCAGAGCTTTTCGGACCTGGCTCCTTCCCACCCCTCTATCTTCTGACGTCTCATTCCCGGGAGCCCTGCTCTCTGTCTACTTAGGTGTGGGCTGCTCCCAAACAGGTTTGGTGAACACTGATGTATTAAGGGGGGGGTGTCTTCTCTCTTTCCTCCATTCATAGAACATTGTTATGATTTCCCCCCCCAGGACTTTGCTCCTTAAATCCAAGAAATGAGGTGAGTGGGGGAATGCCAGCCACCATGGCAACTTGGGAGAGGAAGGAGGGTCTCCTCTGCCTGCCTCTAGGGTTTGCCGCCCTACCCCAAATCCTGTGTCCTCAGGAGCACCTCTCCTGTTCTGGGCATGGGGAGACAGAGGACAGAAGGGAAGACTTCTGGCACAAGTGGCCACTGGGCCACTGGTAAAGGACGTGCCTCTTTTCTCTCTTGCCTGATTGCCTTTTTTGTCTCTCTTGTTCCTTCTTTGAGTTTTACCTCCCGGGGGGTCTCTTCTCTCATCAAAGTAGTGACTTCAGTTTAAAGATGTTGACAAGTGCTTAAGCTCTTTAGCTCTTTTCAGATTAAATGGAATTTGGCAAGCATTTATGGATGGCCTGCCTCGTGCCTGGCACTGTCCTAGGCACACAGGGGGGCATGAGTATGCATAAGAGATCCTTCTTGCCTTTAAGGTACTCATGGTCCAGTGAGGGTGGTGAGGGGTCCTCACATAGACAAAGACTATCAGAGAGATAAAACAAGGGGCTCAGAGGATTCAGGGCAACCGGTTGGGGTGAAAACGAGACCAGTGAATTTGTGAGAGGGGGTAGGCTTTTTAGGAGGAAGGAGCAACTGGATGCAAGAGCTGGGTGTCTAGGAAACAGTGAGCCGTCATGCTTGGCTCCTGTGAAGTTTCCAGCAGGGACGGGTGGAAAGGTGTCAGGGCCATTCCGTGGAGGACTTGATTTTTAGGTTAAAGGTTTGGCCTCGATTAGAGAGGGGCCGCTCAGCGGGGGAGCCAAGGAAGGCCTATGGGTTTCCAAGAGTAAGTAACACACTCTCCAGTATTTCATTAAAATATTATCTTTCTGGAAGAGAGAAAGCTGAGTCACCCTCAAGCTTCCCTCTTGGGCAAGAATCTTGTAATTATGTATTAATTGGTGTCATCGTTCATTTAATTTCTGTCTCCATCAGCCGTTGCCCACATCACAGCTCCAGGAGCTGGCGAAGCTCAAAGCTCGGCCTGAGAGCATCCCTGAAACCCTCCTGAGAGGTCCTGTCAGCCCCAGACCAGTCTCCAGTTCCCCCTCTTGCTTGCCGAGGTAACCACCTTAGTGGTGCCCTGGACTGTGGGGTGACTGGGTGGTCAGTGCTCTCCCTCCACACCCCTTCGCCGCCCTTCTCCTCCCAGCTCCTCCCCATTCCTGGTTTCTCCGGGGCTCTGGCTGAGTTACTGAGCTTTTGTCCTTCCAGGGAGGCACAGCTGCAAGGGAGAAGGATCTCCATGACAGGAGAATTTGGCTGATGCCCGGGCATGAATTTCCCCAGCCTGAGACACTCTTCCTTCTTTATCTGGCTGGCCGTGCTCAGCCTTCTGGTCTCAGCTTCACGGTCATGGTCCCAAAGAGGCTCTCTCTGACCTTAGTTCTAAACGAGCGTTCCTTGTTACACCCTCTCTGTATGCGCGGTAGAACACTCTCCTTTTCCTTCATTGCTACCACCACGATGTATAATCCTACATTGAATTGTTTAATTTTGTTCTCCTTATTAGTCTAGAAGCTTCAGGAAGGCAGGGGCTGTGTGTCTTTTCGCTCACTATTTTACTCCGAGAGTTGAGCCCAATTCCTGGCGTGTAACAGATGCTTAGTAGATGGTACTGAAGGATCCTACAGATGGTGCTAGGTCCATCTAGGGGCTGGATGATCTCAGAGCTCATTGGGCATCTACCCAGTGGCCTGGGGTGGGTAAACTATGGTGTTTTTTTCCTTTTTCTTTTTCTGTTTCAGAAGGAAAGGGGGAGAAGAAAATATAGAGTGAAGAGAGTACGTATGGCTTGATATTCTTGGAAACCCTCTCTCATGGACTGGCTTAGCCTACTCCACAGGAGATCGTGGGTGGGTTGGGGTTAGGACCCTGCTTCTCCTCTGATAGAGTCCCCAGACCTTGGAGCCTGGCTTGAAAACAACAACAACAACAACAACCCCTATGGATGTTCCATAGGAAAAAACCATGTTCCATGTTCCAAAAAGGAACAGCACTTTTCTGACCCCAACTACCTTTCACTGGCCTTGTTCCTGAAGGATCCTGAGCTTGGAAAGCCCAAAGAAGTTTCAGGCAACATTTTTTTTTTTTTTTTCACCTGAAGCATGCATAAGCTGTAATCTGCTAGGAAAAATAGGACAGCAGGAGAGGAAGGCAAGAGGACAGAGGTTAAAGCAGGGCTGGTTTGGGGCAAGCAGTGGAGGAGAAAAGTTAGTATTGTGGTGGGTGGGAGAACCTCCTTCTTTTCCTTCTTTCCCCTCCTTCAAGGTGCTCTCTCCACTGAGCGAGCTTGAGGGTGTGAGAGCAGAAGGAGGCAGAGATGAGGACAAGGCCCTGAAAGCACGAGGGAGAGGGGAGACTCGTCCCTCTACTGGTGGTTCTCAAGCAGGGCTGGACCACCCCAGGGCTGTTTGGAGGTGTAGGGGATAGTTTTGGTTGTCTCCATGACGGGGGGGGGGGGGGGATGCCAAAAGCAAGACATGTCTTGAGACCAAGGATGCTAGACCTTCTGCCCTACACCGGAGGGTCCTGCCCAATAAAGAACTCTCTTGGTTAAAATAGTCGTGAGAAACAGTGAGATGAGGAAAAACAAGGACTTGAAGGCTTTATCTCTCTGGGGCATTAGACGCCCCGTGGGTCCTGTCCCCAGAGTTCCTGAAGTCCATGGAGAAAAAGTGGAGAGGCCTACCCTGCCCACTGGAGCATGTGACGTGGCACTCAGGGGTCACTGTCCTGTTTGGTCCCCTCTCAGCACTCCCTCCATGCCCCTCAAAAACCTGCAAGGCTGTCCAGCGGGCCCTGTTAGCTCAAGCCGGGCCTCCCTCAGCTGCGACAGTTAACTTTTTCCATATGCTGGGGCTGCTCCTGCATCACACGAGGGAGGATGGGGAGAGATACGCGGTCAGAGTGGTTGCAGGTGGAGGCGAGGGGCGGCCCGCGGGAATGTCCAAGGGTTGGTGGGAGAAGTTTTTTGGGGGGTGTCGCCTTGTGGGGGGAAGTGCTGGGGGAAGTCAACGGCAACACGTTCTAGCCTGTTGGGGGGACGGCCGTTGGCACCAGGAGAAATCCATCCAGCGGAGCCAACCCTCATTAATCATCCGGGCGGCTGAACTGCCAGCTCCTTTCAAGATCTTTCAAGAAGGGTTTTCACCCAAAATAGAGTTGAAAATGTGCTGGGCCCTACTCAGAATCTCATCAGTCTGGGCATTATGGGAAGTGTCAGGCAGGCTGTGACAGACAAGGCCCACTCTGTTCAAGGGGTCCTGACTCCCACGGCCTGTCATATCAAGCGCCTGATCAAATTTGACAGCTTCATTTGTACCTACAGAATAGATAAAAGGGGCTGTTCATTGAAACAAATGGAGGGGAAGGGGTGGGGGAGGGAAGGGAGGTGAGAGGGAGTGTGTGTGTGTGTGTGTGTGTGTGTGTGTGTGTGTGTGTATGTGTATTGGGGGGAGGAATGACATTGGGGGTAGGACAGGGGAGGGTGATGTTGGGAGCAGGGGTGCAAAGGAGGATGCTCTCCATGAGCATTTGGGCCAACACCCCCAGAAGAGGGAATAGGGGTCAGGGAAGACAGGTGAGTATCAGGAAGGGGATGGACGTGAAGGTCCCACCTATCACTGTCACCATCAAGAGGCTCCTGAGACCCTCTCTGTGCTCTGGGTCCTGACACTGTATAACTGGAGCCAGGAAGGTGGGCCCTGGGGGTGAGAGAGCCCAGGGTGGGTGGCCGTGACTGGGACAGCAAGGCCAGCACAGGTGATGCATGTTTCAATTCCAAGCCTTGAGCTGAATTTTGCAAAGAGCCTTCCTTCCCTCGGAAGCAACCCCTTCACTGTGCTGTGTCCGCAGTGAGGCTGTTGTCCTCCTTTGCTTGCCCACACCTGCGCTGGTGGCCCCAAAGCCCTGGCTCCCTTAAGTTACTCTTGCCTTCATGCTCCCTGCAGGTGGAAGCTGGTTGGTGTGCACCGGAGGGACATCCTCCAACACACTCTGGCTTTGGGCTTTGCTCAGCCTGTCCCACTGGCCTCAAAGACCTCTCTCCTCCTTCCAGTGGGGGACTGGGTGAATGAATGCATCCCTCCAACTCCCAGGGTGCTCTGAAAACGCCTGGCACTTTTTAGGAGTCCCCTTCATGTGTTAACGTCAAACTTTATTTCACATTGTTAGTAGGTGTTTATACAGTCTTCCCTAAGAGATTTTAAACAGTTTGATGTGAGGGGCCATGTCTTATGCATCTTCTCTTCTTTGACAGCATTTCGCACAGGTAGCAGGTTCTCAGGAAACATTCCCACAAGTACGAGTACAGTGCAAAGTTCAGCTGTGACCAGCAGGGGGTGAGCCGGGGATCAGGGGATTTAAAGTTCTTTTCTGACCCAGTCTTTAGAGGAGAGGGTCTGAGGTTGACAAGGCTCCACCTATCCTGCCCCCACCCATTTAGAGCCATTGGGAGATTTAGAGAAAGGCCCTCTTGGACACGGATGCGGCCCAGGCTAGGTGTCCTGGGGCCGCCATGGAGACCCCACGTACTCCGCTTGGCCAGATGCTCTCGTGCAAGGCACGAGCCTCACCACAGTACGTGGTGGCTCCTGTGGCAGGAGTATAGGTTTTTGGAATCAGAGAGACTTGACAGGGATCTTGCTTCTACTGTTTACTGGCTTTGTGTCCCTGGGCAAAAAGTGTTCAATAATAGACTCACTGCAGAGACTTGCTGTCAGGATGAAATGAAGTCTTGTATGGAAAGTGCTTAGCACGGTGCCTGGCACACAGCAAGCGCTCCGTAAATGTTAGAGAAGGAAAAGAAGCCACGTCTGATCCCTGTTGCCCAGACCTTTCTCGTCTCAAATGAGAGTACATACTGTTGATGGCACTTGTTTGTCAGTGACCATTGATCACTATCACTTTCGGTCCATCCTGAACCTTTTTGTAAGTTTCATGGATGAAAGCATTCCTAGAATCCAATACATGGGAGGTCTCCACCCTTCTTGTAAGGAGGGCTTGTTAATACACTGCCTCGATGACCCGAGAGGAGGTTCTTTGCAAGCCACCTGGTGGAGATCTCGGGACTACAAGGTATGCAGAAGGCCACAAATCTCTTTGAACTTCAGGGTCTCATAGCTCTGAGATGTCCGCCCTAACTGCGAGGCCAGGCTTGTCTGGCTAGAGCATTCCATCCCCAGAGGCACCTGTTTCCTGTGATTTCAAGTGTAAACTTTCTCCAGGTAAACAGGGCTCAGTGGGTTTGGAAGGAGTTTCTGTTTGTTGAGGCCCGAGAAAGCAGGGTGGAGGTGAGCTGGACGGAGGGAGAGGAGAGTTCTGCCTCACTTACTGTGGCCGTGGACAGTCACGCATGCCTTCATCACACCAAAAACTCAGTTTCCCCTTGTGTAAAACGAGCATGGGGAGGGCGGGGTGGAAGCTGGTCAGAGTGCCCAGACAGGACCCTCTCCAATTCTCCTCTCCTTCCTGGGAGGGTCAGTGTCCTGCCCTTGGCAGTTAGGAGAGGCTGGGTGATCAGTTCTAGCCAGAGGAGTATGAACAGATGAACAGAAGTGACATATGTCATTTTGGCCTGAAATGTTGTTTGTACAAGATTCTTCAGTTCTTCCCCCGCTGACCACCAAGGATGTTCCTGTTAGTCAGTGGGCCTGGTAAATTATGTGCAACACTGTGATGCTTTCTGATGATGGGTCACCTTGGTTAGACTGAGTGACAGTTCCCGGTTAGCTAACCAAACATGAATCTAGGCGCTTCTGTGAAGGAATTTTGCAGATATGATTCAAGTTCTTAATCAGTTGACTTTAAGTAGATCAAAAGGGAGGTTGTCTGAGGTGGGCCTGACCTAACCAGGCAAGCCCTTTGAAAGAGGGCTCAGGCCTTCCCTGAATTTAGAGACTCCAAAGGGCTCATGCCAGTATTTCCAGCCTTGGATCTTCCCTGCCTGCATGTCCTACAGATTTGCTTAGCTAGCCACCACAATCGCATAAGCTGATGCTTTGCAATAAACGCCTTACTATATTACCGGTTCTGCTTCTCTGTTCAAACCCTGACAGATACAGAGATCTTTGTCAATGATGGAGATGTAGTATAAACGAGAAATAAGCCTTTGTTGTTAAGCCCCTGAGGTGGTGGGGCTCATTTGTGACCATAGCATACTCTGGCCTGTACTGGCCATCGCAACACGACTAGAACTGTTGGTCCATCATATATTTCAGCTCACACGTCTGCCTCCTACTGGACTGGAAGCTCCCTGAGGCAAGGTCCGTGTCTCTCCTGTCTTTCTAGTCCCAGAGAAGGCTGTGGAACCTAGTATGTAGTGGGCACTTTGTTAATGTTTACCGAGTTGCAAACCCACTGCACCGAGCAGCATCTTGGCTCTTGGAAGGGAGGGGCAGGACTGAGGTAGTCACCCCATTTCCTTATGGGCTGGCTACAAACCTGTGTGCAACCCACACTACACACATGTACACGCTCATATATACACACACCCAGGAGAGCAAACGGGACGCAGGGAATGTGCCCTGACAGGTTCCAAATTACTGTTTCCCTTCTAAAATCTGGCTCTGATTTAAACTCCAGAAGGATCACTTGATTTTATGTTCCAAAGAGCTGTGGAGATACCCGCTGCCCACTCAGAGCAAAGGTCCCCCCAACTCCTCCATGGTTTGATTTTTATCTGCTTTTCACTTCTTCTCTTGCCAGTTCCATTTTCCAAAAGCAATTGGCGGTAGGTTATGAAACACGATTCTTTCTGTAGACCTTGATTTAACCTCACGGGATTCTCAACGTTATTTTCAACAATCATTTCTGACCCACTTAAGTACCCAATCAGTCTTTGAAATACCCGCATCAAAACTAAACTACACTCAGGATCTCATCAAATTAAAAAAAATATATTTTAATAATTCATTTTGTTGAAATGGAAAAGAGAGTCCCTTCTCTGGGTGAAAATCCCCAATTAGGGCTCTATAGGCTAGCACTTCAGCCAAGTGAAT
>NW_024412376.1:6792735-6795112 GCF_014898765.1 Herpailurus yagouaroundi
TTTTTTTTTTTTTTTGACCTCCCTGATGCCCCCCCCCCCCCCCCCCCCGCCATTACTGAGGTAAAGTCATGACATTTCTTCTTCTGGACCTTTCACACTCACTGTCTTGATAGGAACTTTAGAACCGTACTTGACTGGGGATGAGTGATGGAGCATTTTAACCAGCTCTGACCTCCATAATGCTTTACTCTAAACATTTTATAAACTCATAGAATATTCCAGTTAGAAAGGGCTTCGAGATTAGAGGGCCCAATAGCTTCATTTCAGAAATAGAAAAATAGACTCAGAGATTAAGTGACTTGTTCAAAGTCACACAGCAATTAAGTTTCAGAACTAGAAGAAAATCCCAGTTTTCTGGCTCCCATTTCTATGCTCTTTCTCCCCAATATGCAATGACTAGACATCCTGGACTTTCCAGGACAGTCTTAAAGTACACTTTAAGTGTACTTAAACTTTTATCTCCGTTTTGAAGTTTATAAAATACAGTCACTTCATTTCTCTCAGCCAGTAGGTTCAACTTCTTTTCTCTTAAGAGAGAGTTTTCCCCGTTCATCTGTGATCCAAATCCACTGACAGCTTTTCCTGTTTTAGTAAGTGCTAATAGTGCTTGGAAGTCTTGGGAAGTCTTGGGAAGGCACCCTGGGAAGACTTGGAAAGGCCCTTCATTTAGGAAGAGTACAAACCATTTCTGTGCCGCGAACGCTCTCTGGCAGGTGCAAGTTGGTTAGGAAGAAAGGAATGGAAGAAAATTCAGACGTGCCGTATACAGTGTCAGTAAAGCCTCTTCCTTCATCTGCTTTAGAAATGGAAATTATGGGCTCAGGGGCTCAAGTTCCAGCTCTCTTATCACTATGGAATGAAGGCCTCATCCATCTTCAGCCTTCAGAAAAAGGATGGGCCTCCAAGGAGCCTCCCAACAGATTGGAGCTTCCATGGCAAGGTGCCCCCCATCAGCCCCAGTGGTCTCCCCCTCTGGCTCCTACAGCCCACCCATCTGGTCCACACAATTAGCACCTCCTTACATCCTGTCCTATCCTCCACTGTCTGCACAGTAGGAGTTAGCATTTCATTAGATCAGCATAAACGCGCTTATATGTAATGCTATCTTGCTCCCTGACTCACGGGTGTGTCTTATCTCCCCCAACTAAATCAGACAAGAATTTCGTCTGAGTTTTCTCCTGTGTCTTATGGCATCCAGCACATAAACAGGAATTCTGTAAATCCTGTCCCTTTGATGACTGACCTCCTGGAAATATTAATCCCCAAATACCAGCACTCGAATTTCAAGCTGCCATTTCTCTATTTTTGTCATCAGGTGCATCATTTGTCAAAACATTAGCTGTATCAGCGGAAAGAAGTAGATATCACTTTTGTGGTCCCCCTACCTCTTTTTAAAAGTGGAAATCAACTGTTGGGCTCCATTGATTCCCCATGAATCCCCTGGCCTGGCTCCCATCCCGGACCCGGGCAGAGGTAGGTGTGTGTGTGTGTGTGTGTGTGTGTGTGTGTGTGTGTGTGTGTTGGGGTGGGAGGATGCTTCAGTTCTCGGTTTCTGGCCTCTGCAGCCTCCCCCTCTGCTGGGTGCCTTTCCTGTACTTGGACCCAGTGGCTGACAGCTGTTTTGGGGGGACTGGAGGAGAAAACGTGGGCATGCCGAGTGTTACAATAGGACAGGCTTTGTCCCGGGGCCGTGGTGCGTCTTCACTGACCTTGGAACTGAGTGACCGGGGACAAGTGAGGGGAGGCAGCTTCCTTCCCTTTCCAGGCTGCAGGTTTTTAATGTCTCCTTTGTTGGTCTGGGCCCCTGGAGACGGCACTGAAGGGAGAGACTTTAGGCTGTTCCCTCCCTCCCGGACAAAATGGTGCATGCTTTTCCTGTTTAAACAGGGCGCAGTTGTGAAGTGCCCTGACTCCACACACACCAAGGCCCGGCAACGGCTGCAATAAATCAATAGGAAAATAGAAGCTGCCAGTTAGACTAAACAAGTGCATTTGCAAAGACGGCTAGCCCTCATTAATCACTCTGACAGTCCTAAAAACACATTTCCCCTTTAATGACTGTATTTGGATAATCAGTGCTTTTTCCTCCTCAGTCAGAGTTTGAGTAACAGACAGCTGGTGTTATTACAGCCATTGGGGAGGGAGGGCTGGGATTAGGGTCTACGGAGAGCCATCCACTGGCGGTCTCCTCAAACCGGGTCGGCTGCAAAAGCCGTTGTTATGCAATAATGAGAGGGACCTTTGTACTGCCATCGATGGCTCCCGGGCAGCCATGTGCAAGTTCCCCCCCAAACCTGGACACCCACCTGCATTATGTGAAACACAAAAGCCTCATGTTGGGTTTTATGAGCTTTGGCAGATTTAACCACAGGCTGGG
>NW_024412376.1:6798112-6807503 GCF_014898765.1 Herpailurus yagouaroundi
CTTCCTTTAGGTGACTTTGGCTTTCAGGAGAAACTTTGAAACCCAGCACATTCCTCTCTATAAATGATGTAACACATTAATGCGCAGCACATTATGAAAATGGTAATTCAAACCCATAGTGCTCCAAATTAAACCATACATTATCGGATGCACTCAACCATCTATTTTGCAAAAAGACAGGACGAATGAAATCAAATCAAACAGAAAACTGGAGTGCAGCTTCCCCTACAGAATGATTAATAAAGTACAGAGCCTCAGGATTATTGCAAGACGAATTCCACGGTAACCCAGACATACATCAGGCAGGAGTTAGCTCATATATCGAGAGGCACGTCCCAGTACGCCGGGCAGGGCAAGGCAATTGTGGCTGCCTAAAGAAGGGCGCCACACCTCCCGAGCTCCCCAATTTCTCTGGAGGTGGGTTAGCGGAGGGGAGGCGGGGGGGGGGGGGGACGACTGGCAAGTTAAAAACCCAACGCCATGCCACTCTGTTCGTGTCAACCCTGTATCTGAGAAGGAGCGTTTCCCCTCCCTCTCCTCCTCCCTTCCTCCCGCAGCTGCCCACGAGGCCACAAAAATAACCAGGCAAGAGGTGTGAAAATCTGACCTGGGGCCAGGAACGTCCAGTGTCTCAAGTTCCAGCTCTTTGCTTCCACCCTTCCTGGTGCCTTGGGAACACAGGCCCCATTTCTGGCGCCTGGGAGAGATTAGGAGGAAAAGGGGGAGGAGGGCTAGGAAGAGAATGAGGTGGAGAAATAGAAGGTAGAGGTGATTCTCAAAGAAAAGAGTGGCTAGATGAATTAATTATGCAAATAAGCAGTTGGGGTGGGGAGTATTATCTCTATTAAAACAGCAACTTTGTCTAATGAGAATTTAGCTATTGAAAGTAAGCAACTCCCCACCAGCTAATTAAAACAGCCACATTTCTTTGGAACTGGCACCCATTTATGGGGGGGAGGGCTGACATTTCAGGGTGAGAACTGGGACACTCCAGACCACAATGCTTGCCCTTTGATGTCACAAGGGTAGTTGGGGGCAGCTTATTCCAACTACGCAAAGGGCATCCTTCCCAGTCTGCAAAGGCCACAAATACATTTTCTGGGGAAACTCAATGGTCTGGGGGGTTTCTAAGCTCATGCATAAGCCAAGAAGCTTTAGAAACACGACTTTTGCTATACAGAGAGTTCACTATTGGAGACAGTGAGTCTATTCCTTTCTCTTTCCCAACAAGAGGAACGCTGTGGTCCTTAGCTAGGGAGGTCTGAAGCCCATGAAGTTTAAAGAAAAGAGAAAAGTTTAAATCTTCCTGCAGGGGGAGCAATTTCCAGAAGTTTTAGCAGCCATAAAAAAAAAAAAAAAAAAGGTATCTGAAGGAAAGAGGAAGAGAGGAAGGGAAGTGGGAAATAACCAACAGCAGACAAAACAACAGAGAGAAAGAAAAACAAAGCAAGTCCCTACAGTTTCAAGTCATTTAAAGATTCTGACCAATTTGAACTTTGAGAACCCAGATAATGACGACTCCCCAGGAAGGTCCTGAGTTGGTCCCAGGGTGACTTCCGCAGCCTGTTTAGCTTCTCCCGGACTTGCCCTCCCCCACGTGCCCAAAGACACTAGCAGCCGAGGTCCCTTCCCCTGGGACACACCTAAGTTCTTTTGGTGGCCAGCACGGACATTTTCTGCAGAAGAAGCCCGAGGTCCTCTTGACAGAGAAAGGAATTTTGGCCAGAAACAAAGATATAGTGGCAAAGCTTCAAAGAACCCTAATCAACACCCCCCCCCCCCCCGCCACCTCCCAAGAACATCAACGTTGAGGCTTTGTCAAGTCCAGAGAGCGTGACACCGGGTGAGGGAGGCCCCCCTGTGATTCTCTAGCGGGGTGTGGTGTCTTCCCAAACAGTGGGGACGAACAGAGAAGGCATCCCTCCCACCCCACCTTCCGCCCTTGACCTCGGGTCTACGGACGGACGTTTCAGACGCACGAAGCTTGTGGAGCACGAACTGCCTAGTTAAGTCACGATCCTCACAGAGAAAGCAAAGCAAAACAGCAGCGCCAACAGCAGATCCCCAAAGCGGCGCGGGGCCAACGCAGAGGAGAGCGGCCAGGAGGGGGCGAGGCAGACCACTTTGAAGTGCGCCCAACAGGAGGCCCGTCGCATCCAAGAGGAGCAGGCCGAGCGCCCGCGCGCCCTGGCCGGGTGCACCGGGGAGCCAGCACCCTTGGCCGCTCACCGCCCAGGGTAGACGTGAGGGCCGTCCGTCCTCTCCTCCGGCCTCGCGGAAAACCCGGGCAGTGGGAGGTGCCCGACCCTGGTCCCACAATCCTGGCAAAGGGCACCCCATCATCGCCTGCCCGGGGATGCCCCAGCGGGTGTCAGTCGTGTGAGCTCAAGACAACAGGGACCGAAGAGTGGTCTCAAAGTCTTGAGTAAACACCGCGTCTTCTCATCAAAACCGAAACCCCTCCAGAGAAGTCTCTGGGGGCGCAAATGACTCGGGTCGGCAACTCAGCGCTGGCCTCGGGGAGCCCCCAAGCTCTGCAAAGCACCCATGTCAGCAGGTGCATTTGGTTTCAAGGAGTAGAAAAGGCAGTCAAGAGGAGGAAATCATTCGCATTTCCAGTGGGAAGCGAGGAAGGTGTCGTCGGGGCCGGCGCCAGTCACCCGTCTTTCTGCCACTAGGTGGCGCCAGAGGCACGTCGACTTTGCATACCTACAGGGCTCTGGGGACGGTGCTGCCAAGTCTGAGCCCCGCGTCCTGGTTCCCTGCTCAGCCCCTTGTACCTCGGAATCTAGGCCCAGAGGAAAAACCGCGTTTACACACTCCCTTCACCCTGTCCCCAGGAAATCAAGGACTTTGAAGCGAGGCTGGGAGCTCAACAACCAAGTGGGAGAAACAAACAAACAAACCCATAAAGACGACTGCATGTTATTTGTAATGCGTTGGCATAAGTTTTTTTTTCCCCCTCCCCTCCCCCTTTCTTGAGGAAAGGCATTAAATTCGTCCTTGAACGGAAATTTCAGAAGGAAACCATAAGGTATTTAAGCAAGAATAAAAGGACATCTGCTTAGGTGTCTGGAAGCAGGACAGTGGGTGAGGCAAGAGAGAAACACACCACGGTGTGAATATAGCCAAGTATTCCATTTATTAACAAAATAAGTCTTACCAAGGGAGAGCTCTATTCATCCCCAACAGGCCCCACAGCCCCCGCACTGCTGCATAAGACCAGGAGGGAGGGTAGGTGTGGGGAGAAGACCCAGGGGCGGAGTCTTCAATCCCAGTCACTGAGGGAGCCCACCGAAGCCCATGGCCAACTTTGGGGATTCTGTTGGGTCAGGCCTGGGAAGGGGGTGATGGGGCTACTGTGATCTGTGTACTCCCTGCCTCCCCAACTGTCCCCCCAATGGAGCTAACAAGGTTGTACTGCCCTCTGATATTGCCACTGGTCTGCTTTGGAGGGATCTAGTGAGCATCACTGACCCTACCCCTATCAGGAGAGGGATCCCAACAATGGAGAGAAAAACAAGACTATAAATGCACTTTGCAAGATATAAAGAGCAACGTTTTACACCAGCAGGGCCTTCTAGGACTTTTGATTGAATAAGACTAGCCGTACAAGCCCCCCACCAGCAGGCAGTGGGACTACTGGGTGTTTGGGGCCACAAAGCATCTGAAAGGTAAAAAGGCTGTCAGAGGCCTTAGGGCCTCTCTTTCAGGGCAGAGCCTGCTGGTGGGGTCAGGGCTCTCAGTGCTCAGAGCAAGCTAGAGGAGCAAGGCTCTAATTTTGGGGGCCAGGGTGCAGACCAAGGACCCCAGGAGGAGAGGGTTGCAGGGGAGGAATCACAGAGCAGAGTTCTGGGTCAATAGAACACAAGACCTCTTGCCACTAAGGCGGATCCCTAGACCCCCCCAAACGCGTTACAAAAAATATCTCCTCTCTGTTACTTGTACAAAGGATAAAACAGAACCTCAAACAAGAACTGAAGGGGAACGAGGGGAAAAGAGAAGGGGCAAATGTCGTTTTAACGGTTAGGAAGCATGCAAGAAACTCCCCACGAAGGGAAAACAAATAGAAGAACCCCAGAACCCCAACTCTCCCTCCTCCCCCTAAAACCAAACCAATCCCAAAAAAAAAAAAAAAAAAAAAGCAAAAGGAAAATAAACCACTTACATCTAAGAAAAAGGAAAGAAAAATAAAAGAAAGGAAGAGGGGCGGGGAACATGTAGTTATTTGTGTGATTAATATTATTATTTGGGGAACACAGACTTTTTGCATACCATTGACTCGTGTGGGCCGTTAATGCACTTATATTCCCAGCTTGTAAGCTAACATTATAGTAAATAAATACACAGTCCGGTGGGGAGGGTCTGGGCGGGGAATCCCGGCAGGGACAAGCAGTAGTGGAGGTTGCAGCGGCGAGGCGGCCGGGGGGAAGGGAGGCGGAGGGGGGGGTGGGAAGGAGAGGAGGGTTGGGTGGGAGCAAGAGCTGTAGTTACTGGTATCCGAGTGCGGAGGCTGAGGCTAGTCTCTGTCCATACAGCGCATACGGTGAGTAGTAGGGTCCGGCTGTGGGGAGGGACGGCACGGCCAGGCCCCCGGCTGTGGATAAGTGGCTCTTGCCATAGGGGTGGTACCGGCTTAGCCCCAAAGTGTGTGGACTCCGCAAGGACAGCGACCCGGGGCTGCCCGGGGCGGTGGGCGGGGGGAGGTGCAGATGGCAGGAGGCTGCAGCTGCGGCGGCTGCGGCGGCGCTGCCCAGGCCGGAAGCCCCGGGGTAGGCGGCCAGAAGTTTCTCCGCGCCGGGCAGGGCCGTGTGAGTCCGTAGGTGGCTGAGCAGCTCCTCCGAGGTGGCGAAGCGCTTGTCACACGGCCCGCTGGCCGCCACCCAGTTGCAGCTGTGTGGCAGCGGTTCGTTCTGCAGCATGAAGCCGTAGGTGTAGAGCGGGTGGCCGGGGAGCGCGGCCTGAGCGGCGCTGGAGGAGAGCGCAGCGGGCTGTAGCGGGTGCCCGGGGTACACCAGTGGGTAGCCCCCGGCCTTCAGGCTGGGCCCAGCGGGGTCGTGCGCACTGCAAGTGGAGCAGCTGGAGCCGCCGAGGTGCGAGGCGCTGTGGTAACCTCCCAGGCAGTAGGGGTCACGGCATAATCCCTGCAGGAAGGAGGGCGGGGAGGCCCCGGTGAGCGGGCTGGAGCTGGGGGGCTTGCCGGGTGGCAAGCCCAGGCCCCCCGACAGCTGGCCTCCCACGAGGCCAGACTTGCTGGGATCCAGGCCAGGCACGAACTGAGACGGGTAGCCGGCGTAGGCGCCCACGATTGAGCCGTGGTAGCCGATGCTGGAGGGTGGCAGCGGGAACACCGAGTGGCCCGGTTTGTAGGGTGACACCGGCGCCACGTGGCCGGCCCCCACCAGCGCCGAGGGCGGCTCGGACTTGCGCCCGGAGGCCCCAGCCTCCGCACCACCCCCGTGTGCGCCGGGCTCCCCACCGCTGCCACGGCTCACAGCCGCAGCCTCCGGGCTGGGCTTGGGCTCCTGGTCTTTCTTGTCCAGCTCCCCGCCGCCACCCCCGCCGCCGTTCTTGCAGTCAGAGTGGTGTGGGGAGCCGCCCCGGGAGCCACCGGGCGAGGACGAGGACGACGACGCAGAGACGGGCGCTCCATGCGGGGGAAAGGGCGTGCAGGCGGCGCTGGGGACCCTGAAGCCCGCCTTGTCTCCCGGGGACAAGGAAGATGAGGAAGAGGTGGAGGACACGGAGGAGGAGCCGCTGTCTTTGCGGGAGTCGCCGCCGCCGGAGCCCTTGGAGTAGGGCTTGAAGCTGGACTTGTCCTCGGCTGGGGAGTCCCCCAGCTGCTTGAGGGCCGCAGACGCGGAGGCGGCACCCGTGGCGGAGCGGCCAGGGTCCTTCTCCCCTCCCAGCCCGTTGGCGGCCGCGGCTACCGAGTTGAGCTTGGACGAGGGCGGCGGGTCGGGCTTGCCGATCTGCGAGCAAGTCTGGGCCAGCAGCGCCAATGGACTCTTCTTGGCGTCCAGCTGTGGGAGACAGCGGCAAGGGGAGGGAGAAGGGGGTGAGACTACGAAACTGACGGAGCAAGCGGGGTGCCTGGGGAGCAGGGTGGGCGCGGAGGGCCCGGGCGGCGGCGCGACGGGGCGGGAAGGCCTGGGGAGAGGGTCTGAGAGTGCGGGCGGGGCGGAGCGGGGCAGCTGAGCAGAACTGCGCGCGCAGGGCCCGGGGTGGGGTCCCTCGATCCACCGCGTCCCAGAGTGCGGCACCGGCCGGGAGGAATGGGGCAGTCGAAGTGGTCCACCAGAGGCCGCCGCGGGAGCAGGTGACTGCTGTGGAATCGGGGCTGGGGGAGGGGCTGTGACTCGCCCCCTACCCTCTAATTTCCCCCTCCTCAGTGCCCAGGAAAAAACTTATTCCTTCAGTTTGGGGAACTTCGCTTGGGACGGGTTTCTGGCGGTGGCGCCGCGAGGCAGGAGCCGGGCGAAGCGCCTTCTGAAGCTAGGGGCTGCCGTTGGCGCTCTCCTTGTAGCCCCTCCCTCCCGGGGAGGGCACGCAGGGAAGTGGGAGGAAGAAAGACCTGGGATCGGGAGTGCCTGGGCGTAGAGCGCTCTAACCGGATGGGACAGAGGCGGAGTGGGACGGGGGCGATGCGGCTCCAAAGACACCAGATCCGGGTGGGGTGTGTGTGTGTGTGTGTGTGTGTGTGTGTGTGTGTGTTGGCGCGGGGAGGTGGGGGCAGGAAAGGCAGAGATCATCTCTAGCCTGAAAACTGGGTGCCACAGGAAAAGTAAAGGACCCAGCGGAGACTCCAAGAGCAAACCCAGTCCAAAATACGTAGCTCCGAAAGGCGAGTGTGGACTGGGAAACCTTCCACGGAGAAGCCTGGGGAGAACTGGGTGGACTCCGATCCCTGTTTTCCCTCGGTCCCTCCTCACCCCGTGTGCCGGCGTGGCCGGACCTGGGCGTCGCACTGAGCCCCGGGGCGCAGGGAGTAGGGCCGTGGGCCCCGCAGTGTTGGGCGGAATGGGGCCGGCAGCGACCAGGAGACTGACCTCAATGGGGCTGACGGGGGTGGAGGACAGCGGCTGCAGGTACTCCGGGTGCAGGAGGTGGCCGGTGTGAGCGCTCAGCATCTTCAGGACCCTGATTGGAAGCCGGTTCGCCTGGCGCAGGGGGTCCGCCGGGGGCAAGAGGGACACGGCCGCCGGCACCGCCGGCCTCTTCCCGCCGCCGCCGCTGCCGCTGCCGCTGCTTTCGGGTGTCCTTGGGTTAGATCCAGCGGGCGAATCGCTCATTTGGAGGAGGCAGCGCCACTGGGGGGGCGGGGAGGGAGGGGGAGCACCGGGGAGGAGAGCTCCCGGGGCGGGTGGGCTCGCTCCGCAGCGTCGAGCGCGGTGCAGCAGCCGCTGCACCTCCACCCCTCCTCCACCGACGCCGCCGCAGCCGCCGCCGCCGCCGCTAGCCCCGGCGAGCAACACAAAAACCTTCGCCTTCCCAGAGTCGCACGTCAAATAGCCGCGATCGGCAGCCACACTTCAAAGGGATCGCCGCGCCCGCCCAATCGCAGCTCTCGCCGGGACCCCGGGGCGGGGAGAGCGGCGGGCGGAGGCCGGCGCCGCCGGTGGGAGGGGAGAGCCTTAAAGGGGCCTCGCCCGCGCGCCGCCGCCGCCGCCTCGGCCTTTACCTCCCGATGCACTCCTCCCTTCCCCCCCCCCCACCCCCCCGGCTGGACCGCCCTTGCCCCGGGGTCCCGTAGAGGACGAGACTCCTCCGGGACCCCGGGCTCTGCACCCTACCTTCCGCTGGCTTTCCTGTCTCTCTCCCCTCCCTTCACACTGCCAGGGTTGGGGGAGGTGGTGCTGGCCGGGTCAGTCACCCGCCGGCCGAGAGTGTCTGGGGTGGGGCGGACTGAGGTGGGGTGGGGGGCAGGAGCGCCGGGCGCTGGCTCCGCCGCTGCCGAGTCCCAGACGTTCTAGGAGGCCGCCTGGGGGCGGGCCGCGCCTCCTGAGCCCCGGCCTAGCTCCGGCCCTGCTCGGGCTCTGCTCGGGCTCTGCTCCGGCTCAGCTCCGGCACTGCCCCGGTCCAGCCCTCTTTCCCTAAGTGGCTTCTCCCTGGTGTGCTCGTTTGGAAGCGCCCGAGCCTTGCAGGCGTCCACGGCTCTCGGGACGCGGCGTAGCCGCTCCAACTACTTTGAGCCTGTCCGGTTCGAAGCCTGCAAGTTTGAGGACTCCCTTTCGCGGTGAGATGGTCGCGACGAAGCGCGGTATTCTAGGCTGTGCTCGCTGCCCTGACGCGCCTGGAGCGCGCTGCCTGCACACTGATTTATAGGTTCGGTCTTGGGTGCGTTTCAGGTTTCTTATAGTATCTGTTTAGAGGCATACCGTTTTCTCGCTGCACCGTGCCTAGCTGCTATTTTTGGGGGGTACACCCAGGATCACTGGAGAGGCCAGTATCCCAGAGGAAGGGGGAAAATCTACGTGCTGTACGTCGATGCAGAATTCAGAGATGCGCCTTCCCATCTTTTCTTCTAGTGGGGGAAAATGCACTAGCTTTTCCCAGGGACGTTTTGGAATAAAAACTTTTTGTTAAAAATAACAATACACTCCTTTCTTCCGGCGCCCCCCCCCCCGCCTTTTAGATAAAATGTGTATTGCCAGCTTCGCGCTTGGCAGAGATTTTACATAGTCATAGTTCTGACATTAAAGTTCCCGGTCGGCCTATCATCAGAAGGTGAAGCCGGCCCTTTGTGCGCCGGCCTCTGGGGAGACCACTTTTCCGTGCTCTCAGCGGCCAGTGGAGGCGCGCTGGTGTCACTGCCTGCCTTCGAGTACCACTTTCCTAGACCCAATCCATCACTCTGATTGTCAGGCCTGTCAGTGGGGGCATATTGCTCCGGGACTACCCGTCCCTGACTCTGCCGCGTTGATCTACGCCTTGAGACAACATGAGAACCCAAGACGGGGATAGGTGATTTCAAAGGGGTTCTTCAAACAGAACGAAATAACTCTCACGGAAATAACAAATAGCAGTCACGTACATGTATCATGCTCAGTAAAGAAGACAGCAGGCACCACTCCCAGGCCATATCGATCACATGCTAAACTAAATGTACTCCCTGCATCCCTGCTGTTTATTGGGCAGTACGTTTAAGACCTCTTAGAAATGACACAGGCTCTTCCTACCCCAGTTTGAATCCTGGTAGAATCAGGGTGAAGTGAATGCTAATGGATGGCCTGGCTGGGAGGTGTATTCCGTATTGCAGCAAGAGGGGGACAGGAAGGGGGGGTAGTCCCATTGGCGTGGTGGTCTCTGTGCCACCTCCCTCCTTTCTCATGCCAGCTTCTGTGCTTTCTGACATTACTGCTGCTGCCAATACCACATCTAAGAGTCCACT